>NW_022992336.1:1700642-2272054 GCF_902827175.1 Gymnodraco acuticeps | reverse complement strand
ATTCAATTTAATTTGGGAGGCCACAATTTGGGCGTTGTTTTCCCCCATAGGCCAACCCAAGACTACCCATAATGGTTCCAGTCATTATGTATAATATAAAGCCTATATTCTTACGGGAAGGAAGAAAAAGTGAAAACCCAATAACAGAGATTAGCACTAACATCGGACATGTTCATGCACGTCCATCATAGCCAGGAATACTGAGAAAAAAAGTCCATACCTAACAGTAATCTTTATAAAAAATGTTATAAACTAAACACCACGACGTGTAGCTAAAACGTGCACATTGAGAATATGGCCTTTATTTAATTTATTTGAGTTATATTGTGAGTTAATAACCTAGTCCTTCTGGCATGTATCACAGGTCTGTTATCATGTCACCCAGGAACGCACCAAGATGTATTTGTCGTCACCTTAATGGCAGCTTTATTTGTAATTCTCACCCAGGAATAAAGCCAGGCTCTCGGTATGCAAATGCCCATTAACAGCCTGTAGTTGAAGCAGCGCTACATGTCTCCTTGTGTAGAGTTTTAGCGTGCCATTATGCTAAAATTCAGAAAGGGGTTGCTCGACCTTTGGGGTTCTAAAAACAAAACATGCCCTCCTCTTACGCAGTGCTGTCATAGTTCTTTTTTCATCTTTTTTATCATCCAGAAGTTTCCTTTGAAGTTAACCACTCGGCGTTACATTTGCAAAAAAAATGTTGATTAAAAAAAAAATCTCAGACGGTTTCAAACTCCCCTCTCCTACAGTCCCGCCTCCCCACAGTGAGCAGGTTTCAAGGAACCCCCATTTGGTAGGTGGAGAGGGAAGCGATAACGACAGAGGGCAGCAGAACCGGACAGGAAGGCGGAGAGAGAGCAGAAGAGACGCCGAGAAACAGCAGCTTTAGACGGCATGAGCGGAGAGAAGAGCCCGGTGTGTGGTTCTCGGTGTTCCGGTCGCTTTCGGTGGTTACACTTCCTTGTTTTCGGTAGGACAAACAAACGTTCCACCTAGCGAAAAGGAAGCAGAACCTTTTTTTTAGGCTATTTGTACTATTACATTATAATTGTATCTTATTTTTTGGCTATTTTGCGTTAATAAAAAATTGATCGATAGATTTAAAGGGGGAAAGGGAATGTTTGTTCCGAGCGGGACTCGAATCAGGGTCTGTAGCGGCGACCTGTCGCGTCTAACGATACCCAGAGGAGGGGGGGAGTCACCCGGCGGAGATCAGAGCTGATGTCCCGGCCCGGGCTCCGATGGGACCAAGCCAGCCTTTGTTCTCCAAAATCTGTCGGACTGGGAATTCAGACAAAGCCTTGAGATTATTAGGGCCCTATTGTTGCTGTAGTCGTTTCACCCCGCGTGCAGGAGGGCAGCCTTCATCTTCTCGTGTCTGTTTTTCTTGTGGGTGCTCGCGGGTGTTATCTCCACTTCTACGTGGCTGCTGCACGCATACATTTTATTAAACAGTTTAGTCATGATTCTACGAAGAGGATTAGAGCCACATGAGAAAAAAAACTGTTGGGATGTGACCAAAAGAAGACCAAAAGAATTCAGAGGGAAAAATCATAATTCGGCGGTCTTTTTTCTCAGCAATTTATGGTTGCTTTAATTCAAAGATATTTTCTTAAGTATTTCCAGATTTAGGAAGTAATGGAATACAAGTAACTTGGATTACGTAATTAGGAAGGTAATCTAGTCCTTTAGCTACAGTTTCATAAAAAATAGGTAATCAGAATACATCAAATGTGGATTACTAAGGAAACCACAATATATGAACAGATGCAGAATTAACACTACGTTTATATTGTGATACATCGATTAGGTTACTGATTACATGTTTTACAGGTAATTAGTAATTGTAAGGCACTAGTAATCCTCTCTGGCTATTATCTTTTATGACAATGTGACCTTCCTAATATTATTATAGCCTGGCATGGTGGTGCATTTAATAATACATCCATCAGCAGTTCAGACAAAATAATCCAATAAAAATAACATTACTGCACTCCTCCAGCTACAGAAGAACAATTGGTGTTTTACGGTCCAATTTCATCATCACTCACTGTGATTATTTCTCTGTTAGGCTTATCCCAGTGATGCGTTAGTGCTGGAGCAGATGGGACGTTTGGTAGATTATGTTTTTTTTGTAGCCTATATACACCAACTGGGTTTCTTTGATGTTGTTCCAAATTAAAGCTCCAATATGTGGGGTGGAAAAGAAACACATGATGTGTCGCCTGAAGCACTGCTGAGTCAATACAAACCACAGTCAATTTTTCATACGACGACTAACACTGTTTTTATTCTGCAGACCAACAATTACAGAGCGAGAACATTTGTTATCCCTGACTCATGTTTAGTTTTCTATCTTTTCCTCGTGTTGTTTTTTCCCTCTTATCAGTCCACATCAAACCTGTCCAAACATCATCATCGGGTTAATTCTGTCTATCAGCTGAAGGATCAGGTAAATGATTTTAGACTTTCTGAGGCATGTGGCTGGCATTAACCCACAGGGGACGGGGCTACAGCATCGATTAATTCAGCGTTTGGGGGGGTTGTCCACTCTGGAAAAGAAATACATAAATAAATAAACAGAAAGATGTCCCCCTGCATAAGCACCCACCCTTCAAATACAAATAAACCTCTCACTTTGGCTGCTAATAAAGCCTGAATGTACGACCATGTTAAACATATTTTATACAATATTCCTCAAATGAACGGCAGGCATAAAGATATTTGACGTGACCTCTCACACACCGTGCGCTGCAGTGCTAAATCATTCATCATATCTTGTCTCAGGCACCACAGAAGAAGAAGTCTATATGTTATTAAAGCTGCAGGAACATAAAACCACTGCATGACCTACAGCCTTGCCACTCACAATGTATTTATTACTACAGTAAACAGTGTTTTATTTCACTTTACAGTATTGTACAGTATGGCTTCTGTACATATGACAATAATACCGTTGAATCTTGATTGTGACCTCTCCCTTTGGCAGTGTCATGTTTTCTGATTGCATGAAACAAACATACAGAGAGAAATATATATGCAATAAACATGAGTCTGAGAAAACTGACCACTCACCAACCCCCCACTTCAAGCGCACACACACACACACACACACACACCACACACACACCACACACACACACACACACACACACACACACACATTCATACATTCAGCTCTCATGGGGTACCTGCCAATCATCAGACAGTGGCTTGCAGGGTTTATTGGTGGATCACCAGGGGGGGGGGGTGTTTGCTGAGGACGACCACATGCACACCACTCTCAAGACTGAATGTGTTAAAGTGGTCAGATGACATGAATGCACAAAGAACATTTTAAAACGGTCACATGATTATTATTTGTCACCGTGAAGAGAATTCATTTCATGGTTTGGTCTTTGACTCATTTTTGGTTTCACTGGTGGCTTCAATAGAATGAACTGTTTTTAGTGGGTGTGCAAGAAAATATGTATACAAGCCTATGAATCGGTGAATTGATGATGTTTTTTTTGTAGGCCGACCAGGAAATTAGCATTGCAAGGGCTGCCGTGACAACCTAGCAATGGGATTTTCCATTGAATTTGGAATATTGCATACAAAAATACATGTTTATGATGCTTACACGTTTTGATCAGCAGGATCATCTCCACATATTAACCCCACTGTCATTACATTTGAAGCGTAAATGCAATAGGTAAAAAGCTAGGCTATAAAGGGACGACATCAGGGTCACATGACTTCAGGTCACCACCGCTAAGCTTAAAGCGGCTAATGTTCAGCGTGATGACATTTAGTCGTCTCATTTAGTCACTTGTTAGCAACCACAGTTTTAAAGACACATAAGCTTCAGACATTCACCAGTGGAGTATTTACTGACTTACTCTTATCAAAACTGAAACACTAACTAGACCTTATTTCTGGGTATCCGATCATAACACGTTCCAAAAAACATTGACTTTAAGACAAGGAACCTAAAAGGGACCAAATGCTAACTCATATCCGGGTTTAAGGAATCGTCCCTGAACCACTCTCACGTTGTAATGTTTTGATGTTGAATCTCTTGATTCTTAAACACACCGTACTGATTTCCAATGTATAGTTTACATGCATGGATGTCAATACTTTATTAAACTGCAAAGACATGTATCTTGTCCCTGGAAGTACCCTCTTAAGAGTAGATGTAACAGGGAAATAAGAACACACCATTGTTCTTATTGCATAAAGAAGGTCTTTTAAGTTCTCAGATTTTATGGTGGTGTTTTCCTTTTTACAGTTGACCTTTAGTTAGATTGATCAAATTGCCTTGCTTACAATTTGGCAACATATTGCGATATAATGAATTCTTACCATGAATCCTTGATATGTATCGTGGTGCCAGACTCTTTTTAATATACCACCCTAGTTTGGATTATTGCATGTTGTAGTGTCTATATGTATTATAATCTTATACTGTATGTACCTCCCACAAATTATAGCTATACCAGGACTGAACCAGCACACTCAATCTAGAACAATAACTTCTTGTACATATAATAACCAAGTACAAAACCTGTTAGAATTCACAGAATCTTCTCTATTTGAGTCAAGTGACGTCTTCTCACCCTGTCAAACAAACCCAGAGCCAGAAAGCTGCAGTTTGAATCCATTCAAAATAAATAACCTTATTTTGGGAAAATTGTACCAAAACAAGGACACGCATGGAAGTCAATGCAAAGTGCTTCCCATCTGCCAGCGCTTCAAACCAAGCTTTGGGGGATGGATGACGGGTGGCTTGGGTATGGAGGGTGGAGAGGAGGGGGGGAAGGAGGTTTTCAACTGTCTATGCACGGTGCAGTTTGAGCAAATAAGTATTTTTGGTGCCTGTTCGTGTTCCTCCAAATGTGCGGTCACAGCTCTGAGAAATCTTGGGGTTTTTCTCGAGAAACACCACCCTCACCACAGCTGAAGGAAACACTGAGGCATCAGAACATCATCCTGCTGAGGGGAATACAGCAGCGATGTGTCAGGGACCAGACACCTCAAGAAGAAAATAGAAAATGCCTTCCTCGTTCTTATTTTATATCTTCTATCAAGTCTTCTATTACTACAAAACATATATTTCCTAATCATGATTTTGGGAACACTGACCATCTTGTGCACAGAATGGTGGGCTGACAAAAGGTCTGAAAATACTACTCCATTAAGGTACGTCTGAAAGGTAATAAGTATTTTAAGCACAATATAACTAAAGTAGTCATCATGTTGTCAGTCAAATAAAGACATTTCTAGAAGACATAACAAGTTAGATTAAGATGTTATAAAAAAAATTATATGTAAAATATTTAAATGAACATAAAATGTAAGAATTTGCAATAAAATAACATAATAAAATCATA
The DNA here is from genome assembly GCF_902827175.1 of Gymnodraco acuticeps. NCBI lineage: Eukaryota > Metazoa > Chordata > Actinopteri > Perciformes > Bathydraconidae > Gymnodraco > Gymnodraco acuticeps. The sequence goes on along the minus strand of NW_022992336.1, from coordinate 2,266,676 downwards.
TTTAAAAACCATTAGACGTCAGAAGAGGACTTTTCATAGCCTCCTGTCAGTCACTGACACAATCAACACATCTGCTGTCAGTCAATCAAACTCAGGAAAAGTGTGCGTGTGTGTGTGTGTGTGTGTGTGTGTGTGTGTGTATGTGTGGTCTAGCATTACTATACTTAAATCTGTTTACATAGTCACGTGTGGCTTCCCTTATGGGGACAAATTGGAGGTCCCCATAAGGGGAATCATTAATTTTAGGGTGAAGACTTGGTTAGGTTTAGGATTAGGGTAAGGTTAAGGGTTAGGCTTAGGCATGTGTTGGTTATGGTTAAGGTTAGGATAAATCTCCAGGAAATGCATGTAAGACAATGTAAAGTCCCCTGAAGTGATGTATACATGGTATGTGTGTGTGTGTGTGTGTGTGTGTGTGTGTGGGTGTTGTGTGTGTGTGTGTGTGTGTGTGTGGGGTGTGTGTGTGTTTGGGGGGGGTGGAATACAAATGTGTGTGAGATCTCACAGGAACAGGAGCTGCTGTATTTGAACATGATCAATTATTCTGCTCTGGCCTCCTTCTGTCAGCAGTGGATTCTCTTCGCCTTTCACCTAGATTACAGGCGCCACCTGCTGGAGGAGGCGGGTACTGCATGCTGGAGAGGGGGGGTTTACTAGTCTATGGGTTTACTGCATGCTGGAGGGGGGGGTGGGGGGGGATCAGTGACAGAACAGATGGATGAGCTGCACAGCTGCATTCAAAAGGATCCACAAAGGATTTATTTGTCATATGCACAATAGTCATAGGAAAATCTTGAGTCTAAAGCTCCTCCGAGGATGCAGCATACGATATACTTCAGATTAAAATACATTAGATAATGCAAAAAGAAGCAAAGCAGGTCCTGTTTGTGCATGAATGTCTTTGAACTTTAACTATACAACAGCAGAGTGAAGGCTGAATTGATCCTTGGAGACTAAAAAAAGCATGCCTTGCGATACGATACAATATGGTATGAAAACGATACGGTACGAAACGGTATGATGTTATGGGTGTTATGTATATTGATAAATAAGTAAAGAATCCCTGCTACATAAAATCTTGGATTTTATTGTTATTTTAATTAAATTGTCAATCAATTTGAAAGTTGAATGTAAAGTCACCAAACAATATAATACTATGCACAAAAATGTTCCTTTATTAATAAAAAAAAAAGCAAGTGATTACCAGTACTGTCAAGAGCCAGGCTTTTGCAGTTTTCCTTCCCCTCAAACATTGGAGATCTTGCGATGGTTATGGTGAAACAGTAGATTGCACTCTCTGCTGCGAGAGGAGGCCAGCCGAAATTGGCTTCCCTTGGTGAAAAAAAATGGAGAGATTGACCAATCAGATGAGGCTCACGTGATGCCCCTGCCAACCTGTGATTAGTCAGGGCCATGCCAAGGGAAACCAGAGGCGGCTGGCTTCCCTTGCCTCACAATCCAATCAAATCGCATCAATTTAGTGGTGCAGTGACGCGTCCTAAAACCCGGAAGTAAGCTGCGCTCGGGTTCCCTCGACAGAAAGCAATGGGATTTCTCCATAGGATTTTGGAAAATAGTAGTGATGGCAAAATGAAGCTTTGAATGAAGCATCGAACCACTTGGACAATTGTGTCGGAAATAGGTTCATTTCTCGAAGCTTCAGTTACAGCGACCTCTCCTGGCGAAGTGCAAGGCTGCAGTGGGTTTAACATATCTTTGCCTTGAAAAATATTCGATGCACACACACACTAATGGCGCATTTCCACTGCAGCGGGGTAGCCCCGTTTAAGCGTCCCTAAGCGTCCTTGCTCAGGCCTCGGGCTGCCTCGCTGGCCGTCCGAGGCCGTGGCGGATTTCCATTACAGTTTAGGACCTGGGGTAGGAACGCAGTGTAGACGGGGCGATCAGCTTTTTGGCGGGCTTTTTGGGCGGAGCGACGCTGGCTAAAACTGCAGTGGCGTCATCTTCAATGCGACACAACTCACAAAACACACACAACAATGGAAGATGTGGAAGCGATCGTTTACTTGTTTCTTGGTGTGTGGCTTGTTATCACAGCAAGAAGGAAAGTAAATATTTGAATTTCAAGCACCAGTAAGTACTGCCCCATAATAAGAACATTTGAGGAAATATCAGATCATGAAAAGAAAATCTTTCTAATAAATTAAGCGAATATCAAAGCTAACTATAAACATAAATACTAAAGTGTAAAACACAGCAAAACTATATTCATAAATCGATCTTGTGAGGATTCTCTCTGACCAATCAGCAGTCGAGAGTGTTGACGTCACTAGTTCAGCCCTGGCCCTGGCCTGATAGAACCACGATTTTATGGGGCCGGAAAAAGAGGGGAAAAGTACCCGCTAGCCGGTACTAGGCTATATGGAAAGGCCACCAAAAACTGGCCTGGCCGCTTGAGGACGGTTAAGGACGCTTAAACGGGGCTACCCGCTGCAGTGGAAATGCGCCATAAGACTGAATATCATGTTCTATTTGCAATTAAAGATTGATAATTGTGTGTATTGGGTTATTGAGAAGAGACTAGAGAGTGCTGGAAATTTTTTTGGGAGGAGAGGGCCTTTTATCAGTTATTAAAGTTGAAAAGCAATGATTAAAATACATCCATTCCGGGCTTTGAACCAGCTGCGCGGAGGACATCGCCGCATTCGGGCCGCAGGCTCTATCCACTGGGCTATCTATTCCTTGAAATATTGAACTGTTTTTATATTACTGATAATTGTCTTTTTGTTCACAACTTCTCCACATTTCGAAGTGTTTCCCGAGCCAGAACGACCTGGCTTCTTCCTGGCTTGCTCTATAATGATACTACAATTCAAATGCAATACCAACAACAACTCAACAGCAACAACGCAAACTACGACAACAACCCACACATTGTGCATTGTTTAGAGCGGTCATAAAGTGTTGAAGCGCTCAAATTTGAAACTGTTTCAACCTGTCACCTGTCAGAATCGAGACGAGGTAGTGCATTGAATCGCGTGAATGGACCGCGAACCAGTCAAGTGATTCATTCAGGAAATGAAGCAGTTGATGCTTCGGACGTCACATGTCACGTGATTTGAAGTAAGCTTCGAAGCACTGCTTCTATGGAATAGGAAGTCCAGGGTTGAAGCTCCGTTCGAAGCTTCAGTGTCAAACTGCCATCACTAGAAAATAGCTCGAAATAAGGTCAGTGGAAAACGAACCTGTTAGATAAATGCACGTTGTGTTCAGTCGGATAATATCCACATGTCTACCCTACTTTTATAATTTTCGAATCATAAATCGAATCGATAGAAGATAGCGTCACTGCACCACTCTCACCGCCGTTAGAAAGTAGCAAGCAACTGAAGCAAGTGCAATTATGGAGGGTGAAGATTTGGAGTATTTACTCAAAAATAATTGTACTAAACTTCCGCTACAGCAGCAACAACAAATCCAATCTGATGACAGGCCGATGCCCAAACTGGAGCTGTGTACAGAGGACGTAAAATGTGAAAGGTCTCCTGATTTAGTTTGTGAATGAATGCTTATTAGAGTTTGGCCTGGAGAGTGCGTGCGGTCCTGTCGGTTAGATAACATCTGGACCCGGTGACGACATTACCTATTGACGCAGCAACCACTGTAAGTTATATTCTTGTTTAATTAGACTTCTCTGTTTCATTTATTCGACTCTGTATAAATTGTTATTGTAGCGTAAACGGCTAAATCGCGTTTGAGAGATTTTAAATCTCAGATCTGCTCAGGCGAAACCTGCTTTACAGGTCTCAGCACTCAAGCCTGCATTAATATAGGCACGGCCAGTCTATTGATAGCGTGAAGTACAACCGCGTGACTCAGTCATTTTGTACCTTAAAAAAGCATTTAAATACCGCATTTAAAATCTGATGAACTCAGTGTGCATCTGTACCTGGTGACGACATTACCTATTGACGCAGCAACCACTGTAAGTTATATTCTTGTTTAATTAGACTTCTCTGTTTCATTTATTCGACTCTGTATAAATTGTTATTGTAGCGTAAACGGCTAAATCGCGTTTGAGAGATTTTAAATCTCAGATCTGCTCAGGCGAAACCTGCTTTACAGGTCTCAGCACTCAAGCCTGCATTAATATAGGCACGGCCAGTCTATTGTCGCCCATCAGCTGTAGATAGATAACTAATTAGAGGGCCATGGCCCTACAGCTGTGAGAACTGAGCAATCAGGCGTCCATTTCGGGTAGCTCTTTCCTGGAGCGTCAGCTTCAGCGTCAGACAGCCGAAGACTGACAAAGACATTGGAGTCCTGCGGGAGTAAGACTGACAAAGACATTGGAGTCCTGCGGGAGTAAGACTGACAAAGACATTGGAGTCCTGCGGGAGTCACGAGGGAGGCAAAGAGGAGGCAAATCCTACTCTGATCGAGCTGGTGTCTTATTTCTCTTTTCTTTAGTTTTCTAGCCCCGCATGCTATAATCATGTGTATTTTCTCTATTCCTGTTCATGTGTCTTCTCGCAATTATCACTGGCCCCGTGTATCTCCTAATCGATATAACCGGCCTGCTCTCGTCTATCCCACGTGCTCCACTGAGATCCAACATCTAGTTTCTGGTGGCCTGTGGAATTGCCAGTCAGCTGTTCCTAAGGCTGACTTCATCTCTGGCTACGCCTCCCTGCAGTCTCTGGATTTCCTTGCTCTCACTGAGACCTGGATTAGGTCCACTGCATATTCCTTCTCCCATACACCCAGACCCACTGGCAGAGGAGATGGCACTGGTCTCCTGCTCTCTCCCAAATGGAGCTTTTCCCTCTTCAAGCTACCTAACTTCACTCCTTCCACCTTTGAATTCCATGCCGTCACAGTAACCCATCCTATACAGTTAACCATTGTTGTTCTCTACCGTCCACCAGGCGCCTTGGGGGGACTTCTTGGAGGAATTAGATAATCTCCTCTCACACATCCCTGAAACTGGCCCTCCCGCTGTACTTCTCGGAGACTTCAACCTCCAGACAGGGAAGATAGACAAACTAACATCTCTGTTAACCGCCTTTGCTTTCTCACTGTCTCCGTCCCCACCGACTCATAAAGCTGGCAATGTCCTTGATCTCATATTCTCAAGGAACTGCGCTACTTCTAACCTCTCTGTAAACCCGCTCCACACATCCGATCACTTCTTCATTTCATTCTCTCTATCCCTTTCCAAACATAACAAACTAATCTCTTCTTATCCTGCACTTGTCCGCCGTAACCTTCGCTCCCTCTCCCCCTCTAGCTTTGCCTCGTCGGTGCTCTCAGCCCTCCCTTCCTCTGATTCGTTCCATCTCCTGCCTCCAAACTCTGCTGCAGAAACTCTCCTCTCTACTCTCTCATCCACTCTGGACTCTCTCTGTCCTCTCACATCTCGGCAGGCTCGGCAGTCCCCTCCTGCTCCCTGGCTAAATGATGCACTGCGTGCTAATAGAACCGTCCTTAGGGCAGCAGAGCGGAAATGGTGGAAATCCAAACACCGTGACGACCTCCTAACCTATCAGGCCCTCCTCTCCTCTTTCTCTGCTTCGATCTCTCAGGCAAAAAGCACTTTCTTTCAAGATAAGATCCAATCTTCCTATTCCAATCCTAAAAAACTATTTTCCATCTTCTCCACCCTCTTGGACCCTCCAAAAGCTCCTCCCCCCTCCTCACTTCTGTCAAGCGACTTTGTTACCCACTTTGAAAAAAAGGTTGATGATATTCGCTCTTCTTTTTCTGACTCACCTTTACTCACCGCTGGGTCACCAGACCCTCCTTCCACCAACACACTGACCTCCTTTTCCCCTCTCTCTCCAAGTGAGGTTCTTACCCTCATTACCTCTGCCCGCCCTACCACCTGTCCTCTGGACCCTATCCCTTCAAACCTCCTTCAGACTATCGCTCCTGATATTCTACCGTTTCTCACCCATTTCATCAACACTTCTCTAACTTCTGGTCACTTTCCAAACAGTCTCAAGGAGGGCAAGAGTAAACCCTCTCCTAAAGAAACCCACTCTCAACCCGTCTGATGTTATAAACTACAGGCCTGTCTCTCTCCTCCCGTTCCTGTCTAAATCACTTGAACGCGCTGTCTTTAAACAACTCTCCTGTTATCTCAATCAGAACAACCTTCTGGATCCGCACCAGTCTGGTTTCAAGGCAGGTCACTCCACAGAAACTGCTCTCATTGCTGTCACGGAGGAACTGCACACTGCCAAAACTGCATCCCTCTCCTCTGTCATCATCCTATATGACCTGTCTGCTGCATTCGACACGGTGAATCATCAGATCCTCCTTCGCACTCTCCAAAAACTTGGAGTTTCAGGCTCTGCACTTTCCCTCCTCACCTCATACCTGAAAGACCGTACCTACAGGGTGACTTGGAGAGGGTCTGAGTCCGACCCTTGTCAATTAACTACGGGGGTCCCTCAGGGCTCTGTTCTTGGTCCCCTCCTCTTCTCCCTGTACACAAACTCGCTCGGATCAGTCATTAGCCCGCATGGTTTTTCTTACCACTGCTACGCTGATGACACCCAATTAATTCTGTCCTTTCCCCGCTCAGAGACCCAGGTCGTTGCACGCATCTCTGCTTGTCTAGCTGACATCTCTCAGTGGATGTCTGCTCACCACCTCAAGCTCAACCTTGACAAGACTGAGCTGCTCTTCCTCCCGGGAAAAGATTGTCCCACTCTTGACCTAACAATCAACATCGGCACCTCAGTTGTTTCCCCGACTCAGACTGCAAGGAATCTGGGTGTGACCCTAGATAACAACCTGTCCTTCACTGCAAACATCGCTGCTACAACCCGTTGCTGCAGATACACGCTTTACAACATCAGGAAGATACGTCCCCAGCTGACTCAGAAAGCGACTCAGGTTCTGGTCCAGGCTCTCGTCATCTCACGCCTAGACTACTGAAACTCCCTCCTGGCTGGTCTACCTGCATGTGCCATCCGACCTCTGCAGCTCATCCAGAATGCAGCGGCTCGTCTGGTCTTCAACCTTCCTAAATTCTCCCACACCACTCCGCTCCTCCGCTCCCTTCACTGGCTTCCGGTAACTGCTAGAATCCACTTCAAGACACTGGTACTTGCTTACCATGCTGCGAATGGATCTGGCCCTTCCTACATCCAGGACATGGTTAAACCGTACACCCCAGCGCGTTCACTACGCTCTGCATCAGCCAAACGACTCGTTGCGCCCTCGCTGCGAGGGGGACCCAAGTTCCCATCGGCGAAAACACGTGGGTTTGCTGTCCTGGCTCCAAGATGGTGGAATGAGCTCCCCATTGACATCAGGACGGCAGATAGCTTGCACATCTTCCGGCGCAAACTGAAAACTCATCTCTTTCGACTCCACTTCGAGCGTTAGAACTATTAACGAAGCACTTTTATACTAATAAAGGACTGGCTTACCTAAAGCCAGTTGAGTAGCACTTGAAATGTTTGGCTTTATGAAACCTGATGTACTTATATGATTCTGTTTTCTTCAAGGTTGTGTCTTCCTGGTCGAATGTACTTATTGTAAGTCGCTTTGGATAAAAGCGTCAGCTAAATGCAATGTAATGTAATGTAATAACAGGCGTGTGTAAGTCCTGCATCTGTATGATACAAATGTGTGTAAAATGATACCGGGTGCTGTAATCACTCATCTGGTAAGGTTACGTTATTATATTGACCACAACACCCCCCCGACCCAAAAGAAAGGACGTATTATTGGCTTCCCCTAATTTTTTTCCCACGCCACGCTACTGGCCGTTTGATGTCTATGTCTGGACCGCTGCGTAAAAAGGAGGGTTTCTGCCCCATTACTTATCTTCTTACTTCTATAAGAATAAAACACGGAGGACGGATATCTCTTTTTCTCCCCCTCTTCTGACAGCTGTAGTGAAATATTTGTATTTATTCATGTTAGAAATAAACATCACATTATAAAAGCTGGACAAACTGTACGGGGAATAAATCGGTGTGATTTTTCAATTGTCTCCGGGGCTCAAAAAGGCACTCAGAAGAGTGAAGCTCATTTGTGGTCTGCTGCTGCCATCTAGTGGCTGAAAGGGGGTAACACACCCTTGACATTTTTATATAGTTTAGCTTCAAACTTAGAGTTTCATCATTACATTGCTGGCCAGTATTGAAGAGGGGAAGCACGTTAATAGTAACAACGACAATAGCCCAGTATATTAATACAAGTGAACACATATTAATTAAGTCAGATAGATAAAAGCGAAGTGAATATGGAACGACAGGATGGTAAAGACTATTCTGAAATTCCAGGGAGTTACCGGGAGCAATGGGAACAGATTAAGAGATTGATTTTAAGTGGAATCAAACAGGGGGCTAAAGAAAAGGCTTGTACGGATCTCCGATTCCTACACAATAAAATGATAACAGAGAATAGAGTGGGGGATGACGACACCGTAGGTAATTTGGGCACAGCATTGAATTTATATGAAAGACAGATTGTAAAGCAACTTGCACACCTAAACGAACAGAAGCCCAGATGGTTTGCCCGTAGCAAATGGAACAAACAAAAACAGGCACTAGATAGATTGAGGAGGGTTTGTCACAATGCTGCCCTCGCAATGATTGGAATTAATATTCCTCCCGTCACAGACGAAAATCTCCCGGGTGCAATGGCAATCCAAAGCCCCATAAAAACAGATGAAGTTAACACTCTTCTGTTCCCTCATGGTATAAATACACGGAGGTGCCTACACATGGAGACATTCTTGACTATGTAGCAGAACGAGTCGAATATTTTAAAAGAATGCAAAACTAAGTTGTCTCTAACTCAGTTGCAGAAATCTCAAACGACGCCATACAAAATCCGGTTTTTCCCACCCGCTCCTCTCTCCTTTACCCGGATTTAGGTAGTCTGACTACACAGCCCCCCTCCCCCTTATTCTCTACCCGACGAAAGCGCAAATAAATTGCAAATGATGGTGGCAGATGCATCGGACACAGAAGGAGAGGAGGCGGCCATGAGCGTAGGGAACTATAGAATGGTGGGAACAGTAGCGTTGAGTCCGTTAAGGGGCGTCCCTACTCCAAAGAAAAGACTAAATGTTAAACAAAAACAAGTTTCCTCCTCCCCGTTAGACAGAATAGGCAGCGCACACACCACGCGGAGGCCTAGTTTTAAACACAGACCAGGAGGGGGTTACCCCGAGAAGGGACGGTCGAACCACTTGATAAGGAGCTCACACATCAGAACAATTGACTTCCCTTCTGACAGATCTTACCAAGAGCCACTCAGGCGCTACACGGACAGACATAACATACACAACTGACCTCCTAGATGAGAGGGAAATGCGAGAAAGGCGGTGCTATGAACAACAGATTCAAGATAGACGCAAGGAGGAAGACAGGAGACAGGAACAGAGCGGATATAATAATAATAATAATAATAATAATAGCTTCGATTTCTATAGCGCCTTTCAGGGGACCCAAGGTCGCTTCACAAGTAATAGTGCAAAGACAAACATAACAAAACAAAAGACAAGACAAACAGAACAACAGATCGATTTAGGGGCCGAAAGCCTTGGCAAACAGATGGGACTTGAGGGCCCTTTTGAAGTCTTCAAGTGTGGGGATGTTGCGTATCTCCGCAGGGAGAGCGTTCCAGAGGGTGGGGGCTGCCACACTGAAGGCTCTATCCCCATAGGTTCGCAGTTTTGGTGCGGGGGGTGGTAAGCAGGCCAGAGTCTGAGGACCGCAGGTTCCGGGGTGGGGCATGTGGGTGAAGGATGTCCGATAGGTACTGGGGGGCAAGGGCATGGAGGGATTTGTAGGTAAGGAGGAGGATTTTGTAGGATATGCGGGACTTGAACCGGCAACCAGTGGTAGGTGGATGAGGGTGGGAGTGATGTGCTGCCACGGTTTTGTGTGCGTGAGTACCCTAGCAGCACAGTTTTGGACATACTGGAGCCTGTCCAAGGGGTTTTGTTGGGAACCCCGAACAGGACACCATTGCAGTAGTCCAAGCGGGTGGTGACAAATGCATGGACTAGTGGTTTCGGCAACCGACTCCGTTAGTGATGGTCGGAGTCTGGCAATGTTCTTCAGGTGATTAAAAGGCCGATTTGGTCAAGATTTGACGTGGGAATGGAAGGAAAGGGTGGAGTCGAGGATGACACCCAGGTTCGGGCTTCAGAGATGGGGAGATGGAGCAGCCGTCAACCTCAAGGACGAAGTCACCAACCTTCTGGAGCAGGGCCTTGGGTGCCACAACCATGAGCTCTGTTTTCATGCTGTTTAGTTTCAGATAGTTGCATGACATCCATGCTTTGATGTCATGCAGGGCAGTTGATGAGAGACTGAGGGGGGGAGCTGGGAGGATGGAGTGGTGCTGAGATACATTGGGTATCATCACGGAGCAGTGGAAGGTTGAGTTCATGATGTCGGATGATCTGGCCGAGGGGGAGCATGTAAATGGTGAACAGGAGGGGGCCAAGCACAGAGCCCTGGGGGTAACACCGTGGGTGGACTGGGGCCGGGGCTGAGTTTGAGGGCCACTGATGGAGACAAACTGTTTCCTGTTGTGGAGGTAGGAGGGTGGGCAACCAGGACAGCGCTGTGCCAGTGACACCTAGGAGGTCTGAGAGGCGGGTGAGGAGGATGTTGTGAGAGATGGGTGGTCAAATGCTGCAGGAGGGTCCAGGAGGATGAGGATGCTGAGGCGGGCCAGAGTCAGCAGCAATGAGGAGATCGTCTGTGATCTTGATGAGGGGCGGTCCTCAGTGCTGTGTTGCTGTCTGAAGCCGGATTGGAAGGGCTCATAGAGCTCATTGTTGGACAGGTACTGATGGAGTTGGCCGGCGAACCACCTCTTTCCAGAGTTTATATGAGGGCTCGCTAGAAGATATAGAGGAAAATAGGGACGAGGAGAGGCCAGCACACAGGTGTACGCAGACGCGCTGAATAGGGGGAGAGATGTGATCCTTTTCAGAACAGATCACGCCAGACCGTCTACGTCTTATTACCCAGGTGTTGAGGGGGGGGGCATCGGGCCATGAAAGTGGGGAAGAGACAGCGAACCACAGAAGTGATAGAAGGACAGTGGGCCATAAAAGTGAGGGAGAGATAGCGGGCCATAAAGGGATAGGCAAACAGCAAGCCATGAAACTGGGGGGTTTTACAATGAAGCAGGAGGCCAGGGTCGTAAAGACAGCTATCAGGACACTTTTCAGCAGGAACAAGCAGGACAGGAAGAGGAAGACAGCAGGAGGGCGAGGTGCAAAGTTAAGCAGATATCTCTGACAGGAACAATAAGTGAACTAGTGGAGGTAGATCAGGTTCTTTCAATGCCCCGTAACAGATTAAGGTCTCACCACACCGCAGAAGACCCCACCGAGCATGCTTTTATTTTTCCAGTATTACAGGCGCCTTTAGTGGCCGCGCAAAACGGGAAAACGGCTTATCATCCTTTCACACTAGGGGACATACATGCGCTGATCGATAAAATGCCGTTGCCTACTGAGGGAGGGAGACATTGGATGCGAAGGTTTGCGGACATGGCTGTAGGACAGACTATCTGTCTGGGAGATTTCAGGAGAATACTAGCACAACAGACTTCCTATTATGAGGTAGAAAGAGTTGAGGATAGATCAGGAACATCGACAATGAAAGATAACGTGCCTATTTCCTTTAACGATGTTCACAGCAAGCTGGGCAAAGCAATGAGAGAACATTTCCCACAGACAGGGGGAGGTTACGGTTCACTGTCATTTACATTTACACCTGGAGAGGCTGCAGCAACCATGTTGCTCAGGGCACGCCAACAATACACAATGGCAACTGACTACAGTCCAGATAATAAATGACCAACATATACAGATGTTCCGTAAGGCAGTGCTTGCAGCGGTGCCGAAAGAAATTAAAAGTCTGATGGAGGACAATCCAGAGGTAGATCAGTTAAACACACAGACGTGGGAACGTCATTTAGCCCATCATTTGAGTAGATTTAACAAACAACATACAGAGGTTAAAACTGAGGAAGAGGAGTTGAGGGTGCAGTTACTGCGAACGCAGCTGGAAATAGTCCGGAAAACAGTTCAGAATGACAAAAAGAATGCCAAACAGTTGATTGTTCACCCAGTTGCGCCGGCCGTGCAGCCACAGGGGCAGCAAAACCCAAAAGGGGGCCTTTCCAACCAGGGTCCGCCCTATAGTCAGCCCCAATTTGGCTACGATAATAGCTCTTGGCAACAGAGGGGCGGGTTCAGAGGCGGGGTCAGAGGTCGAGGTGGCTTTGGAATGACTCCTGGATTGGAATACGTGAAGGTGTGTTTCATTTGCGGACAGCCAGATCACTGGTTCAAGCAGTGCCCACATAAAGCCCCACCAGGAAGGGGGCGGGCTAAAGGGGGACAGAGAGGATACGGAGGGGGGAATGGATCAGAGAGACCATATATCCAGACACCCCAGGAGGCTGTCCCATTGCCGCAACAACCGAACCAGGGTCACATTGCCCCTAATGCTATGGCCGCCCCCTATGGCCAGTTTGTCCTGTATGATGGGGAGTACTACGAAGAATGAAGACGCCCAGAGAACTCTGGATGTACGGGCCTGGCGGATCCATACATTAATATGACTGTTAAAGACTCAAACCTACCATTCCTTGTTGATTCAGGAGCAAGATATTCCACCATCAATTCTCCCGTCTTCAAGGCGTCCCTTTCATCTACAACAGTCTCAGTCATAGGGTTTTCGGGAAAAATAGAAAAAATACCGCTTTCCACGCTGTTATCCACCAAGATAGCAGGACAGACATTCTTACACCAGTATATTCTTGCACCAAAAAGCCCGGCTAACCTCATGGGTAGGGATATTCTGATCAAAGCGAATGCCTCCATCCTCTGTTCCCCCGGATGGACTGATAATATCATTCCCAAATGGCACAACCATCAATTGTTCGTTATCTACCATAACATCAGGTTCTCAGATGATGTTGGCCCAGTCCACTGAGGCAGAAGCAACCCAACATGCCACTATATTCTGGGGACTGTTGGACCGACCTCGGGACAACACACCTGGACTATATTCCATTTTTCAACAATGGAAGCCATGGATTAACCTCCTCAGGCCTTATGGCCCCCTCCAGACCCCCCCCCACCTGACGCTGAATTATGATAGAAGAGACGACCAAAGTTATGAATATGAGTATGATAATGAGGTGTCTATGGCCGTTTGGGACGTTACCACGACAAATCTCTTTGTGGGACAGGCGGGTGTGGCTGCGTCGGTTGAGCTCTCTGATGAACAACTGTACTGGTACCGTTTGTCTGCTGAGTCCACACCACACATTTCATTAGCTATCAGAAAGGGTTATGAAGCTAAAGAACTTGTTCCCATGGTAAAGACGCTGCTAGAAGTCGAAGATTGGGAACCTACGCAGATCGCGGCACTGACATACTCTCCCTCACACAGAGCTTATCGTCTTAAAATCTACACACAAGAATGCATCCACATGGAAAGACACAAAGTAGATAGACATCATGGTAGGGAAAAAACTGACCATGCATATACAGTTGACATGTTGCGTGATCTCCCGTCTGACCTGTGGGCATCGCACTCTCATGATGTAGGTTTCTGCTTAAAAGCCACACCAGTAACATTTGAGGTGAGCAGCTCTGTGCCTGTGAACCGGTCACAATACCCGATCAAACCACAGGCAAAAGGGGGTGTTGACAAGGCAGTTGAGGGACTGAAGAGAGCAGGGGTGTTAGAACCCTCACAAAGCCTTTGGAATACTCCCATACTTCCTGTATCAAAATCTAGCGGGGAGTACAGAATGGCTCATGATTTGAGAACCGTTAATGCTATTACGACTACAGCTCTGATACCAGTTCCTAACCCCTACACGGCTATCTGTAATGTCTCACCTGAACATACATGGTTCACCTGTATTGACCTAGCCAACGCTTTCTTCTGCATACCTCTGGCAGAGAGTATGAGACCTATTTTTTCTTTTACAATAGGAGGGGAGAAACTACAATACACAAGACTACCACAAGGCTTCAGTTTGTCTCCAGGAATATTCAACAAAGTACTTAGGGAACAGCTAGAGGGCGTTACATTGCCAGTGGGGGTAGTATTAATACAGTATGTAGACGACCTTCTCATCGCAGCACCTTCTGCAGCCTCTTGTTTGGAGGCCACCAGAAACCTACTGGTGCGCCTCCACACATCAGGGTTCAAAGTCTCCAAGAAAAAGCTACAATGCACCCGTAAAGAGGTGACATTTTTGGGCAGAGTGATGTCAGCAGCGCATGTCAGCAGCGCATCAGGAACACATTTTGAACCACCCGAAACCCAAGACAGTCAAAGACATGTTGTCTTTTTTGGGCCTCACAGGCTACAGCAGACACTACATCCCAGAGTATAACCCAAGAACAGCTGAACTCAGAAAACTCATCAATGAGAAAGGCATGCGCAATCTCACTGCCACACATTGCGCAACAGCAGCACCATGACCATCTGAATAGCGAGAAATATACACAAATGTATTATATTGTAACTTATTCCCATGCATGTTGCTCAAAGTAATCAGTCCTCACTTCTCTGGCGTCTCTCCCTCTCCTCTCGCGCCATGCGCACCAGGCAGGAGTGAGAGTGAGTTACCATGGTTACGGGGGGACGCTCTGTATCTCTGTCGCTCTGAAACTTCTCGCGATTCCCAATAATCCGTTTTAGTAATATAACATAATTTTGCAGTGTTGGTTAACATTATACAGGGTTAATGTTTCTTGATTAAATCCAAAGAGGGCAAGGTGGTGTAGACATGTAGGAAATGTGTTTTAAATTACAATTTGTTCACAGAGAGAGAGAGAGAGAGAGAGAGAGAGAGAGAGAGAGAGAGAGAGAGAGAGAGAGAGAGAGAGAGAGGAGAAGAGAGAGAGAGAGAGAGAGAGGAGAGAGAGAGAGAGAGAGAGAGAGAGAGAGAGAGAGGAGAGAGAGAGAGAGAGAGAGAGAGAGAGAGAGAGAGAGAGAGAGAGAGAGAGAGAGAGAGAAACTGTCTGCTTAGTTGCAATACTGTAGCTTATGCAATTTAGGCCTAGAAATTGTTTATGTAACTTATGTGCCAGTGTGTCCATGGTTTTGAGTCTGTCTGTGTGTTGAGCGCAGCGCCGTCTGCTTTTTGCAGTACAGTAACTAAAGTAAGTTAGGACTAAGCATACCGGTAGTTTTCTGTGGACCTGTCTGTTTTTCATTTACTTCATTTGTAGCCGTAACCGGTCGTTTTAAAAATCTGTCCATCTTCGTAGTATGCTAGCCGTGTTATATATCTATGATGCTTGCAGCGCGCTCTTTGACTGACGTAACAGTTATTGTTGTTTCCACGGTAACGCCGCTTGATTTTTAAATGTATCTATTTGTTAGATTTGTAACGTAATCTATGAAATATTTTAGATTAAAAAAAAAAAAAAAAATGATATCATGATAATTTAAATTAATGAATCTGAAAACTTTTCACGGACCCCCTGGCAGAGTGCCACGGACCCCCGGGGGGTCGCGGACCCCACTTTGAGAACCACTGCTTTAAGTAACCAACCGTGACACTTTGAGCTATTATCAATGTACCTACGACACCTACTGGTGGCCGTCTGTGAGGGTGAAACACAACAGTAACACTTTTTAGACGAAGCCCCACTGGTAAACTCAGAGATACAAAAGGCTCATTTGTGCCAATTAGAATAATCACAACCGCATTAAAATATATAAATGCTCTGAGATATTTATTTACTTTTGCACATAGTTCTACATTGATGCGGATCAGTTTTTTGTCACTTTTATTATTTGATTCATTTTGCTGTGAGTATTGTTTTATTTGCATTTTACTATGCAACCATAACCCATGTCTTGAGATTTGAAAATGATACTAACAAAACTGACTGTCTTTACATAACTGCCCAAGTTATTGAAAAGCATTTTAGTTTTTTAAAACAGGTTTTTTTTATTAAGATGCTTAGGTAAACATATTTATTTTTGAATTAATATGGCTGTGTTAAAAAAAAAAATTAGATACAGCAAAGCTTCTTGACAAAACCTTTGAATCACCTCTTTGATTTTTTGTTCAACTTAAAGAACTCATTGTTTCTATTCTTGAGGATGTGTGTGTGCAATTATTCAAGTTGTATAATCACTGGAATATAGCAGTCTATGCTGTACACATTATATAAGCTTCTTTATGGCCCACCCTTTAAACTACAATGTATCATTACTACTGAGCTGCACCAAAAAGAGGATTTATTTTGAGAGAGAGACTGAAACATAACAATACGCAGGCTTAATGAGGTGTAGAAACTACAATTGATTTTTACTTTTATATGGAAATTAGCTATCGGATAACATGTACATTCTTTGTTGTGGTAATGACCTTCTAAGCAAACAAACAAAGAATGCAAATCTGATTAAAGGTGATGGTATTTAAAGGATTGTTAATGAATCTTTTTTTATTCCTCAGGCAGTGCTACTACACTCGATGTTTTCAATACAACAGGGAGCAGCTGCAGAGACTCATGCCTACACACAAACGCAGAATTACACATGGGGTTTGTACTGTCAGTCTATGAACCGGCTATGGAGCAATTAAAATGGTGAGTGATTTGCTCAATAGCACTGCAATCTATACAGGAGATGTCAGTTTTCAGAGATGAGGCGACATTTCTCTATTTCTACACCTCCATATTATTACATCATTTAAAATGTAAAGGTACCCTGAAGAGAAATCTAGTAAACATAAAATATTCTGTTTACATTCAATGTTTCTCCCGAAAATGTTTGTGTGAATCATTTGAGCGACTTCCTTCTTCATAAGGATTACTTGCCAACGCTTATTATTTCTGGCATTATTTACCACAATGTTTACTTGTTTGCAGTTGCACTCCATTCATTCCTTCCACTCTCCTCTCACCCTCTTTTATATATACATTGAAATTGTACTCAAGTACACTATTTGAGTATATATTCTCAACACCCTCTTATATTTGCATATTGAGCCTTGAATCTAAGAGCTCTTTGAATGAAAGGCAGTTCCATTATCAATTCCTTACTGGCTGAACAACATTCCTGAAATACACAAAGCCATTACACTGAAGATGAATTATATCAATCAAAACAAGGCGTTTTTTTATTTTATTAAAGTTAGTGTAAATAAAGCAATTCACCAATGACAACACACAATGTTTTGGTGGAATGAACATGAGACAGAACACAATTCATTACATCAGACAGGAAGAGGAATGACCCACACTTCCTGTAAACCATGTGTAGATTTGAGTCTCACAGTAGGAAACCCCATACTAGGACTTCCGGACTCTGCAGGTTTGGCAGCGACTGGGTCATGTTGCTGGCATCGTGAGACGTCCTGAAATGAGTTTCTTTTTCTGAGATAAAGCTATGAGTATAACAAGGCTTGGGTCACTGCTTTTCCAACGGCTGGTAACACAGGTCTAAAGACAGTATGCACATTAAGTGAAAACAGGCCTTGAAGAAAATATCCGGGCACAGGGAATGCTCTTTATACAGAAAGCTGCATACATCCTATGATGGATTCACACTTTACATTATCACATTGTAACAAAAAAACGTACATGACATATTCCTGTTAAAGTAAAACAAGTATAATCTTAGAATATATACTTTTTTTGATAAATGTAACAGGCACACAAGTAATCAGATGAAGTTGTTGATTTATGAAGTGAGAGTCCACTCTATTAAAAAGGCAACAGAAAGTTAACAGCAGTTTCACTGAAGAGAGAATATTTGTTATTCATATGAATTCAGTGCCCAGGAATTATAATTCCTCATGTTAACCCTTGAAGAGTGGAATCTTTGCAAACAATTTCTCACTGAGTTGATCTAGATAAAAAAATGTTTTAGTGATTGAGTTTACCATTAGTGATCATTGGGTTTTGAGTTGTTATCGTGTTATCGTTATTAAAGGTGTAATTTATTTCAGAAACACTTTTTGTTATATTCCATGGAATGCTCTTAACATCCCTGATAGCAATGAATACATTAAATGCTTTGACAATAAATACATTAAAAAATGTCATCTGTGGGAAGCGTCGTAGTACTGTAAAAAGCATGACCAATCATTTTAGCCGGCCCGGCTAAAATAACTGGATCAGTGGTCAGCCTTCCATCTGTGCACAAATGTATCTCGTGCCCTCATTGGTCATGTGCGTGTGTGTTAGAGGAGGAGCTCTGTAAGGAAAGTCTCAAGGAAGAGGCAGATTTTTTTTCAGCTACATAGGGCCCTTCTCACTTCTCTTATTTTTCATTTCCTCGCTCCTCGGTCTCGGTCTCACCGGAAGTTGATTTGTCTGCGCCATCTTGAGTAGCGTCCCAATGGCCTTATTTTTGCCGGAGGACCGAGGAGCGAGGACCGATAATAGAGGAGCTATAACCGAGGAACCACCAGACCATCCTTCGATGAAATCCTCAGACACTCGCCCCACCCCCTTACTGTGTATCGCACACTGATTGGACGATGCAGTGCATGCACTGATCTGATGCTTCTTGACATGAGAGCAGTTTCCCAGCGGAGTGAAGAAAATACATGAACCTCACGGGAGTCACTCCTCAGTTTATACCAGGGGTGCCCAACCTTTTTTGAACCGAGAGCTACTTTTAAAGTTGCCAGTCTGCCGAGATCTACCAGTCCAAATAGAGAGGCGTAGCCATTACTGACCAGGTAAACTACCAGGTAAATACACACTTCTACTTGTATAAAACTGACCTTTGTACGATTAATACTCCATAAAATACTGCAGATCCTTTATCTTACCTGCTCTTTCTAATCTACACACATACAAGTATTTAACTGAAGCTACACAACAGTGTTGTTGATACAGAGTTGGAGTTTATTCACACGTCACATACTACAGTGGGTAATGTTTTCAAGAAACATTGAACAGTGCTGCCACATATGACACAGGAAAAAAAGAAAATACTCTGAACCCTTTCTTTGCCATTCAAATTAGGCTTACTAATAAGACAACCCAGATCTGAAGCTACACAGGAATCTGCTGCCAAAGTGCAATAAAAAAGACAAAATTAATAGAATCAAACCTTTTTTTGTTGCATTTTAGTAGAGTATAAAAAGAAATGCTTTTAAAATAGGATGCAAGCAACACTAGTTTCTTAACCTGAATTGATGATAGACTATAATCAATTTAAGTTCGCATTCTTATACCATTTTGTACAATAATTATAATGAATAAGTTCAAACAAACTAAAACTTACAGCTGATTAATAACGGTATCTAACTTGAGTTTTTATTATATCAAAAACCTGTTGAAATGCTACTGTTATTTTTACTGTCCCCAAAATTCGGCAGCCTCCAGGAATGCTTCTTTCACAACTTCGCCGTCTTTGAAATACTTCATGTGTTTCGCAAGAACGTGACTTACACGATAAGATGCTATGGTAGCAGCCTTGCTCTTGTTGTTGGGCCTGGTGAAAATGGACTGCTGTGCATTTAGCTGTCCTTTCAGGTCCCTCACCTTTTGGGAGCGTAGGGCAGAATTAGGAGGGAATTCCGTCTTGTACCGTTTGTGCACTGTTTTGAAATGTCGCTCCTAAATTACCCTTCTTCGGTAAAGCCACGCTCGCATTGCAGATGAGACAGATGGACTTTGAATTGGAATAGATACAAAAATAATCATCCTCCCACTCGGAGTGAAAATTATATATTTTGGGCTTTTTTGCTTCTGCCATAATTGTGGTCTTGTGTGTGTGTGCGGACTGTCACTCCTGTTGCCACGGACAACGTCAGCAAACTAGTGCCCACTGCCCACCAGCCACGCCCCGACACATGGGGTCACGCCAATCACAAAGCTTTGATGCGTCCAAGTGCATTATTCTGGCAGAGGAAGATTATGTTAAAGGACATTAACGATAAAACTGAATATTGTTGTTCTATTTTTAGACACATCTCGCGATCGACTGGGAATCTCCCCGCGATCGACCCAACCGGTCGGTTGGATCGACCGGTTGGGCACCCCTGGTGTAGAGTTGGCAATAACGCGTAATAATATTACTTTTGTCGGTAACGGAGTAGTGTAACGCGCTACTTTTATAATTCAGTAATCACACTACAGTTACTAACATTGCCCCGACACGCGTTACTTCGTTACTTACTAAAATCAGTCATAATCAAACCTCAACAAACACCTGCAAAGAACACATGCTAAGGTGAAGCTAACGCACAGCTATTTGTTGTTTGTTTATATCACGTAGTCTGTTCTTCTTCTATGTTTTCCGGTTGTTGCCTGTTTTGAATGACGAATACACACTACCGCCGCCTGCTGGTAAGGAGAGTTATTGCCACTCACGCATGCGCAGTTCGTACGTGCTCGGCTGAAGTCTTTGCGGTGTCTGGTTCCAGTGCAACACATGGCCAACACGCAGGAGAACACGCAGACGCAACAGCGTGAGCAGAGATAGACTGCGCAAAATATACAGATAGCAAGAGACAGAGGACAGCCATGGTCAGATAGGAAAACATTCAGGATCTGGATCAGTCTTATGCGACAATGGAAACTGAACTAAAGAGAACATTTGAAACTTTAGCAGTCTGCGTGATCTGCCTGCAGGGAGGGGCGGGCCGGCCCTGCGAGTAAAGTAACGAGTAAAGTAACGAGTAAAGTAACGAGTTACTTTATGTAGAGAGTAACGAAGTAGTGTAATATATTACTTTTTTAAAAAGTAATATGTAATATGTAATATATTACTTTTTTTTAGTAACGACCCCATCTCTGAGTATGAGTCAGAGGAGGAAGAGCTCCAATGCATCATTTATAGAGAAGTAGAAACTCAACAACTGGTAAACACAGTTCGGTTCATCCAAAGACAGACAGCAGAGCAGAGCTTGCAAGAAGGTGAAGTATAACTGCTCTTCTAATAATTTTCTGAGTATTCATTGCTATCAACAGTGAACATTGCACCTGTTGCTCATTAAATGGCTCACACCAGTTCAACTTGGGAGTCAAAACAAAGGGAGTTTCTTAACTTGTAACTGTCTCTTCTCCATTAGATATGGCCACGGCCTGCACATTGCTTACTGAGGATCAGTTCCAGTGCTCCATCTGTCTGGAAGTTTTCACCGAGCCTGTCACTATTCCATGTGGACACAACTCCTGCAAGGCCTGTCTCACCAGGCACTGGGAAGGCAAAGATCTGTATAAGTGTCCACTGTGCAACGAGAAGTTCCCCAAAGATCTCAAACTTCGGGTCAACACTGGATTCAGGGAGGTTGTCGAAAATGTCAAGGAACTTAATGCAAAAGCTGACAATGCTTGCCCTGTGAAGCCAGGAGAGGTGCCATGTGACTGCTGCCCTGATGACAACCAGTCCAAAGCCTCTAAAACCTGTTTGGTTTGCTTAACATCTTTCTGTGAGACACACATAGAGCCTCATCTAAGAGTTGCAGCTTTAAAGAGGCACACACTGACTAATCCTGTGCATAACCTGGAGGACCAAATATGCAAGAAACACAACAGGATGCTTGAGCGCTTCTGCAGGAATGACCAGACATGTGTCTGTGTCCTGTGTACAGAACACAGCACTCACGATACAGTCCCTTTGGAGGAAGCCTATGTAGACAAGAGGGCTCAGATAGGGAGGAAAAAGAAGGCGGAAGTACAGGAAATGAAGCATAAGCATGGAAAGAGAGCTCATAAGAACAAGAACACGAGTCAAGGAAAAGCTGAGGCTATGGAAAACAATACAGTGATACATAACATGAACAATCCTCAGACTTGGGGGATTCAAGACCGTTTTGGCAGAGTTGCTCTGAACGGGGTCCTTCCTCAATGGAGATGCTACTGTGAGGTTCAGGCTGAAGGGGGCTCCAGCGAGGACCCAGCAGTGGAGGGAGAGTCGATGCAAGGGGTAAAGGTATTCATAGCTAAACCCAAGGATGGAAACTGGATCATAAGGGCGGGATCTCTGAAAAACGTTATGACTCTACATCGAGTGCCAGTGTATCTTTTCTGCAGTCCAACATCAGGTGAGACCTGTGTACAGAGGCTGCAACAGCAGGTTGAGAGGTTCAAAGGATGGTCGCAAAATCCAGATAACGACTTCCGCTTTCGTTGTATTTTTTATTTTTTAAATATTTTTTTAATTTTATTCTGTGGGATTGCAAACCAATATTTAAATCATGACATTGGATAAAAAAAATATTCCTGCTACAGTGGTATGAAGGGTTACAACAAGCATCTCCCTCCAGTGACAAACTCATCTTTCACATATTCAAAGGTGAACATGTTTGGTTCGTAGTCAGTGATTTTCTAAATGAAAATGAAGTTTTCATAAACATATTTGTAATGCTTGTTTCTGCATTTGGTGTTAAATTGTCAGTTTTTAAAAACCTAAAGTTTACATCTCCATAAAATAGACTGGTAGCGTCACTTGAAATAAAAAACAACCCAATAAACGAGCATGTAAAGCTTTTCAATATCAGTGCATACTGCATATCTGAAGTGTTGTGTAGTGATGATGGTGACTTTGTTCAAGTGCACCACTAGAGGGAGCAATCGATTTATTCTTCATACAAACTCACCCCATTTCTAACATGGCAATTTAAACAGAATTCATTTTTTTTCTGGATCACCACATTTTAAGTCCTTATTAGTTTTTCTGTCTTTTCTTAAGAACTCTTGTGTTTACATCTTATTGCTTCTTATTCAGATAGTTAGATCATTTTGAGACTAAAATCAAAACAGGGAAACTGCACTATAATTACAAAGTGGTCTGTCTGTATGCTTAATGACCACTCTGAGGAAAATCAGACCTAGCAAAGCTGCAGGCCCAGACGGAGTGCCCGGCCGGGTACTGAAGGCATGTGCGGACCAGCTGACAGAGGTGTTTACTGATATATTCAACCTCTCATTACAACAAGCTACTGTTCCAACATGCCTCAAATCCTCAACCATCATTCCAGTGCCTAAAAAGACATCTGTGAAGTGCCTAAATGACTATCGCCCAGTCGCGCTTACACCAATAGTCATGAAGTGTTTTGAGAAACTGGTGCTTGCCCATATCAGAACAATCATCCCACCTGACCTTGACAAGCATCAGTTTGCCTACAGGCCAAACCGCTCCACAGAAGACGCCATCAACTCAGCCCTCCACACCTCTCTGACACATCTGGAATTACCAGGCAGTTATGTGAGGATGCTATTTTTGGATTTTAGCTCTGCATTCAACACCGTCATGCCCCACAAACTGGTCAGCAAACTGAATATTCTTGGCTTTGGCTCTTCACTTTGCTTGTGGGTCATGGACTTCCTGACTGACAGACCACAGCAAGTCAGAGTCGGTAAGCACCTATCATCCCCCCTTATACTAAACACAGGAACCCCACAAAGTTGTGTGCTTAGTCCCATGCTCTTCACACTCTTTACCAGCGAAGTCACCCCCATCCACACCTCCAACTCCATAGTAAAATTTGCAGACGACACCACAGTAGTCGGTCTTATTACAGACAATAAGGAGACAGCCTACAGGCTCGAGGTGGAACATCTGACTGACTGGTGTAAGGAACACAACCTTGTCCTTAACACCTCCAAAACTAAGGAGCTCATTGTTGATTTCAGGAGGACAAAAAAGGAAGTCCATCTCCCCCTCCACATCCATGGAGAAACAGTGGAGAGCGTGGAAGACCTATGGTTCCTTGGAGTCAACATCTCCAATATATTAACATGGACCTCAAACACCTCAAACCTGGTGAAAAAGGCACAGCAGAGATTGTTTTTCCTGAGGAAACTAAGACAGGCCAGGCTTCCACAAAAATTGCTGGTAAACTTCTATCGGTCGACCATTGAAAGCACCCTGTCCAGCTGCATAACTGTGTGGTACACCAGCTGCACAGCCGCAGAGCGGAAGGACCTGCAACGGGTGGTGAAGGCTGCTCAGCGCATCATTGGGACTGAGCTGCCCAACCTTGATAACATATACAAAAGTCGACTGCAGAAGAAAGCCAGCAGTATCATCAGAGACATCACACACCCCGGCCACTCACTGTTCGAACCGCTGCCATCCGGCAGACGGTTCAGGTCAATAAAAGCACGCACCAACCAGGGTTTCCGTTAGCCGGTAATTACCGGTTTTTAGCTGGTAAAATTTAATAAAAACCGGTAAATTCAAAACCTGCCGGTCAAAATGTCCGATGCTCCGATCGATCGGCCGCCGATCATTCTCGGCCGATATTCACTCTTAATAGTTTGATCTGTGCTCTCTATAAAGGCCGACCAGGAGAGCTGGATCTGATCGATATGGACATAAACGCGAGTGAAGTGTAACCGGACCGAAGAGAGAGATCAGATCAGCTGCTGCATAATCACCTGAAGCTCCGCCCACTGTTTAGTGAGCTGCATGAGAAAACTGACGGGCTGTCAGGAGAGAGAGGGAGGGAGAGAGGAAAAGAGAGCATCCGTTTCTCCCGTGTTATTATTCAAAGTTAATTTAAACTTTTCAATAATGTACTTCATCTACTACAAGTAGTTTATTTGAATGTAATAATTATGTTGTTTGCGGAATCATTTATTGAAAAATGAATCTGAATTTTTCCGATCTGTTACGATTATAAACTGAAGCAATATAAAAACGATCCCCATTAACTGAGTTTTAAACATCAGCATATCCGGTCCTAATCCGTAATTACCTGCTAACGGAAACTCTGCTACACAATTCTTATTATTATTATTGAAACATGACCGGTAAATTTCAAATTTGTCCGGTAAAATTAATTCTGTCCGGACATTTGACCGGCGAGTAAAAATCCTAGCGGAAACGCTGGCACCAACAGACTGAAGAACAGCTTCTTTCCCAGAGCTGTGGCCTCCATCACTCCCATCCCTGTCCAACCACTAAACGCACTATAACATGCACACATACAAACACACTACTTCCCATCAAAGACTGCAGCCTAAAATACCATGTTATTTATTTGTATATTTATTAAGTATCAACTGATTTTTTTTAATTAATTTTTTTAGTAATTATTTATATTTAAACATTGTAGCTTTATATATTTTAACATTCTGGTAAAGTGCATATGATGACCCTGATTATTATTGCTACTATCTCTGCTTTATCACTGTTTTTATGGATGTGTTCTTATTTATGTTATGTATTGCATTGAGAGATGCCAACTGAATTTCGTTGCACTGATGTGTGATGACAATAAAGATATATTCTATTATATTCTATTCTATTAATGTATAATATATATGTATTGCTGCAGCAGAATGACATACTGTATAATAACATTGGATTACAAACTTTTAATTTGATTTAAATTATTTTAACAATACGTATAGGAGAAGAGCTTTATCTTAGATGTATTGCCATGACGCCAACGTTGTTACAAGCACTCACGTCCCTCTCATTTATAACTATAGGAGTTCCTCTTACTTTTCATTAAGGACCGACAGGTAACAAGTTTCATTTTGGGCTAAATTAAGATGATTGTATACTTTGAAAATCAGTTGACACTGTCATTGTGCAGATGCTTGCATGCTCAAAATGATAACATTAACATGAAACTTGGGCACATGTTGTGTAATATTATTACTTTGTAGCTGTGGAAACATTACTGTACGTCAGCCAACAAAGTGTAACGTGTGTTTGCATGTCAGCATCTTTAAAGGATAATTTTTCAAATAAGTCTTATGTCATGTGTTTTTACATGAAGTGAAATCAGACATCAGTGATGAACATTAATGAATGTATTGCTTTCAGACCATTTATTTCAGGGTCAAATCCAAGGCAGGGAAGTGCGGTACACTGTGAATTTATTATTAAATATTGCCAAAACTACCACTAGAACTTGTCAAAGTAATACATGTTGGAATAACAAAAGTATTTTAAAGTGGGGCTTTAAATATCTCCATGAATTTACCAACTGTGTATTTATTTATACTTTTGGTCACATGAGGGAAATACTGGATACTGCAAGAATTGCTGCTTCAAACATGTGTTGTTAAGTCTCTTAAAGGGGACCTATCATGCAAAATGCACTCTTGTACGTCTTTTATACATGAATATGTGTCCCCGGTGTGTCAGGGAACTCACCAAGTGTCAGAGAATACAACCCTCTCTCTTTTCCTCTATACCCAAATCTCTAAAAAAAAAAGGGGCTGTAACGGATCTGATACAGACTGATCCAGATTTGAATTATTGTCTACGTCACAAAAGGGGTGTTCCGCTTAGTGGTAAATTCTCCACCTATCAGGGGAATGAGAGGTTGGGCCACGGTCTGCCATTGCCGCTCGAAAGCGCTGGAGACGCTGTAGTACATATGCCAGGCCTGTAAGTGGCGCTGTAGTCTGCCATAAAAAAAAAGCAGCGAAGAAGACTTCCCGCGCATGGTTGCCCTTCTGTTTATTCTCCGCTGTGGCTCTTTTTCTCCCTCGCTGAGGCAAGCGTTTGCGCCTTCTGCTTTAAAACAAATGAATAATGATTCTATATGTAACTTACGGGATAATGTGGTGTGATGCGGTCATTATGGGGAAAAGAACACCGACAGGCTGATCAGGAGCCCGACGCGAAGCGGCACATTATCCCGCTTATTACATGGCCACATTCTCAACAAAGTAACGATATGACTCCCAATATTAATTGAAATGCTTTTATGGATTTAGAAAATGATTTTATTGATTTAAAAAATAGTTGTATGTATTGATTTAAATTGACATGCATCCGCTAAGAAAAATAGTCCGTTGTTACTGTTTGAACTAAAGACCCTGACACACCAGGCCGAAATCGGCCGTTTCCGTTAGTCGGACGACGAAGCGTGCTCTGTCGCCCAAACTCAATTTGGTGTGTCCCCATGGGCGTAGGAAGCATCCTGAATGTGGGGGGGACATTTTTAACGGGGGGTGTGGGGGTCCCCCCCACGAAAAAAAATAGATTTCCTGTATTCTGGTGCGTTTTAACAGGTGGTTTGATACTTTTATGTGGCTATACTAGCATGAGGAAAATGATGGGTACATTTTGTAATTTCATCCAGTAGTAAAGAAAGGAAACATATTTGATTATTAATTCAGAGCTGTCTTTGAATTAATAAAAAGCAGTTTAAATGCCCATTTTTTGTACATTTATATACAACAATAAATATTTGTGAGTGCATTGAGAGATATTGTTGTGGAGAGTCATTTATATATAAATCGCAAAATACATTTGTGAATTCTTCTGTGAGCATTTATTAATATTGAGACTGATCTGACTCCATACAGATGTTAAGTTCACCTAGGAATGGTATCATTGACTTAAATGTTCAAATAAATGTTGCTCTTCTGTCTATATTGGTCATATGATGCCCCTTGACTGAAATGTTTCCTTTTCAATATCCCCAC
Organism: Gymnodraco acuticeps; assembly: GCF_902827175.1. Classification (NCBI taxonomy): domain Eukaryota; kingdom Metazoa; phylum Chordata; class Actinopteri; order Perciformes; family Bathydraconidae; genus Gymnodraco; species Gymnodraco acuticeps. The sequence continues at coordinate 2,239,315 of NW_022992336.1, read as the reverse complement.
TGATTTCCTTAAAATTCTGGGATGAGAGTCCACATCACAATTTACTCTAAACTGTCATTTCCCTTTCATCAACATTTAATCATAACAAGTCATACTGAATGTAAATACAACTGACTCTAAAGTAAGTCCCAGTCTGTGACATTGGACATTTTGAAGACTCAAAGTCCCAAGCAGTAGAATATTAGCTATCTATGTAATGTGCACAGAAAATAAACAGTTAACTGAATACTGGGATGGAAATGGCCTATAAGCACTCAGTAAAACATAAACACACACAAAAAGCTTCGGAATGATAAGAAGTATAATTAAAACATAATGCACATTACCATTTTGAGAGAGAGTACCTTAAAGCAGGGGTTTTAACCCCCGGTCCGCGGACCGGTACCGGGCCACGGAGGTGTTACTGCCGGGCTGCGAAATAGCTGTGAGTTTATCGTAATATTTGCACCTATACCAGTCATGTTATTTCATCCAGTAGCCTAGTTAATCTTTCACCAGATAACCGTTGAAAATGGCTTTTATGATGTTCCGAGGGATTCGGCAGTTACCGCCAAGTAGGAAGAGGAGCGTACAGGAGACAACCGTTTAATTTCAGACTGTTATGTTGATGTGGGGAAATGGCAGTGCATACATTATTTGAGATACATTTCAAACTCTGACTTCATTTTAAGGACATGTCGGCCAGGGGTGTAGAGCTATTTGTTTAAGCATCGGATTGGCAAAACAGGAGAGTAAACCAGTCTGCCTTGATCTATGAATTCATGTCCGGACCGGGACTCTCACGGTATCTGCTGCCCGCAGCTGTTTTATAGAAGGAAAACCTCCTTCACTTCATGAAATGGCTGCAGCATCAGGAGGCAGCGGGACGTGTAACTCCGCCTCTGAGAAGTAAAGCACCAGCGGGTAAAGAGCTGTGCCTTTTTACGCACCGCCTTCGCTATGTTTACCTTCATCAGAACAGCTTAAGAGCAGTGGCGAGCCGTCAGGGCCCTCTAGGCCCTCTGTGAGGGCCTAAGATATTCTACAAAATAATATTTGAAAACATTAAAAAAAAAAACGTTTTTTTAAAAAATATATTATTTTTCATATCTTTTTTGTTGTTACATTTTTCATTAGTTTTACCAAAATAACTTGATTTAATTGTATTTAAAATAACATTTCCAAAGAAATAAATCCTTCGAATCTGCCTGTTCAGTTTCTGTTGGAATGTGAAGGGTTAAATGCCGTCTCTGCGAGTTATGTGAAGACGGGAGAGGCGAAGTCCCTCCCCTTCCGGGAGCCTCCACACACATACATTGAAGTCAATGGAGAGAGAAAGGTTATCTTTTGATCCCGTTTGAATTGTGCCACGAATGACACATATGATGTTTGTCAATTTAAAAGAACATTTTGCAAGTCAAAAAAATAAAAATGTGTCGTAAAACTGTGAAGTTACACATTTTTTTGTGTGAAACCGCTCAGTGAACTACAGGTCTCTGGTCTCGCACAATACGCGTCACCATCACAAAGACGGCCGTCACGTTAGCAAATGTCTTTCAGAATGAGGCGAAAAGTATAAAACGAGGTGAACATCACTACAAGTCTGGGCATGTTGAAAGCTGTACATACACGAAAGGGGAGTTAGTCGGTTCTGTAAGAGCAGCGGGACCGGCGTTACAAGGTTTCGGTGAGTAATATGAGTGCAATGTGTAACGTTAATGTCAGCTAGCTAACATTAGCTAACAAGGTACACTAACGTGTTTTGTTTTAGTAACTAGTTTTCTCCTTAAGAAATTCGTGGTCTCTGTGTATGCTGTGGATAACATTAGTGTTCACAAGAACAAGGTACACTCCCGTGTTTTGTTTTAGTTGCTCTTCAGATTGAAGTGGCCAGTTTTATATCGACTATACTCACTGTATGTGTGATCTCCTTTTTCTCGTTGTGTCATTTGAGTTTATTTGCTGTGTGTAGATTCAAGGATTTTGGTTATCTAGGCACAGCTGTGTGTGACTCCGTCTGGTACACTGGTATGTGTTTTCCTAATGTAGAGAGCATTAATTAATTAATAAACTACACACTGAGTCTAGATCCTGACCAAATCCTTTTTTATTGTTGATCAAATGTTTTTCAAAAATGTATTCATACACATTTAGAGAAATACAATGTACAATCACAACCAATACAATACAAATTACAAACAATACAGAAAAAACAAACAATAACAACAGACGAGAGGACAAAACTATGGAAAAATAAACCCTCCCACCCCCAGATCCGGACCATCCTTGTATTATTGCTCATTCAATCTATTATAGCATGCTAACAAATGGTACTTACTTTATTTGTACAGATCTGCATGGGAGACGATGGCGCGATGCAGAGCGCTGTCTGTGATTTTGTATGTGTGATGGGGTGTTATGCAGAGGGGAGGAAAACAGGACACAGCAGATTGGGATTGTGGTGGAGATGCTGAGCAGTTATTTAATTGTTGCATGTAATTATTATTATACTGCGTGTTTCTTAGTTATTCCATCTTTTGCTGTAACATGGATCTGTATGTAACTCTATATTTACTTGTTATCTACCACACTTCCTTCTACATCATACACCATCATTATACATGATGGTGTGTATATAGGATATATATATTTGTATACATATCTGTAAATTGTATAATTTTATTTAAATGTCTTTTTGATCTCTCTGTCTATAAACACAAACTGAGTAAGATTGACAATAAAGTTGACTTTGAAAAATATATATATTCTTTATGAAAATAGTTGACTGTTGTCAAATGAATTCAAATGAAACGTTGGACTGAACTACAACTACGCCTTTAAATCTCTATGGACTGTTTTTCAGTGGGATGGCAAGTTCCTATCTTTAAACATTTATTAGTTTTTTCTCAGAACAGATTTGATTTTCTGAAGTTAATTTAACTTTGGCGACCATGTAAGGTCATTATTAAAAGGTACAATCAATTTGTTTAGGGTTGACTAAAATAATGAAAAACATTTCATTTGGATAATTTACTGACCGAATAGGAAACTCAATGATGCTCTACTCACCTGTTCCCTTTTTATAAAGTGAAACAGTTGAAACGATAGATTTTAGTAAACTTAAAAACAACCTTCTCCAAAAGCTATCAAGGAATATACCGAATACTTGTTTTAGAACTTTATTACATATTTGTATATAAATAGTTTGAATGATCCATAATTTACAGAAGCTTGTGTTTACACTGACCTGTTACACATATATTAATGTCTTTGTAACTTCAGTAAACCACTACCTCACTAATTTCTTTCATTCATCACGGTTCAGTAAACTAAGTGATACATGAACCAGTTTAATCATTATAATAACGTAGGATTGCAACTCTTTGAAACTGTAGGTGGCTCTTAAAAGAGCCGTTGTGTTTGGGTGTGCTGGTCTCAGGTCAGTCTAAGCCCTCTCTCCGCGGATGCGGCGGGCCAGCTGGATGTCCTTGGGCATGATGGTGACCCTCTTTGCTTGGTTCATCTTACTGGGGGGCAGCTACATGGATGTCGGTGCAGTCCACAATCATTGCGCAGTTGAATGCAGAATGAATTTATTATTGACTCCGAATGAAGCACAACTTCATGTCATACAATACAATGACTTTATTTGTAATTGTGTACAAAAATATGAGCATTGATTAGCAAGCAGGACCTGCAGGAACAGAGAATGGTGATGGATGGAGCTGGGAAGAGAGAAGAATAAAGAAAACAGATCAACTTTATTATCGGATATTAAAAATTCAATTTCAAAACAAGTTGCCGCTCCTACAGTTTTCTAGTATGTAAAGATGATTTCACATGACCTATGCAAAATATCACACTCAATACATGTGTGTCTCTGGGGGGTGCATTGTGCCTTTGATGTATATAAATAATATACCATAACCAAATACTATTACGTACAGTGGAAATCAGGTTGCCAGAGCAGGTCAGTGTGCATGTTCCTCAACGTCTCAGCAGTTACAGGTGAGGTAAAGAAAATAAAAGAGAAAAAGGTCAGTAACAACACTTTAAAGTAACAACACTTTGAATAATTATCTCTTCTAACAATTTTCTCTCAATAAGCACACAACGACTGTCTTTCCAACAAACAGATTGTCATCACAATGAAACACGTCCAGAAGAATGTCATGCAAAGCTCCCTGCCTGCCTTCGACTCTCCCTGAACTGCTTCCTTCCCTGAGCGTCGGCGGCACGGGCAGGCTCCACGTTTTTCAGACTGTTGGCCGAGTTTCCAGACCTGTCGCTACCCACCTTCTCTGCGCTTACCACTAAGCATGGCGTGGAGCACCACGTCACTACCAAGGGGCCTCCTGTCTATGCCAGGGCCCGGCGGTTGAACCCTTCTAAGCTGGCTGTAGCGAGGGCGGAGTTCGCAACCATGGAGCGCCTGGGCATTGTCCGCCGCTCCGACAGTCCTTGGGCTTCCCCCCTGCACGTCGTCCCCAAACCGAACGGCGGGTTCCGCCCGTGCGGGGATTACCGCCGACTCAACGACGCCACTATGCCTGACCGCTATCCGGTGCCGCACATTCAGGACTTTTCGGCGCATCTGGCCGGTACGGGGGTGTTTTCCAAGGTGGACCGGGTGCCCATGCACCCTCTGGACATTCCCAAGACAGCAGTGATAACGCCTTTTGGACTTTTTGAGTTCCTGCGGATGCCTTTTGGACTCAAGAATGCTGCTCAGACGTTCCAGCGCCTGATGGATTCGGTACTGCGGGACCTGCCGTTTGTGTTTGTCTACCTCGACGACATACTCGTCGCCAGCGCTTCAGTGCAGGAGCACCTGTCCCACCTCCGAGCCCTTTTCACGCGGCTCAACGAACACGGATTAATCATCAATCCTGCAAAGTGCCAGTTCGGGGTGTCTGACATTGATTTCCTGGGGCACCGCGTCACCAAGGGCGGTGCGGCACCTCTGCCGGCGAAGGTGGAGGCTGTTGCGGCTTTTCCTCGCCCGCTCACAGCCCGGTCGCTCCGTGAGTTTCTGGGGATGGTGACCTTCTACCACCGTTTCATCGCCCGGGCCGCACACATCATGCGGCCGCTGTATGAAGCATTGAAGGGCAAGACCCCCGTCCAGGCGATCGACTGGACGGCAGAGGCGGACGTCGCTTTTGCTGAGGTCAAGACCGCGTTGGCTCAGGCGGCTTTGCTGGCACACCCATCATCTACGGCTCCCATCTACGGCTCCATCACCACGGACGCGTCGGACTACGCGGTCGGCGCGGTGAACGAGCAGTGGGTGGAGGGCGCTTGGCTGCCGCTCGCCTTTTTCAGCCGCCAGCTGACGCCCAGAGAACGCAGGTACAGCGCTTTTGACCGTGAGCTCCTGGGTCTTTATTTGGCCGTGCGGCACTTCCGTTTCATGCTGGAAGGCCGGGAGTTTACGGCGTTTGTCGACCACAAGCCACTCACTTTCGCCATGTCTAAAGTGGCGGAGCCTTGGTCGGCACGTCAGCAGCGGCAGCTTTCCTACATCTCTGAGTTCACCACAGACATTAAGCACGTGGCTGGCAAGTCGAACCTGTTTGCAGATTGCCTCTCCAGAGTCGTCATCGGAGCCGTCCAGTTGGGCCTGGACTATACTCGCATGGCGGCAGACCAGGTCACAGACCCCGGCGTCCAGCCTCTGAAGGTGGAGGGCGCGGGGCTGCGCTTGGAGGACGTGGTGTTCGGCGACGCAGGCGTTACCCTCCTGTGTGACGTCTCCACAGGCCTGTCGCGGCCAGTCGTTCCCGCCAGCTGGAGGCGCTCTGTGTTCGAGGTAGTGCACGGACTGTCACACCCCGGCGTTAAGCCTTTGGTGCGCTTGGTGGCAGCGAAGTTCATCTGGCATGGGCTGAAAAAGGACATGAGGACTTGTGCTGGTGAGTGCGTGGCTTGTCAGCGCGCTAAGGTGCACCACCACACGAAGGCCCCTTTGGAGCGTTTCCTGGTGCCTGAGAGGAGGTTTGACCACGTCAACATCGACCTGGTTGGTCCATTGCCCTCCTCTCAGGGCTTTTCCTACCTCCTCACCATAGTGGACAGGACGACCCGTTGGCCGGAGGCGGTCCCGCTCGTTTCGACGTCGGCCGCGGACGTTGCCCGGGCCTTCATTGCAACGTGGGTGTGTCGTTTTGGCACCCCGTCGGACATTTCCTCAGACAGGGGCTCTCAGTTCACGTCCGAACTCTGGAACGCCGTGGCAGGCGGTTTGGGGGTTAAGCTGCACAGGACTACCGCTTACCACCCTCAGGCTAACGGCCTCCATGGCCCACCATCATCTGTGTTACCCCGCGTACCACGGCGCCAGGCGGCGATCTGGGGCCACTAGGATGACTGACAGCTGCTCCTGCCTCACCCTATCCAGAAGGGGGGGGGGGGGTGGATAAGGTGCAGCGGTGGAAAGGCGTAAAGCAGCTTCCTTGGCCATGGTTCGTGTGCAAATGCGTCCACCCCCAAGGGCGGATTGTCCCACCGGGCCAGGGAGAACCACAGGGCACAGTGGCTGTTGCGCCGATTGGCGAACAGGTCCACCTCTGCTCTCCCGAACTGAGTCCAGAACTGCTTCACCACCTCCGGGTGAAGCCTCCACTCGTCTGGCAGGGGTCCGCCTCTTGACATGAGGTCGGCCCCCCCGGTCTCCCGTCCCGGGATGTGCAGGGCCCTTAGAGACAACACAATCTGTGAAACCCACAACCACAGGTTCTCTGCCGTGGTCAACAAGGCTATTGAGCGGACTCCGCCTTGCCTGTTGATGTACGCCACTGTGGTGCGGTTGTCGCTCCTCACTAGCACATGTTTGCCCTGTATTAAGGGTTTGAAGTGCTGTAGGACCAGCATCACTGCTTGCAGCTCCAGTAGGTTGCTGTGCCGAGCCTCTGTCAGAGGCCAGCAACCACCTAAAGCTCTCTCTAGGCACGTCCCCCCCCATCCTGTCACTGAAGCGTCTGTAAAGACTGTGATATAGGAGGTCACTTGCCCCAGTGGAGCTCCCCTCCGCAGATTCTCTGGGGACCCCCAGAATCGGAGGTTGCTCTCTACTGAGGGGGGGATGATCACCAGACGTCGTTTGTGTCTTGAGATCTAAACGAAGGCCGGTAAGCCACCCTCTGGTCCGAGTCCGAGTCCGAGTGGCACTACGGAGTGAGCAGCCGTCATGAGACCCAAAGTCTGCATGATGATCAAAGCTGTCACCGTCGCCCCCTGACACAGCCTGCAGACTGCCCGCAGCAGGGATGCCTGTCTGCTTTCTGTCAGGGTGGCACGTAGTCTGCCTGCATCGAGCATCACCCCCAGATATTCTACCTGCTGGTGAGGTATGGGGGAGCTCTTCTTCCAATTGAACGCAACTCTTTTTCAACCCAACTTGGTTAGGTGTATAGGATCAATTGGGCTGTGAAACATTGCCTGGCCATGACTATGAGGTCGCCCAGATAAAAGAACACCCTCATGTCATGGTCCCACAGCGGTTGCAGCGCCGTAGCATGCGTGGGGATAGGGAGTAGCCGAACGTCAGTCTGTTGTACTCGTAGGCTACCCCCTGGAAGGCAAAACGCAAATACTTTCTGTGTTTTGGAGCAATTTCGCCATGAAAGTAAGCGTTCTTCAGGTCGATGGTTGTGAACCAATCGCCTGGCTGCACCAGTCCCAGTAACTGTTTCATAGTTAACATATGGAACTTCTTGCATGCAATGTGCTGGTGCAGGCATTTGAAGATCCAGAATGGGCCTGCATTCTCCTGTGTTCTTGGGAACCAGGGAAGTACAGGGATTAGTTTCCCTTCTCTCTGACTTGAGAGTGCACATGCCAAGAGGAAACCTATCTCCTCCTGGGATGACAGATTTGCCTCTTTCATGACTCTGAACGGAGGAGGGATGCTGCAAAACTGGAGTGAATAACCCAGTCTCAGTGTCCTGTCCGTCCGCCCTGTTAATACACCACTGATTTTCCATTCCCCATAACATTGTGTTAGGGGATGTGCAATCAGCTGCGGAGCCACAGCTATGAGGCTGTGGTACTCTCTGGTGGCCCAGTCCGCCGTCAAACCCTCCATAAAAGGAAGTTTGACCCATGGGGAGCTAACACAGAAAGGGCCGTTTTTCTATAATGCAGTTTCCACTCAGAGAACAAAACGGCCGATTTTTCACTGAGGTCCCTGAACACACCACGGCACGCACAGGGAGAGCGCGTGCTCCGCCTTAATGCTGTTTTCTCCCAGAGAGAAAGAGGCATTAATCTGAACTTCTTTAATAATAATCCTTATATTTATTATAGCGCTTTATCAATGCTACTTTCAAAGCGCCTTTACAAATACACATTACAGATCATACATTCATGTAATGGTCATCTACTGTGGACAATACCCACAGGAGCAAATTCGGGTGAAGTGTCTTGCCCAAGGACTCAACGGCCTGACGCAGTGGGGCAGGAGTGGGTTTCGAACTGGAGTTCCCCAACGCCCCCTTGATCTGATGATCAAACGCACAGACCACTGCGCCACCCTGATATTGTCCATGAACGCACCGCGGCGCGCTCTCGGGTGGGGGGTGGGGGGGGGGGGGGGGGGGGGTCGTCATAATGCCGTCTCTTTGAAACGGACATTATGGGGGAATGTGGAGATAGATGACTCTGACTCTGGGATAAATGCACTCGTTTTCTACTGAATGCATTTTACACACACATATCACTCTAGAACTAGAGTTACACTACGTAACCCACTGTTCTTCTGCGGAGGTCCCTGAACGCACCGATCTCAACGAGACATTATTGGAAAATGTGGAATTGTGGAGAGAGATGACTCTTACTCTGGGATAAATGCCATAGTTTTTACTAAATGCATTTTTCACACACACACATCACTCTAGAACTAGGGTTACAATACGTAACCCACCGTTCATGCAACAGGGCCTCTTTTCGACTTCCTGTTGAAAGGAAACCTATCTCCTCCCAGGATGATAGATTTGACTCTCTATTGCCCCTGAAAGGAGGAGGGACGCTGTAAAGCTTGAGTGAGTAACCCAGTCTCAGTGTCCTGCCCCTCTACTCTGTCAGTACACAGCTTTTGTGGGGCTTCCATTCCCCACAAAACTGTGTTCAGGGGACATGCCAGCAGCTGTATTCTCTGGTGACCTACTCCGCTGCCAAACCTTTCCATAAGAAGGGAGTTTTGGCATGGGGGCTGACACAGAAAAGGGCCGATTTTCTACTGAGGTCCTTGTCCTAATGCCGTCTCTTTGAAACGGACATTATGGTGAAAAGTGGAAATGTGGAGAGAGATGACTCTTACTCTGGGATAAATGCAATCGTTTTCACTGAATGCGTTTCTCACACACACATCACTCTCTCTTGAACCCGCACAGTGTTTTGACAGCACTTCGGTTTATTCCACTCACGTGCACGCGCCCACCTGCTGGCTCCTATACTGGAGTTTACAGAGGAGGCGGGGAGTGTGGGACAGTGTTATTTCCTCTGGGGATGAGCCAGAAGCAGCCACGCTGCAACTACTCCTCACCCACGTAACCAAGGAGATCGATCCAAAGAGCCCTTCCGTAAACACGGGGGCTCCCGGCCCGGGAGATCAACAACATGGTCCTTTTGGAAAGTGCCATGCGGCGTGATCCCTCACCGGGATATCACACGGCAGACAACGGCGGCGGCCACGACCAAGCTACAAATAATCGCTCTGATCTGGTGAGGTGGGGGCATCTCCAGCAATAAGCGAGATGCCCAACACACCCGTGTTTATTTGCAGTCGCCTTGTCACGCGGTAGCGTCCCTGCCCAGCCTGCTGCCCGCTGGGAGCAGCTGCGCTCCGCCGCCATGGTCATCACCTAGGGCGGTGGACCTCCATGGACCGGACCCGGAAGTGCCCGACAACAGCAAACGGAGCCATCCGCCCCGCTGGAATAGCGACGTGAATGGCACCGCCTCGGCCATATCCTGGTCCCCCAAACACTCTAAGCAGAGGTGGTGGAGACCGGCACCCGCGATCAAACCAGGGCAGGTGCATGGCCGAGCTTCCAGTAATGGTGAGTCCATTTTTCCTTCTAATCTTCGTTCGTTTAACTCTTCGGTTGTCAGCTCGTCTGAAGAGAAAAAGGATAGTGGGCGGCGGGTGTAGCCGCCTTTATATACTGTGGGCCTGCGCGCGCATTCAGGTAGGCTCGCCCCGATTGGCCGGCTACGTTTACGAAAACTCAGTAGGTGAAAGCACGCACAGCATGATAGAGAGTAGTACCCAGAGTCCAGTAGAGGGCGGAGCCTGTGTGAAATATAACACAGCTCCAGCCAGATGTGCGACCACAGTGTCAGTCCCACGCTGTTTCAAGCTGAGCCAAAGTTTCCAATGAGGAGCTATTTTAGGAAGCAGTAGCAATCCCACAGGGGATAACAGGGATTTCCACTGTGACCTTCCAGGTGGGATTCAGGGAGTGAGGTCAAAGGGTCACCACCCACTGTCAGTGGGGCTCAGGGTCTGGAAACTTCTGGATCCCATGTGATGACTTGAACATCCTGAATTGTTAAAAGAGGATCCAGAGGAAGAGGCAACAGATGCAGATAGAAACTCTTTCAAGATGGGAATGTATTTCCAAAACAATTCAATCAATCAATCAATGTTTATTTATATAGCCCAATATCACAAATGTTACATTTGTCTCAGTGGACTTCACAGTTTGTACAGAATATCAGTATGACAATACGACACCCTCTGTCCTTAGACCCTCACATCGTACAAGGAAAAACTTCCGGAGAAAACCCACAGTTTAAAGGGAAAAATGGGAGAAACCTCAGGGAGAGCAACAGAGGAGGGATCCCTCTCCCAGGACGGACAGACGTGCAATAGATGCCGTGTGTAAATTGAAAAGAATACATTTGCAACATAGGTAGTCCAAATGTTTGGAAATGCATGTGTGTATAATAGGAAGATGAATCCACGAGGATATCCATCCAGGACCACAGCCACGATTCAAGATCCAGGGCTCGCGATGCAGGACACAGGACCGCAGGATCATCCATGACTCCGGATCCCAGCGTATATAGACACCAAAAAGAAAGACATTTGGGGAAGCTGGGTTAATTGGAACATGAGAGTACACAGGTATAGACAGAGAGAAGGAAGAAGTAAGATGTCCCCCGACAAACTAAGCCTATATCAGCAAAACTAGGGGCTGAATCTAATCAGCCCTAACTATAAGCTTTATCAAAAAGGAAGGTCTTAAGCGCACTCTTAAAAACAGATAGGGTGTCTTTATATAATTTTTTTTTTTTTAAATTAATTTTAAAAGTGAGTCCGTGGCCCGTGATGGCGGGTGTTATACATTAGATTGCATAATCGTTTTTCTTCATATTTTATGTATTTTTAATTGTTTGTTCAATACTAGAAAGGTAAAAGTCCCACAAATGAACTGTGATGGGATTTGTTTTCTCTCACCAGTGAAGGTAAATGTTGATTTTAAAGATGAGATTTGTTTGTTTGTGCAATGCACAAAGATCTCATGACCATTATTCTATTATGCATTTGTTCTCTAGTCGAAGCTCAGGTTTAACATTAATTATAACGGTGTTATAACGGTCTGTTTGCATTGACAAGATGTGCTATTCACGCGGCACACCTGATGGCGGGTGTTATAAAAGATATTCCATAATCGGTTTTCTCCATATTTTTAATGTATTTTTCATTGTTTGTTCAGTACTAAAAGGTCCAAGAAGTCCCACAATTGAATTTAATATTCATTTGACATGTTAACTATATCGTAAAGCGCTTCATGGGAGTAATTGTGGGATGATACATTTTCAAAGTATCACGATATGTATCGGTTGAGTATCGGTATCGTTCAGTGGTATCAGTATCGTAAAAAAGTCAACGATATGCATCCCTAGGGTCCCTTTTCCTAACTCTGGTTAGTACACGCAGTGGCGCCTCCAGAAATGTTTCATGGCCAAATGGGGCCACTGAAAATCTTGGGGTGGCCCACCAAAACCAATAATTTAATTGTTGTAAAAGTATAGACTTGATGAAAACAATGGCAAAGAGAATCACCTACTGATATACTTTGGTTTCTTATTTTACATTTTCTGATACTATTCATCTGAAGTGAATATAATACGGATAGTTAACATTTTACTTCAAACAACATTTAAAAGAACCTTGTTTTGTGTTATGTATACATGTGTTGGTGATTTATTGTTTTGTTTTTTATATATGCTAGTTGTTCTTTCCTTTTAAAAAGACAAATACATCCATCCATCCATCCATCTTCTCCCGCTTATCCGTGGTCGGGTCGCAGGGGTAGCAGTTCCAGCAGAGAGCCCCAAACTTTCTTTTCCCTGGCGACATCAACCAGCTCTGACTGGGGGATCCCAAGGCGCTCCCAGGCCAGCGAAGAGATATAATCCCTCCACCTGGTCCTAGGTCTACCCCTTGGTCTCTTCCCAGCTGGACGTGCCTGGAACACCTCCCTAGGGAGTCGCCCAGGTGGCATCCTAACTAGGTGCCCGAACCACCTCAACTGGCTCCTTTCGACGCGAAGGAGGAGCGGCTCAACTCCGAGTCCCTCCCTGATGACCGAACTTCTCACCTTATCCCTAAGGAAGACACCAGCCACCCTGCGGAGAAAACCCATCTCGGCCGCTTGTATCCGCGATCTCGTTCTTTCGGTCATGACCCATCCTTCATGACCATAGGTGAGGGTAGGAACGAAAATGGCCCGGTAGACAGAGAGCTTTGCCTTCTGGCTCAGCTCCCTTTTCGTCACAACGGTGCGGTAAAGCGACTGCAGTACCGCTCCCGCTGCTCCGATTCTCCGGCCCATCTCACGCTCCATTGTTCCCTCACTCGAGAACAAGACCCCGAGATACTTGAACTCCTTCACTTGGGGTAAGGACTCATTCCCTACTTGAAGTGGACAGTCCATCGGTTTCCTGCTGAGAACCATGGCCTCAGATTTGGAGGTGCTGATCCTCATCCCAGCCGCTTCACACTCGGTTGCGAACCGATCCAGTGAGTGCTGAAGGTCGCAGACCGATGAAGCCATTAGAACCACATCATCTGCAAAAAGCAGTGGTGCAATCCTTAGTCCACCGAACTGCAGACCCCCTCCCCCATGACTACGCCTCGAAATCCGATCCATGTATATTACAAACAGGATTGGTGACAAAGCGCAGCCCTGGCGGAGGCCAACCCTCACCGGAAATGGGTCCGACTTACTGCCGAGGACCCGGACACAGCTCTCGCTTTGGGAGTACAGAGATTGGATGGCCCTGAGTAGAGACCCCCTCACCCCATACTCCCGCAGCACCTCCCACAGTAACTCCCTGGGAACTCGGGTCATACGCCTTCTCCAAGTCTACAAAACACATGTAGACCGGATAAGCGTATTCCCAGGCCCCCTCCAGGATCCTTGCGAGAGTAAAAAGCTGATCCGTCGTTCCACGACCAGGACGGAATCTGCATTGTTCCTCCTCAATCTGAGGTTCGACAATCGGCCTGACCCTCCTTTCGAGTACCTTAGAGTAAACTTTCCCGGGGAGGCTGAGTAGTGTGATGCCTCTGTAATTGGCACACACCCTCTGATCCCCCTTTTTAAAAAGGGGGACCACCACCCCGGTCTGCCACTCCTTCAGTACTGTTTCCGACTTCCACGCAACGTTGATGAGACGTGTCAACCATGACAGTCCCTCAACACCCAGAGCCTTCAGCATTTCCGGGCGGATCTCATCCACCCCCGGGGCTTTGCCACTGTGGAGTTGTTTGACGACCTCAGTGACCTCCCCCCGGGAGATTGGTGTTGATCCCCCGTCATACTCCAGCTCTGCCTCTAACATAGAGGGTGGAGTTGTCGGGTTCAGGAGTTCCTCAAAGTGTTCCTTCCAACGCCCTAACACTCCATCAGTTGAGGTCAACAACGTCCCATCCTTACTGTACACAGCTTGGATGGTTCCCTGCTTCCCCCTCCTGAGGTGTCGGACAGTTTTCCAGAACAACTTTGGTGCCGCCCGAAAGTCCTTCTCCATGTCTTCTCCGAACTTCTCCCACACCCGCTGCTTTGCCTCGGCCACGGATGAGGCTGCTGCCCTTCGGGCCTGTCGGTACCTTGCAACTGCCTCAGGAGTCCCCCGGGATAACAAATCCCTGAAGGCCTCCTTCTTCAGTCGGACGGCTTCCCTGACCACCGGTGTCCACCAGGAGGTTCGAGGGTTACCGCCCCTTGAGGCACCTAGGACCTTGAGACCACAGCTCCCCGCCGCGGCTTCGGCAATAGAGGCTTTGAACACCGACCACTCTGGTTCAATGTCCCCAACCTCCACAGGAATGCCCGAAAAGCTCCGCCGGAGGTGTGAGTTGAAGGCCTCCTGAACTTGGGCCTCCTCCAGACGTTCCCAGTTCACCCGAACTACACGTTTGGGCTTACCAGGTCTATCCAGAGGCTTCCCCCGCCACTCGACCCAACTCACCACCAGATGGTGATCAGTTGACAACTCCGCCCCTCTCTTTACCCGAGTGTCCAAAACATACGGCCTCAGGTCCGATGATACGATAACGAAATCGATCATGGACCTTCTGCCTAGGGTGCTCTGGTACCACGTACACTTATGAGCATCCTTATGTTCGAACATGGTGTTTGTTATGGCCAATCCATGACTAGCACAGAAGTCCAGTAACAAACCACCACTCCGGTTCAGATCAGGGGGGCCGTTCCTCCCAATCACGCCCCTCCAAGTGTCTCCATCATTGCCCACATGTGCGTTGAAGTCTCCCAGCAAGATTAAAGAGTCCCCTTCAGGAGCCCCATACAGGACTCTTTCCAGGGTCTCCAAGAAGGCCGTATACTCTGAACTGCTGTTGGGTGCATAAGCACACACAACAGTCAGAGTTTTCCCCCCCATAACCCGCAGGCGTAGGGAGGCGACCCTCTCGTCCACTGGGGTAAACTCCAACAACGAAGCACCTAACCGGGGACTTGTGAGTATCCCCACACCCGCCCGGCGCCTCACACCTTGAGCAACTCCGGAGAAGAATAGAGTCCAACCCCTATCCAGAAGTAAGGTTCCAGAGCCGACGCTGTGCGTAGAGGTGAGCCCAACCAGATCCAACTGGTAACGCTCCACCTCCCGCACAAGCTCCGGCTCCTTCCCCCCCAGAGAGGTGACGTTCCAAGACAAATACAGCTTAATTTAAATAAGTTTCTTTATTGTAAAGCACAAAATGTTCAGCATGCTCAACACATACAATACACAACAGCAACACAAAATGTTCTTCAGTTATATTATGTCTCTAGGTTATAACTTGTTTTAGACTGAACAAAGCTGTTTGTGTCACACTGGGATCAAAGATGATTGACATGACTTTATTAAATCAAGTTTTAAAACATGACTATTTTATTTCAACAGGACCCAAAAACACAAGGGGTATAAAATGGTAACATACTGTGATTGAACACAACAACACCATCTATTATTGACCTTTATAGCAAACTCAAAACATTATAAATGATACAAAACACCACCTTTTAATATTAGACAGAAAATAGGTGACGAGACATATTTCTATTTTTTTTAGATTAGTCCACTGTGGTGAGAGTAATACATATAGCTTGTATTCCATTTGTTTTGAAAATGTATATTTATACTTTATAAACAAACTGGTTACCCTTTTTTAAAATTAGCTTACGGAACATTATGAAAACAAACTTGACTAATGGTCGGCTCATAACCTCAGAACACAGAAGAGGAACAACTGCATAGATTCTCGTTTCATTTTGAAGGATCTGCAGACCTAAAGTGTGTAGAAGACTTAAATGATTACAAAGGTCACAATCACATTAATAAAACTGTACTTAGGTTTTAGTTTAACTTTTACAAAACAGAGTTCCACATGTACTTTTTGTCAGTTTGATTTTTCGTTTTAAACAAAAGCCAAAAAACGGAAATACCAGCCTTTTTCCGTTTTTTATTTAAAACAAAAAAACGGGAAACCAAAGCCGTTTTTCCGTTGTTGTTGTCTGAATCAAAAACGGATTACAAGAAGACCTAATAAATAAAAACGGTCTGATTTTGGTTTTTGATAACAACTTCATTCAATGTTCCGTTTTGTATTGAAGAATGAAGAAAAGCAGTCCGCTGGACCGGAAGTTAAAGAACATATTTCAAAATAAAAGACACAAGGATATAATGGCAATGCTGTAAAAGACCCAGAAGTCTGACGATCCTTGGCCCCCATGCTGACGAGGATACGTTTATTTCTGCATTCACATGCAGATATGCGTTTATAGAGATTAATACAAGTATGCAAGCTCTGTGCATAACTTTATTCCTTGACTTCCGGTTTGTACTGTGTCGGCAAATCCAGTGTCAAGCTTGTCGCTGTGTGACAACCATTGAACAACGTCATGTTTGTTGCATACCTGCCAGATTTACCTGTGACAAATGTCAGCGATGTGAACAGAACTGTCACCCTACTTTCACCTGCACCCAGCAGCAAGCGGGAGAACAATATATCATACAGTCGACCCCTAAAACAGTTCACACAGTAATGGAACAGTTGTTAAGCATTATTTTGTCCAACTAGTCTCTACATTATGAATTTGATGTTTGTCTAAACTGCTAAGAAGCTGACAGCTGAGTTAGAACAGAAAGACATGCAGGACATAATCACTAGACACTCAAAAGAGGAATGTGTGTGTAAGGCTTACATGAACTTTGATTTAAACATTTGTAGAATACTAAGAGCTTTATTGAGTAGGTGTAACTGTATTAAGGGTTAAACTCATAACTTTATAACTTAATTGACTTAAAAGACAATAACACATCAGGAGGAAGCCAGTCTAGATTTCCTTTTGAGGGCCACCAGCTGCAGAGTTAACTAATTAAAGGGACGTTGCCCCACAGCTGTGAGAACTCAGCAATCAGGTGTCCATTTTAGGTAGCACTTTCCTGGAGCGTCAGACAGGCTAAGACTGGCAAAGACATTAGAGTCCTGTGGGAGTCACAAGGGAGGCAAAGAGGAGGCAAATCCTACTTTGATTGAGCTAAGTATCGCTGGTGTTTTATTTTATTTGGTTGTTTAGCCCCTCATGCTATAATCATGTGTATTTTCTCCATTCCTGTTCATGTCTCTTCTCGCAATTATCACTGGCCCCGTGTATCTCGTAATCGATATAACCGGCCTGCTCTCGTCTATCCCACATGCTCCACTGAGATCCAACATCTAGTATCAGGTGGCCCGTGGAATTGTCAGTCAGCTGTTCCTAAGGCTGACTTCATCTCTGGCTACGCCTCCCTGCAGTCTCTGGATTTCCTTGCTCTCACTGAGACCTGGATTACTCCATCCAACACATCCACCCCAGCAGCTCTCTCCACTGCATATTCCTTCTCCCATACACCCAGACCAACTGGCAGAGGAGGTGGCACTGGTCTCCTGCTCTCTCCCAAATGGAGCTTTTCCCTCTTCAAACTACCTAACTTCACTCCTTCCACCTTTGAATTCCATGCCGTCACAGTAACCCATCCTATACAGTTAACCATTGTTGTTCTCTACCGTCCACCAGGCGCCTTGGGGGACTTCTTGGAGGAATTAGATAATCTCCTCTCACACATCCCTGAAACTGGCCCTCCCGCTGTACTTCTCGGAGACTTCAACCTCCAGACAGGGAAGATAGACAAACTAACATCTCTGTTAACCGCCTTTGCTTTCTCACTGTCTCCGTCCCCACCGACTCATAAAGCTGGCAATGTCCTTGATCTCATATTCTCAAGGAACTGCGCTACTTCTAACCTCTCTGTAAACCCGCTCCACACATCCGATCACTTCTTCATTTCATTCTCTCTACCCCTTTCCAAACATAACAAACTAATCTCTTCTCATCCTGCACTTGTCCTCCGTAACCTTCGCTCCCTCTCCCCCTCTACCTTTGCCTCATCGGTGCTCTCAGCCCTCCCTTCCTCTGACTCGTTCCAACTCCTGCCTCCAAACTCTGCTGCAGAAACTCTCCTCTCTACTCTCTCATCCACTCTGGACTCTCTCTGTCCTCTCACATCTCGGCAGGCTCGTCAGTCCCCTCCTGCTCCCTGGCTAAATCATGCACTGCGTGCTAATAGAACCGTCCTTAGGGCAGCAGAGCGGAAACGGTGGAAATCCAAACACCGTGACGACCTCCTAACCTATCAGGCTCTCCTCTCCTCTTTCTCTGCTTCGATCTCTCAGGCAAAAAGCACTTTCTTTCAAGATAAGATCCAATCTTCCTATTCCAATCCTAAAAAACTATTTTCCATCTTCTCAAAAGGTTGATGATATTCGCTCTTCTTTTTCTGACTCACCTTTACTCACCGCTGGGTCACCACAGAGATGTTCACAAGTCTTTTTTTGCAAGTCCAAGTCAAGTCTCAAGTCTTTGATCACGAGTCCAAGTCAAGTTTCAAGTCTTTGTGGGGTGAGACTTGATCAAGTCTCAAGTCTTTGGTCACGAGTCCAAGTCAAGTCTCAAGTCTCTAAAAAATAAAAGTCTCATGTCTCTTCTGGTTGTAATAAGCCTTCTATTGTCTGCTGCTATCCAGTCTGTTAAGAATACTGCACAGCTATATCTAAGAAATTCAAAGCATTTACTGTATTATTATCACTCCTATATCTATTAGCATACAGTATCAGTACTGATTAGTTGTTTGTTATATGATCACTTTAAACAGGCTATTGCAATGCAATATGAGGACAAACATCACACTTTAGCTAAATGCAAACAACTTATAAGCAAAACACTTCAGAATCAGAAATCAGTATCACAAATACTTTATTAATCCCCCGCAGGGAAACTGTGTTAAAAGTACTTCAAAGTAAACATTTGTTCTGTGCCATTTTCAACTAAAAAACTATTGCTGCAATATTATCTGAAATATACTGAACTGGTGATATTAAAACATGACCTGTTCCAAAAGAGATATCTACCATTAACACCATTTACCAGCCAAATGCTGGTAAATCATGCAAGTGGCTGGTACTGTATGTTGCACGCACCAGCCAGAAATAACAATGGCAATCTATTGAGTGGCTGGTAAAATGTCAACATTCACTAGGCTAGCCATTTGGCCAGTGGACAAAAATGTTCAAATTTGACCTCTGCAACCGTATTGTTTAATTACACTGGGTCTCTAATTACATCTTTTAAGTCTACTATAAATAAACATATTCCTCTATCCTCTCACTCAAACCCAGTGTAATGGTAACCTGATAAACCTGTAACATTAACGTTACGTGGTCAACAATAAACCTGTAACCTGCCTATAAACCGACAGATGTATTTATGTATGTAACTATGTATTTTTCTACGTTTAACGTTAGCCAGTAGATGGTGGCAGCGGAACGTAATGATTAACGTTACCGACTTTTTTTATGTCATGTCAAGAGTTGGATGTCAACGCCACTCAACGCAAACAAGTGTGACAAGCAAACATTCACTCATCTTTTAAAATATTCAGTTACAAAGCTAGTAGCAAGCTAAGTTAACATTACATAGCTAATGCTGAGCTAAACATGTTTGCTAAGTTAACCGTCCATATGCGTTAATGTGACTGACCTCTCCGCGTGAGTTTTCAAGTGCCTGATGAAATTTGACGTTGTTGCACCAGCATCCTTGATTTTAATATTGCAGACTTTGCAGTGTGCGCTCCTTTTGTTGGTGCCGCCGGCGTTTTGTTCGAAGTTTTTATAGTTGAACCTAATTACAAGCGGTACAGCTGCAGGTGTGCCGCCGGTCGCCATGGTGTTACCATGATGTTAATGTTAAAGGTGGGGTAGGTAAGTTTGAGAAACGGCTCGAGATACACTTCTTGTTATATTCCATGGAATGCTCTTAACATCCCGATAGCCAGCCCGGCTAAAGTAACTGGATGGCCTACCTGCCTGTCAGCCTCCCATCGGGGCACAAACTTATCTCGTGCTCTCATTGGTCATGTGCGCGTTCGTGTGTGTTGGAGGAGGGGCTCTGTGAGGAAGTGGCAGATTTTCTCCGGTTGTGTATTTTCAAATTCTAGCGATCTCGAGCCGGTTTCTCAAACGTACCTACCCACCTTAATACGCCAAAAATAGAAAACACAATGATTGTTCACGAGTCCCAAAACACGAGTCCAAGTCGAGTCCGAAGTCTTTTGAGCAGGAGTCCAAGTCAAGTCTGAAGTCTCTGTGTGTGCGACTCGAGTCCGAGTCACAGACTCGAGTCCCCATCTCTGGGTCACCAGACCCTCCTTCCACCAACACACTAACCTCCTTTTCCCCTCTCTCTCCAAGTGAGGTTCTTACCCTCATTACCTCTGCCCGCCCTACCACCTGTCCTCTGGACCCTATCCCTTCAAACCTCCTTCAGACTATCGCTCCTGATATTCTACAGTTTCTCACCCATTTCATCAACACTTCTCTAACTTCTGGTCACTTTCCAACAGTCTCAAGGAGGCAAGAGTAAAACCCTCTCCTAAAGAAACCCACTCTCAACCCGTCTGATGTTATAAACTACAGACCTGTCTCTCTCCTCCCGTTCCTGTCTAAATCACTTGAACGCGCTGTCTTTAAACAACTCTCCTGTTATCTCAATCAGAACAACCTTCTGGATCCGCACCAGTCTGGTTTCAAGGCAGGTCACTCCACAGAAACTGCTCTCATTGCTGTCACGGAGGAACTGCACACTGCCAAAACTGCATCCCTCTCCTCTGTCATCATCCTGTTGGACCTGTCTGCTGCATTCGACACGGTGAATCATCAGATCCTCCTTCGCACTCTCCAAAAACTTGGAGTTTCAGGCTCTGCACTTTCCCTCCTCACCTCATACCTGAAAGACCGTACCTACAGGGTGACTTGGAGAGGGTCTGAGTCCGACCCTTGTCAATTAACTACAGGGGTCCCTCAGGGCTCTGTTCTTGGTCCCCTCCTCTTTTCCCTGTACACAAACTCGCTCGGATCAGTCATTAGCCCACATGGTTTTTCTTACCACTGCTACGCTGACGACACCCAATTAATTCTGTCCTTTCCCCGCTCAGAGACCCAGGTCGTCGCACGCATCTCTGCTTGTCTAGCTGACATCTCTCAGTGGATGTCTGCTCATCACCTCAAGCTCAACCTTGACAAGACTGAGCTGCTCTTCCTTCCGGGAAAAGATTGTCCCACTCTTGACCTAACAATCAACATCGGCACCTCAGTTGTTTCCCCGACTCAGACTGCAAGGAATCTGGGTGTGACCCTAGATAACAATCTGTCCTTCACTGCAAACATCGCTGCTACAACCCGTTGCTGCAGATACACGCTTTACAACATCAGGAAGATACATCCCCAGCTGACACAGGAAAGCGACTCAGGTTCTGGTCCAGGCTCTCGTCATCTCACGCCTAGACTACTGCAACTCCCTCCTGGCTGGTCTACCTGCATGTGCCATCCGACCTCTGCAGCTCATCCAGAATGCAGCGGCTCGTCTGGTCTTCAACCTTCCTAAATTTTCCCACACCACTCCGCTCCTCCGCTCCCTTCACTGGCTTCCGGTAACTGCTAGAATCCACTTCAAGACACTGGTACTTGCTTACCATGCTGCGAATGGATCTGGCCCTTCGTACATCCAGGACATGGTTAAACCGTACACCCCAGCGCGTGCACTACGCTCTGCATCAGCCAAACGACTCGCTGCACCCTCGCTGCGAGGGGGACCCAAGTTCCCATCGGCGAAAACACGTGGGTTTGCTGTCCTGGCTCCAGGATGGTGGAATGAGCTGCCCATTGACATCAGGACGGCAGATAGCTTGCACATCTTCCGGCGCAAACTGAAAACTCATCTCTTTCGACTCCACTTCGAGCGATAGAACTATTAACGAAGCACTTTTATACTAATAAAGGACTGACTTATCTAAAGCCAGTTGAGTAGCACTTGAAATGTTTGGCTCTATGAAACCTGATGTACTTATATGATTCTGTTTTCTTCAAGTTTGTATTTTGTTGGTCGAACGCACTTATTGTAAGTCGCTTTGGATAAAAGCGTCAGCTAAATGCAATGTAATGTAATGAACTGAATTGAAACACTGTCCATTAGTTGATTAATAAACAAGACATTCAAGTCAAAGTTTTAGGCATTTTCATTTGTAGCACGCTGTAAATATGGACTATGAATGAACACATGCAATGTGGAAACACACAAATAGGTTTATTCTCAATACTCATAACAGTATCAGACACAATGATTTTACTGAGAGTAAAGATGACATGAACATAGTTACTGTATGGTACTGAAGACAAAATACAGTATATTGCATTTACCTCTTCCTCTAACTCTCTCTCCAATATTGGCCTCCATTGTTGTGCACAACAAAGTGTTCAAGCTCAGGTTATAAGTGATATAATTTTAACATGTGCATTCTGGGTGCAGGGTTAGTAGGGCTAACCCATATCTGTTCAATAGATGAAAGGCAACTTGAGTTTAATAATTGTGCCAAAAGTACCAGTTTGTGTCTTGGTAATTGCACAAAGCTGTAATAGGCCACACATAATCACATTTTTCTAAAAACACAGCAGCAAAACCTATTTTATCCACCCAAAAATGAAGGCCCACCTGAAAAAAATTGCTATTTTTAGCATTAAATAATGTACACTTAAACTGATATAGCTTTTTTGGTGGAGAAAATGTTGCTTTTGCCCACGTCCTCAGCAGTACATGGCTCTGCTGTGCCGGGGCTCCTGTATGTTTCTCCACACGACTACTGTAGGTAGTACACTGATTATGGATATATACACCACATACTACCCCACTTCAAAAGACCAGAACTATCCAGTGTGTAGTTTTAGTATTTGAATTATAATGACATTATTCTCAGACTTGCCATAGTTCTTGGTTTGTACCACTGCTGCTCTGTACAGCTGAGTACTGGGGACCCACTGGGAGTCATGTGACTGGAGCAGGAGAGTAACACACGTCACACCTGCAGCCATGATGCTCCAGCTCAA
This sequence comes from Gymnodraco acuticeps, assembly GCF_902827175.1. Lineage (NCBI taxonomy): Eukaryota > Metazoa > Chordata > Actinopteri > Perciformes > Bathydraconidae > Gymnodraco > Gymnodraco acuticeps. Next base: position 2,216,340 of record NW_022992336.1, on the reverse strand, counting down.
CGGGGGTCGAGTCTTTCAGCCCCACCTGTAAGAAGAGAAACTAAATAAATACGTATTCAGTTTGCTTTGTATTATTTATTTTAGGGTAACATTTTGATTTAATAACATTGTGCTATTTTAAGGAGTAAATAAGTCATATATTTTTTCCTAAATGTTTTCTATACTTACAACTTCTTATACATACTGATATGAATTGATTTACTTTTATACTATGAATGAAGAAAAATGACTCTTTAACAACAGAACAGGAACAAAACACAACTGTGACCTCTGTGCAGCACACACAGACCAGTCAGTCCATTTCTGGGGAGTAGCTACCTTGTGCTAGTTATATTAAAGTTGATGTTTTACTATTGGCTGTCTAACCTGTCTAAAATGAGCCGAATCCCCAGGAACATGTTGAACCAGACGGTAACTAAGACAGTAACAAATTGACATTACACACAGCAGTGATTAATAGTAGCCTACGCATTACACCAGCCCAGCGACATCAGCTAACGTTAGCTTAGCAAGCTAAACTAAGGCTTACTAGGATAGCCGCCAAAGTGTGTTTACAGACGAATTATACCTGAAGTCAAGCCAGCCTTTACTGTGCCCCGAGCCTGTTTTCCAGGTCTTCCAGCGTTTTTCTCGTTTTAATGCCATTGAACACACATTTTGATCAGAATAACAGCTAATCACCTCATACCTGAAAGACCGTACCTACAGGGTGACTTGGAGAGGGTCTGAGTCCGACCCTTGTCAATTAACTACGGGGGTCCCTCAGGGCTCTGTTCTTGGTCCCCTCCTCTTCTCCTTGTACACAAACTCGCTCGGATCAGTCATTAGCCCGCATGGTTTTTCTTACCACTGCTACGCTGACGACACCCAATTAATTCTGTCCTTTCCCCGCTCAGAGACCCAGGTCGTCGCACGCATCTCTGCTTGTCTAGCTGACATCTCTCAGTGGATGTCTGCTCACCACCTCAAGCTCAACCTTGACAAGACTGAGCTGCTCTTCCTCCCGGGAAAAGATTGTCCAACTCTTGACCTGACAATCAACATCGGCACCTCAGTTGTTTCCCCGACTCAGACTGCAAGGAATCTGGGTGTGACCCTAGATAACAACCTGTCCTTCACTGCAAACATCGCTGCTACAACCCGCTGCTGCAGATACACGCTTTACAACATCAGGAAGATACGTCCCCAGCTGACTCAGAAAGCGACTCAGGTTCTGGTCCAGGCTCTCGTCATCTCACGCCTAGACTACTGCAACTCCCTCCTGGCTGGTCTACCTGCATGTGCCATCCGACCTCTGCAGCTCATCCAGAATGCAGCGGCTCGTCTGGTTTTCAACCTTCCTAAATTCTCCCACACCACTCCGCTCCTCCGCTCCCTTCACTGGCTTCCGGTAACTGCTAGAATCCACTTCAAGACACTGGTACTTGCTTACCGTGCTGCGAATGGATCTGGCCCTTCCTACATCCAGGACATGGTTAAACCGTACACCCCAGCGCGTGCACTACGCTCTGCATCAGCCAAACGACTCGTTGCGCCCTCGCTGCGAGGAGGACCCAAGTTCCCATCGGCGAAAACACGTGGGTTTGCTATCCTGGCTCCAAGATGGTGGAATGAGCTCCCCATTGACATCAGGACGGCAGATAGCTTGCACATCTTCCGGCGCAAACTGAAAACTCATCTCTTTCGACTCCACTTCGAGCGTTAGAACGATTAACGAAGCACTTTTATACTAATAAAGGACTGGATTACCTAAAGCCAGTTGAGTAGCACTTGAAATGTTTGGCTCTATGAAACCTGATATACTTATATGATTCTGTTTTCTTCAAGGTTGTGTCTTCCTGGTCGAATGTACTTATTGTAAGTCGCTTTGGACAAAAGCGTCAGCTAAATGCAATGTAATGTAATGTAATGTAAAGGTAAGCATATTTTTTGCTACCTTTTGCTGCTTAACAGGAAACAAATGTATACGACTTACCTTCTAGAAGTCTGGTGGATTTTTGTCAACTCCAGTCCAGTCAGTAGAAAGAAACGTTTTGCTGCAACCTGCTGCTGTCTGTGCGAGTATCATAGTGCTGCACGCAAGTATCAGAGTGGTGCGCCGAGTATCAGAGTGTTACCATGGTGGGAGAGGGAGGGGCTGCAGTATGAGCGTTGGAAGCTCAAATCAAGCGACTCGCTGGCTGTGTATTTGTTGTTAAATATCAGATAAACTACTACGCATACCTGACTGGCGAGGCGGTGTGTGTGGTGGGGGGGCCAACAAAGATATCAGGGTGGCCCCCCCCTGCTGGCGCCACTGAGTACACGAGCTGTAGCATTTTGAATCAGCTGAAGCGACTTGACTGACTTCTTGTTATACCCTGATAATAAGGAGTTACAATAATCCAGCCTTGAAGTAACAAATGCATGGACTAGTTTCTCTGCATCGTTTTGAGGCAAGATATGCCTGATTTTTGCAATGTTATGTAGATGGAAGTAGGCGGTCCTTGAAATTGATATTATGTGGGCGTTAAAGGATAAATCTTGATCAAATATAACACCAAGATTCCTTACAGTCTCACTGGAGGCCAAATTAATGCCATCCATAGTTAGTATATCTTTAGATAATTTGTTTAGTAGATTCTTCGGGCCAAGTACAATAACTTCAGTTTTGGTCATGTTTAACATCAAAAAGTTTAAGGTCATCCACGTTTTTAAGTCCTTGAGGCAGTCTTGAATTTTATTTAGATGATTAATTTCATCAGGCTTGATTGATAAATATAGTTGAGTATCATCCGCATAACAATGAAAATTTACAGAATGATTCCTTATAATATTGCCTAACGGAAGCATATATAATGTGAACAAAATAGGTCAGAGCACTGAGCCCTGTGGAACTCCATGGCTAACTTTGGTTTGCGTGGAAGATTCATCGTTGACACGTACAAACTGAGAGCGTTCAGATAGATAGAACCTAAACCAGCCTAAAGCAGTTCCCTGTATGCCAACTAAGTGCTCTAGTCTTTGCAATAAGATATCATGGTTGATAGTATCAAATGCAGCACTGAGATTGAGCAAAACAAGAATAGAGACAAGTCCCTTGTCTGAGGCTATTAGAATGTCATTCGTGACTTTAACCAGAGCTGTCTCTGTGCTATGATGTGTTCTAAAGCCAGACTGAAAATCTTCAAATAAATCATTGTTTTTTAAGTAATCACACAACTGTTTTGTGACTGTTTTCTCAAGAATTTTTGAGAAAAATGGAAGATTAGAAATAGGTCTATAGTTGGCTAAAACCTCTGGATCGAGGTTGTGCTTTTTAAGAAGCGGTTTTATCACTGCTACTTTGAATGATTGTGGAACATAGCCTGATAATAAAGACATATTCGTAATATTTAATAAAGAAGTGCTAATTAATGGAAACACTTCCTTCAACAGCTTAGTTGGAATTGGGTCTAACATACACGTTGATGGTTTCGAAGAGAGAATCATTTAATTTAATTGTTCAAGGTTTATGGCTGAAAAGCATTCTAGTTTACTATCTAGTGTAATATTAGAACTTATGTTTCTGGGAGCTGTTGATAACACTATACTGGTCAAAGGCAAGAGGTCATTAATTTTGTTTCTAAGAGTAACAATTTTATCGTTAAAAAAGCACATCAAATCATTAATACTGAGTGCTATGGGAATAGAAGGCTCAATCGAGCTATGGCTTTCTGTCAGCCTGGCTACAGTGCTGAAAAAAATCTTGCATTATTCTTATTCTCATCTATTAATGAAGAGTAGTAGGCTGCTCTCGCTTTACGCAGTGCTTTCTTATATTCATTGAGAGTAATATGCCAAATTAAACGAGATTCTTCAAGTTTAGTGGAACGCCATATCCTTTCAAGTTGTCTCGACTTTTGCTTTATTTTGCGGGTTTCGGCATTATGCCATGGAGCTAATCTATCTTGTTTTATTTTCTTCTTTTTCAAAGGAGCAACAGAGTCTCATTTTATTCGCAGCGCATCTGTAGCACTATCAACAACATGATCAATTTGGGGTGGTGTACATTTTGTATAAGTTTCCTCCCTTACATGCAGACATGCTATCGAGTTAAGTATTGGTGGAATCTCTTCCTTAAATTTGGCTATAGCACTAACAGATAGGTTTCTTCTGCAGGAGCTTTGGACTAATGCTTTGTAGTCTAGTAACAGTACTTCAAAAGTTACTAAGAAATGGTCGGATAAAGCAGGATTATACGGTTCGACTAATAGTTGCTCAATTTCAATACCATAAGTCAGAACAAGGTCGAGAGTGTGATTATAGCAGTGGGTTGGTTTATTTACACTCTGACGAAAACCAACAGAATCTAATATAGAGTTAAATGCAACAGTAAGGCTATTTTTATCATCGTCAACATGAATATTGAAGTCACCTACGATAATTACTTTATCTGTTTTGTACCAAAGTTGATAAAAGCTCAGAGAATTCAGATAAGAATTCTGAATAAGGACATGGTGCACGGTACACTGTAACAAATAAGATTGGCTGCAAAGTTTTCCAGGTCGGATGCGTAAGACTAAAAACGAGACTTTCAAAGGAGGTATAATTTAATTTTGGTTTAGTATTGATAAGTAAACTTGAGTCAAAGATTGCAGCAACTCCACCTCCTCGGCCCACGCCTCGGGCAATATGAGTATTGATATGGCTGGGTGGAGTGGCCTCATTTATGCTGACATATTCTTCATGTCTCAACCAAGTTTCAGTGAGACAGCATATATCAATATTATAATCTGATATTAAATCATTTACCAATATTGCTTTAGATGCTAGAGATCTTATGTTTAAGAGACCACATTTAATATTCCTGTTTTGTTGCACTGTAGTAGTTGTTACATTTACTTTTATTAGGTTATAACTTATTATGTATGACACCTTTATTAGGTTTTACCTTAAATTGTCCTTGGGCAGACACACACACCGCTAATATTGGGTATTTTATTGGGTTCCTATGGATGACTGCCTAGGAGAGAGCGCAGAGAAGCGTGTAAGACTGCGACTCCACAATTGAATATAGGATATGTGAAAAGGGAAATCTATATTTGAATTGGTGATCTGTTTTGTTATCACCTCTATCATGTAGTTCATGTTTTAAGTTTGGTTTGTTTGTTTGAAAACTACCGGCCAAAATGTAATTCAACTTGTGTAAGGTTGAAGTATAGGCCGAGGAAGAACATATAACATTTGGAGCGTATCTGAATCCTTGGGCAAATACAGTCATTCTTTTTTTTTTACTTATTACTTGTTGTCTCTGTGTGCCTTCATAGTTTTAATTTTATAAGAGGGGGTAAACCTCCAGTGTTGATAAATGTAGAGCTGCCATATTGTTAGTGTTGGTTGACACGTACATTTTACTAACAAGAAACCCCAAATAACCATTTGGTACCATTTATAAACTAACAGTGTGTATTTTTAGCGCAATAATAAACAACAAAATCAAACAACATGAGACGCAAGTAGTGGGAGAAATCCCATTTCAACGTTTATACATAAATACTACATCCCAATTGATTTATTTATGTGAGTCCTATTCATTTATAATGCATGTTTCCCTGCTTTCTTCAATCGTACCCTTTTAAAATCTTAAGTAGTTATTTACCTTATCCAACCAATTTATTCTTATTATTTAAACACAAATCCCTATCTACTTCATTAGCCTAATTCATTGCATCCATGAAAGAATGGTTTATACTGTTGAATATAAAAAACATAATGAAAAAATAGATACAAAATATACACATTTATTGTCAAATGTTGAGTTTTTCATCATTATTATTCAGACATATACAGCAACAAGCAGTACGAAGCATAGTTCAAGTAGTAAAAAAACAATACCACGTTCCAATATATACAATTCATGTTTACATTGTTACTGATTAAAGCTGTGTATTTGATACACACTCAGTCAAACAAGCTATACAGCAAGTATTTACAAAACCTTTGACATAAAAAAAAACAGCTGTTGTTCATGTTCATACTTTTAACAAAAACTATTTTTAACCTAAATAACATACTTTTGCATTTACTGAGCATAGACCATAACCATTACATTTACCAATGGGGTAAGATTTCAGGCAAATGTTAAAAATGACACAAAGTCACTGCAGTGACCTCTCTTTCATAGGTTGAACCCTTGGTGTGGACTAAGTAAAAGCACACAGTCAAGTTATTTCAAAAATGTGTCCCATAGTTGAAAGATGGCAGTGCCGGTAAAAGGTAACAGCTTACTTTAAAATAATTTATTTTCTCCTCTTTCTTCCTTGTTTTTCGTATGTAAAAGTAATGGGATACCAGTAATTATACTATGGATATATTTTAGATTAAAGTGTCAAAGTGTCACTGTGGTTTCAGGCTCTTTGTCAAAAAAAGAAGTTTCCTGATTGGCCGACCTGACTCTCAGTCAAACAGTCAGGACACTCCCAACGTCTGCACTACCCTGTAACTGAACAACTTCATACTATCTTACCTCTCGAATAGAGGCTGTCTCCTCTAAGTAAGTAAGTGTGCCTAAAACTATTCAAATCCAACCGTAGTCTTTTGTCAATGGTTGGTAGTACTCCCCCTGATCTATGGAGAGCATAATTTCATCACAAGCTTTAAGTGCTTTGCTTTTAGCTTACAATAGTGAAGATAACACTTATGCTACACAACTAAATCCTTTCTCCAGGAACGGAGATCTTGAGCTCTCACCACAAAACAGGAAGTATGTTTATGACCATAATAAGCAGATACAATCTTAATTTCTGGATATTTCACAGAAAGTTTTGTTTTAACCTAAAATGTTAGAGTTAACACAACTCATGTTTTAAACAGAATATTGTTCAAGAGGGACATTTATGAGCGATAGCCGCTGTATCCCAGCTCTGTATGCTGCCACACAGCGTTGTCTCGGGGGCAGTGGCTGTGGCAGGCACAGGTCAGGACCACCATGACCGGTCTCCTGCTGGTTTTACGGTTGGCACACTGGAACTCCACCAGGGCGGTCTTGGTTCTGTGGGGGGTGCAGCAGCGGGCGTCTGTGCAGGTGCCACAGTAGCGAGGCTTGTAGGCCTGGACGCTGGTGCAGTTCTTATAGGAGAGGTGGACGGCTTTGTCGCTCCTCACCATCCTCTGACACTTACTGCCTCTCTGCATGGGGTAAAAGAAAGAGGTGAGTCCAAACAAAAAGCTTATGTCTCCTTCCACTGCTGTCTAATATAATATATAATATAAAGTCATGGCATGAAAAAACAAACCAAAAATACCTTTGGCGCAATAGGTGTCAGCTGGGTCTGGTCCTGCTGGTCGTCACATGGTCTGATCATACACAGCCGGCTCTGTTTCACCATCTCACACCGACTGTTCTTATTGGTGACCCTGGTGGACACCCCCATGCTGCAGGTTTGAGAGCAGGCCCCCCACTCTGTGGTCTGCTCAATGCAGTTCAGACTGGGGTCAAAACCGTCAAAGCTTACTGTGTCCTCCTGACGAAAGGCTGAGAAGCAAGAATAGGACATTCATGAAGTAGTTTGTATGGTTGAAAACTTTAAAGCAACCAGCAACAAATTCAAAAATATGAAACACTTAAAGATCCTTGATTGTATTCAACTGGTTGCAGGAGGATCACATTTCTGCTTCACATTCCAGACTTAAGCAACAACACTTTCTCTTTCCTCTGTGTTTCTGCCTCTTTTCTAAGCATTCACTTATTTTTCTCTTTCCTTCCTTGCTTAGTTCCTGCTCCCTTACCCTGATCAGGTCATAGAAATGTACATAACCTTTAAACCTTTTGTCTCACACTGCAGTGACACTAACGTCTAGAAAGGCATAGGGGACTGTATGGATCTATCTGTACATACGGTCTGTTTGCTCAGTCTCATCCCATCTCACGCTACAGTTTACTCACCGGCCATTGCGAAGCCTCCCAGGGCACTGGCTTCAACCTGGGGCTCGCACACCCACTTCTCGCAGCACTCTCCGGGCACCTGGACCCTGCGTGGCATTGGGCAGTCCGGCCCAGACAACATCACGTCCAAATTGCAGCGTGGCACACAGGCGATCTGCCCATCATGGCAAAAACACTGGTATTTACAGCTGGGGAAGAAGGTCTGGCCGTTCTGATAGACAGAACCATCCAAAACACAGACCTCTCCTTTATTAGCTGGAGGGAAGAGACACAATAGGCAAAAGTCAGTAACCACGTTTTTACTTACATTATGTAATGTGTAATGTGAGGGAATGTAATTGCTCACTCACCAGCACAGGTACCGGTTCTCTTGTGGACGTCTGTGCTGTAGTCACACTGCAGACCTTTGCGTGTGTCACAAGGATTCATGTCAGAGCAGAGCTGCCCTCTCTGACGGGCACACACCAGGCAGCAGACGCAGTCGTCCAGGATCAAAGGCACTCCGGGGGGGCACATGGGGGGCTCCTTAGGGCACTGGCACCTTCGAGGACACGTCTGGGACCAGACCAGTGTGAACACCTTGATAGGAAAGAAAATTAATTAGGGTTTTACATGTTGTTGAATGATGTTTTTTCTTGTCCAACCAAAATGACTTGCTCTTGACAATCGGGATTACATATTACATACACAAATGTGTTGCCATCCTATTTTTTGTTGGGATATTTGTTTTTTTACTCTTGTGAAAAAAAGGTGGCATTTGCAGAAAGGCACATAATGACTATAGTAAACTTTGATGTCAGTTGCTTTCTCAGTGACTAAGTTGAACTGTTGGTTAAAAAAGTTGCTAAAACAACCTTTTTCCAATTCATCACTCGAGAAAATTAAGGATATCATGATATAAGTGCACTCGATGGCAAAAAAAATAAATAAAGAAGTAACTTTGTCTTGATATCTTAAAGACATTTTTGTGTGAAAAATAATTCAGTCTACACAGAAAAAATAATTTGTTTAAAAAATATTTTCATTATTTTAAACCTCTTCACACCAAGAGTATCTTCTGATAGAATATAAAAACGCTATATATATACATATATAAAATCACTCAGTGAGTGCTGCAATGCCTACCTGTGCCGTAAAGAAGACAAAAAGAGCTTTCTCTGAGAGATTGGTCATCTTCTTGGTGAGTAGAGCAGGATCAAAAATATCTGCAGTCTAATAAGTATTAAGTTGTTTTAAGATTGAGTCCTTTGGTTCAGGGTTGAATCTTCCCTCCTCTCTGGCTGTGCTGTAGCAGAAGGTTGTGATCTCTTTGTCGTTCTGGCTCAGTCTTGGGAGAGGAGGGTCTTATATAGAGGAACTGTCCTGCTGGCACCATGACAACAAACAGGAAGGAATGTCGGAGAGATCACCCAGAGTGCTGGAGGGCGGCGAGACTCACATTTTATTGTGAGATCCTGTCAGAGAGGAAACACAACGAGGTTAATCAAATAATCTACAAACAAACGTAATATATACTTTACATGGTAGGCTTATTAAATGTTTACGTTATCATTGTAAATTAAGTATAAGTACATTTGTTAATCAGTAGATCTAATTTTCCTATGCGCACTTTACCATTTACGATTGAAGTAACCTTATTGGGGATTTCCTTTGCACTCCAGGATGTTCATTTAATAAGGTTTTGAGGCTCTCTTACTTTGGTCCCACTGACAGTGGGTGGTGACCTTTTGACCTCTCTTGCAGAACCCTACATAGGTCACAGTGGAAAACCATCTTATTCCCTGTACGATTGTTACGGCTTCCTAAAATAGCCACACAGTGGAAACTTTGGATCATCCGTAGCTTGGATCAGTGGGAGGGCTGACACTGCGCTCAACACATCTGGTCTGAGATGTTATGGTTTCTTCAGAGCAGAGGAACACGGCTGGACTTGGGGGTGAAGCTGAAACTACCTGTGTGTGTGTAAGATTTTACCCCAAGAGAGTTGGGGTGAGCTGTATAGTGAGTGTAGACATGCAACTGATGGTTATTTTCTTTTTTGATTAACTTGCCAATAACATTTTAGTAACATCTTATCTATAAAGTGTAAATGTGAAATAAAAATAGCTAAACATGAACAAATCACAAGGTGATATATTCGAATGTGTTTTCTTTCAGTACAAAAGAGAAAATAGGACATTTCCACATTTCAGAAGCTAAAAACAGCATTTTCTAGCATGTTTGCATGAGAAATTACTAATGATACATTGATTAAACTCAAACAAGGGGATTATTTTTGATTTATGATTATAAAAAGCTTTATTTTTCAATAGTTTCTGGATATTGTATGTTATATAAATATTCTAATAAAAAATACTGCTGTTTTTAGTTGAGAACTTTTTCCATCATGTTATGACCCAAAATCAATGCAGCATTTATTTACTGCACTAGACAAATAAGTCAAACATCTTTGGATTTAAGTGTTTCATATAAAACACTGTTTAAGGTTCCTGTGTTAACCTTATAGTTGTGTATAAGATTAGACTTCGGAGCATTATGAATGAATGGTCACATGTTTTTTTTTTACTACTAAGTACTGTACTCTTTAGATATTTATATTTCATGATGTGGGCAGTTGTATACTGTTTATGTCCACATTTTGGCACAAACCAAGTGATTTTCAAACAGTTTGCCAATAGAAGCTGAATAATATCACATTTTAAAAGAATAGTTCTGTATGCAGACTCCAACCTAGGTTTTTATTTTGTATTTGTTGTAAACATTTGCCAACAGCCTTAAATGTTTCCAATAAATACTACCTGGATAACATAACACTATCGACTTATTTACTGTATGACAGCTTGGCACAGTGTGGCAAAATGGGACATCCTCCAGGAATGACGTGGGAAGTCTGCATACGCACATTCATAGTATCTGTGAAATATTTCAACTGTTGAGAGGAACATATGGAAGTAAACAAGCAGGTGGAAAAAGATGGAGGAAAGTGAGGAAACCAGGCTGCTGGCCTCAAACTCAGAAAGATGGAGGAGGCAGATATAGAAAGATGAACAAACCGAAACGTTCCAGCTGGTGTTAATATCCCACTCGCAGTTTGTTTACTCACTAGATACCCTTCATCCTCCAGTGGTACGAAACGTTTCAGTACCACTTTAAATTGAGGATGGACACCGTCTTTGCTAAACAAAGACAGATCACACAGTAAAAGCTAGCTGTTGTCTGACTCTGCTGTAGGGCATCCAGATCTTTGCCAAGCGGGCAGGCCACACATTCAACGCCACCACTGAGAGCTCACCATGATCCGCTCAGTTTACACTGACAGTCCAACATCAGCAATGTTTTAGCAACACATCATACAGTAACATGTGGCCTACAGGCTGTGTGGTGCTTTATGACATCTTCTTTTGACACATAGGAATTTATTGAGAGAAAATAATTTTTAAAAAAGTTGACATGATGTGGTGCACATTTTCTTCTTCTGACATTATGTTGACAATATTCTGATCTTTTACACATATTTTGAGACAACAAATACATTTTGGGCCATTATTGATGAATTCAATACAGTGAAGAAAACTTGGTTAGTAATTTCCAGTTTATACCAGCACCGTGAGAATCCATTCATGATTCAATCCCTGCGAGTACAATAACACACAGGAGCAAATGAACTCAGATCAAGTGAAACATAGATGTGAAAGATTGATATTAATGATTTATTAAGTTATCATTTGAGATTTGTGCAGTGGTGTGATTCTAGCCATCTAGTGCTGAATGTGAAGAAGACTGAGGAGATGGTGTGGGGCCCAAAGGCAGTGGGTGACCTTAGCCCGGTGGTTATCCACAATGAACCCATAACTCAGGTCAGCTCCTATAAGTACCTTGGTGTCCATCTAGATAATACACTCAGCTGGAAGGCGCATGTTCAAGGTCTGTGCTCTAGACTTCAACAGCGATTGTACTTTCTGCGTCGACTCCGGGCTTTCGGAGTCGACCAGAAGTTCATGTTACTGTTTTATCATGCAGTGTTGGAGAGCATCATTAGGTATGGTATCACTGCTTGGTACGGTAACTTGACAGTGCAGTCAAAGTCACAGATCGCTCGCCTGGTACAGACGGCTATGAAAATTATGGGGGTTAAAAAACACCCATCTCTCCAAAACATATATGAGCAGTCCATTATCAGACAGGCAAACAAAATAGTGTCTGATCCCACCCACATACTCCACCCAGAATTCCAGCTCCTACCTTCTGGTAGAAGATTCAGGGTTCCCAAGAGCAGGCTGAATCGCTATAAGCACTCATTCCTACCAATGTCCGTTAAACTTCTTAACATTGACAGGAAGTGAAATGTAGTCGAAGTCAAATGTAATGAAATGTACTTTTTTTTAAATGTTGGCCATGAGGGTTGTGCAATAGGTCGCCATTGTCAGTATGTGCGTCTGCGTGTATTGTGTTTGTTCAAACGGTGTATGATTGATGATATGTGTATGTCTCTTAAATGTCCACTATGTTTGTATATTATGTACATGTATGCGGAACTGCTGGACGGAGCCCAGAACGAATTTCCTTACGGGGACAATAAAGTATATCGTATCGTATCGTATCGATTCAAAACAGCCAGGTACTCTTGGCCATCAAGCAACACTGTCTGAGATCTCTAGTGTAGTTTATCACTGAACTGATGACAATCCAATTGTATTCAAACAAAAGTTAGACTACTGAAGTCACTCAGCTTTGACATTCTGCAGTGCAAAACAGCAACATTCAGTACAGGAAAGCATCTGCGACAAGTCATATTTGCAACTAAACAGTTATGAAATATAGTGCAAATTTGGCAAAAAGGCTTAACTTCTATAGGAGATCTGGTTCTAAATTCTGACACATCCTCTGCACTGTGAATTCTGCAGAACCACATGTGAAGTGAATCAGTTTAAGCATCAGGAGTTGGAGTGTATTTGATCTGTGGGCTTTAAATGGAAACACAGACAAATAGCTTGAATAATTCCAGATGGCTATAATAACGTTTCCTTTATTCAAAATATTATCTTTTTGCAGATCATTACACATTGGCTTCTAGTCATTACTTAAAAACATATGATATCTACTGAAAGGAATTGTAATCACTGTTGATCTGACCCGGTTGTGCTAGACACAAAATGGAAATGTCACGTTAATGGGATATTCAACCAGTGAGACATTGCTGATGTTGGAGCTGCAAGGAGACAGTTTGTATTTCACTGGGAGTTTATTTCAGGCTGTGGTTGGGTTCAGAGAGAGTTTAGATATTTAGAAAAAAGGAGCTGGTCCTTCCTATTTCTCCCTGCTAGTCATCTCTTTACCTTAATTTCTATCATTCACATCATCATTTTACAATGCATTCTCCACATATTCAGTGATGAAATTGAGTGCTCCCCTTATTTTCAACTTGCAGTCAGGCAGTGGGTTTAACAGCTTGGGAGGCCACCGCAAATCTCTCACTCAGGGTTTATTTGCTGAATGCCACGATACATGAGCTGAGACAGACACCGGGACGGCAGATGTGTTTTGTGGTGGGTGGCAGTCGATTATGCAATATGGAAAATCTGCATTTTATGAGGATGTCAATGGCTTTATGCTCTGTTAGAACAGACAGATCTGATGGAAAGTGTGTGTCTAGAAGAGCAGGCTTTCTTTGGGAACTATTGGAGAATCATATATTAGTTTGTGGTGCTGTTGGATTGCATTTTTATCTCTGTTAAGATGGTTATTTTTGTACTTTATTTCAAATGTCTTGCTTTTTTATTTTCACTATGCATGAACAACTTATCTGTGCATATTTTGATCTATGTAGGAAGAACAGTACAGTTTTCGACACTTTAGCCATGAACTGTTTAAAAAAAGGAAAATAATGGTATACCCGTATTATAATATGGGTCATATTTTCTTATTGCAGATTCGTAAATGGGTTTCTTCATACAATTCAAAGGTGTTGCGTTAGACTTTTTTGAATGATATTACTCTATGATCATTATTAAAGCTCTCCTTTCTGTCTCCCAGTTACCTCAGATACAGATATTGTGCTGTATCGTCTGTGGAAACATTTAACAAAGTTAGAATAAGGGAAGTATTCTTCAAATACTTATTGGTACCAATGGTCTCAGGCTAAACTCCTCAGTTCCTCTTACCTTCTCTTACACCCTGTTGATCGCTCACAGCTTTTGTCACAGTTTGCAGCCATGGTGATGTTTGTTTGAACTTCTTCTCGGTTGAAGAAATGAACACATGGCTGCCACTTCGGGGAGAACTCTTACCAAAACAAACACAAATATTCAAATTTATGGCCACATGTTTATAGGTATTATTTTTAGCAGTGCATAGAGAACACCAAACACAGAACAAACCCAGGGAGGTCTGACTGGAGAGATGAAAAACAAATACTTTATCCTGGAAGGAGGATCAGATCGCAGCTTCATTTTGGACATTTGGTCTAATGTTTAAATAAAGATCAACGACAATCACTGGATTTGACTTGACCTAAATAAATATAAAAAATCTCATATTACTGTCATATTTAAGATTTGTAAGTGCTTCTTTCAAATAAAAGTAATGTTTATTTAAAATATTTGCCAGACCTCCATAGCCAATTTCTACATGTTGGCATGGAAATATCTTCCAGATGGTTTGCGTCGCTGGCCGTCGCAAGTTCAACCGCTGCTTCCTGGTGTGTGTGTGGAAATGGTTGTAAAACTAGAGTGTTTGTCAGTCAACCACATAGAAAGTCCAATTTGTAAAGAAAGTGACGCAGGTTAAGAGCCTTCAGGGCGTCACACTTAAAACACCACGTGTGTTACATTAAGCATTATTTACCCAACACCATTTTGGTCCCTTTTACTCAGTTCACATGTTGTGTTGAAGTGCAGTGTGACGTACATGCTCTTTATGATTGTGCAGATATTCCATTTCAAAGGAGTTGTTTATATCCTCGGCCCTAACTCTCACAAATTATTTCTCCTGTCTTGAGAAAGACTGAAATATTTTCCACTGCAAGCTTTCACTTTTCAGTTCTGAAATAAAAAATGTAATTACATCAAATCTGAATTACATACAAAATCATAATATATATTTTACATTTGTACTTTTTGCTGCAACAAAACATTTGAAAAAAGCAACATTTGCAATCTATTTATTTGTATTAAGCACACGTTTAAAAAAAGTTGAAAGCATATTTTTCCTGTGACCTTCTGTCGTAAAAGTCGATGAGGCGCTCGGCGAAAACCATGGCAACCAGTGAGCTGGCAGATCCATACATTGTGAATTATGTTTACAATTCAGCTTATGGTTCCCATGAACTGCATTTAGCACTGGCATTTTGGGAACAGGAATGTTAAGTTCACCTAGGAGAGGGACAGAAACTTAACCTTAAAGACCATCGGAGGGGAGACTTTTAATGGTTACAATTTACAACACCTTCCTTATTTGTTGTTTACTTAGTGAGAATACTCTGGAACAAGAGAAGAAAAGAGGAAGAGGAAAAACAAGCCGGGGAAAAAAGGGTATCAGCGTCCCTCTAAGATGCTACCTGGTGCCTGGCCTTTATACATTTAATAACATATTATTCGCAGATAAGCACATAAGCACATACAATATTCATGCTGCCAGCCACCTTTTCTTTAAACAGGTCTGAGTAAGGGCTGTGCCATGGTATCATACTCGCTTGCTGTTTAAAGATGACAAAACAGTTTAAGAACATGGACCAATTTGTGGAGGGCTTTCCGCCATCCTGTGAGTCAACAATAAAGGACAGTCAACACATTATTTTTAAGAAAAGGACACTCTTCTCAGGATGGAAGTTAACACACCTAGTGTGTAAACGTAAAAGCAGCATTATTGATTGATAAAAAGTACAAGCACAATAAGTTAACAACACTCTGTTTAACTTCCTGTTAATTCCAGAGTAGCCTACCAGTTCATTCATTCAACAATGCTTTTTTTAAGCAGCAAAAACGGGCATTTGATGCTACTGCATACATGTTCTAGATATTTACAGCAGTAGGGTAGACTACACATTCCTCAAATTGTGTTTTTTCACAATACCAATGTTCTTTATTATTCATGTGATTGAAATAAAACAAGGACTGCATCGATTCTTTTTGGCCACTAGAGGGCAGCATTGAGTAATGTGCACTTGTAATGATGCTCTCTGAAAGAGGGATGGTCTTTCTCTCTCTCTCTCTTTTTCTC
The DNA here is from genome assembly GCF_902827175.1 of Gymnodraco acuticeps. Lineage (NCBI taxonomy): Eukaryota > Metazoa > Chordata > Actinopteri > Perciformes > Bathydraconidae > Gymnodraco > Gymnodraco acuticeps. Next base: position 2,200,217 of record NW_022992336.1, on the reverse strand, counting down.
CTTTTGATTAGCATGAACATTTCAAGCTAAAATGTTGCCAATGCACCAAATTCAATTGCATAGACCAAATCAGGCCGCAATGCAGACATGGTAACTTGTGCTTTTAAAGGTTGCACCTTTGATGTATTGATTTCCTTTACTCAACATGTCCTTTTGTTTGACCGTAGCTTCACCCTTAATTTGTCTTGATTTCGCATCAGGTGTGTCGTGTTCTTGGCTCTATTTAAAACAGATCACGGTCTAGAACTACAATGCCCGTGGAAGCTCTTGTTAATGTGACATCGACAGAACACCTTTTAGATAACTGCATGATAACTTGTTTAGGATGTCAGAGCAATGCTGTTTGACTGTGAGGTAACACTTTATTTAAGGCCACATCACTTTCAAACAAATGAAACAACAAGCTTAGATATTTTAAGTTAACAACCAGAAAGATATAACAACAGATTCAAGTAAACGCTAACAACATCTGTAAGTAAACAGTCTAAAGCGCTGAAAGGCCAAACATCTGCCTAATTCAACAAGAAATATAATAAAGAAATAGGACAATCATAGAAAACTGCCCACTTCTTTCCACTTTATCCACTTAGAAAATATTATTATAAGTATTGTTTTGCCAATGAAATTAAAAAATAAGTTATTGATTCTGCATTCAATAGCGTGCTACTTTGATGCTGGGAATGATCAGATAGTGGTCCACTCTTAATGAGGCCTGTGGAAGGTGGAGTAAAGCTTTCAGCCCAAATGGGGAGCTGTTTGTTTTTCAGCAGCTGTGTAGCCGCCGCTCTGCCCACACAAATACACACACAATCATAAGCCCTTCACTGTAAAGCACCATACACACACGCAAACACTTATGCAAGTGTATTTATTCATGCAGTGTATACTATCTAAAGTCTCTTATTGTTTGTCGTTTAATGTTTGTAGTTGTTCCTCTCTGTTTAATGAACACACAGACACACGCACAGATGGAGACAATATCAAACCACACACTCCAGCATTTTGGGACTCCAAGGACAATCAGGCGGTCTGAGGCTGGGTAAAGCTTTTAGGTCTGCACCATTAGCTCCCTTTTAGTGGCCGGGAGGGATCCATCTACTTAACCACGCTGCTTTTCATACTAAGACTTAACAAAGACTCGCCCTGTAGGCTGTTGTATCTCACAGGAGAAGTGTCACAGTGACCAGAGTAACAGTGTGACAGGGGGGGATGAAACGGTTCTGTTAGTTAACCTGTTCAGCTGTTTGGATTGACACACAGAATATCACATTTTCATGACCAGAAGCTTTGTTTGTCTTTTTCAGATGATTCAGTATGGTTCTTTTATCTAATGTTATACTTAATAATGAATTCATCTTAAAAACAACACTATTCATCAATTTCGGGTACTTGTTAATGTCTTCAAATATTTCCTGCAGTAATGTGCTATTTTATTTTGAAATGATTCTATTAAGTGTGCATAAAGAATGAGAAAGCTGGGGAACATAATTAATCCCTTGCATTCAGGCGACACATCCGTACAAGGTGATGACAATGCTTGAATGAATGCTTTTTATAAAAACCTTCACAAGTCAATAGCTATATGACGCTTGTAGAGTTGTAACACGTTATCAACACATGCAGACATAACAAGGCTTATTTCTAAATGTTTTAATGATACAACCTATGGATACAACTCAGATTTGTGATTCAATGATCATTTTAGGAATAACTCAACTACTTTATTTCATCTCAGATGAAAATGTTACATCCCTCAGAAAAAGTAAATAAGTAAAGTGATACATGTAATCCTTGTTGAAACAGACAAACCAACATGGTCAGCTTATGACATTGTTTTATTTCTTCTTCAGCGCAATCAATTAAAATCACAACCACATACTATATTTCAGCCTTCTGTGTCAGAGAAACATGCAAATGTCAAAACATCAGTAATTGCTAAAGAACTGCAGCACCACCCAACTGATTATTATAGCACATCTCACAGGACAGACAGTCAATTGGGAAAAAATAACAATTACATCTCATACCTTTCATTTTGGCCTGCAACATGCACAAAAAGCTGTTATTTAAAATCTTAGAAGATTTGCAGTAATTTAATTTATTTTTCATCACACAGTATCAAATCGTTTTTTGAACATAGTCAGATCAAATAACTCCTCTTTATGAATTCTGACCTTAAATAACCCAGTAATTAGACTGATACAAACAACACATTCTGCCATTAGCTATACAGAGTCAGTGTTTCATGATACAGCTCTCTAACTGAGTTTATGTTTGACTCCCAGACACAAAGCCAGCTCATTCATCTGGATCTTTCCGTCCTTGTTGACGTCACAGTGACGGAGCAGGACGCCTCGCAGCTTGTCCAGCTCAGGACCGGTGAGATTGGGCTGGAGTGGACAGAAGAGAGAGGAAGTGAGAGTGGAAAGGCTTTATACTTTTAGCAAACAATCTGCACTATGCCAGAGTGGATTCACATACTGTGTGCAATTTAGAGTTGTTATAAATAGAGCAGTTTTTGGCAGGAAACCGAAAAAAGACTAAGGTTTGACTCCAAATCTCTATGTGTGTAGAAAAGGGAACATTATCAGCAATTTGGGATACTTACATAGATATACAAGTATACATTACAACACATTTAATCGTAATGTCAGAAAACATCTTTGCAGAAACTGCAACACAGTGTCCTACCCTGACCAGGCCCATCATGTCTTTGACAAAGCCGTCCACCTCGGCACCTTCCAGCGCTCCTGTCTTACTCTGACCAGGAAAGAAAGAAAAGAGAAAAGACAGAAATTGAGGATTACTTCATCTAATTCACATCATGACATTATTCAGTCGGTCATTACTGTTCCTTTGCTGGCCGTAGGCCTACTCATTGGGTTTATTTGTGGGGCTGGAACACTTTCCTAGCTATATACATGTAAGAATCCTGGAGCGTTTGCATGCTTATCAGCTGCTCACATTACATTTATTCAAATAAACACAATCTGTAGAGAAAAAATGAATGATTGTAATCCTCCTCCTAACTGCAGTTGTGCACCACTTTTGCTTGAAAGAAGAGATGATGAGAAGTGATAAAAGTTAAATGGATTTGTATTAATGCTGTGGTTTTTACACAAAATGCCAACATTGACCCATTCACACGCATCGGGGCTGTGATGCGAGGCGCCTGCTTATCATCCCAACTAATGGGCATTCATACACTCTCAGGAAGTGCCTTCGGAAACCATTTGAGGTTATGTATCTATCACGCAGAGACTTCAGGGGAGGAGCCAGCTGTCTACTTTGATACCACAGCCTCTCCCCATGCGACCAAATATTAAATCTGTAATTTTCTGACCATTTTAAACCTCTTTTTGCAAAGCTTGAAAAAAGGGCCACTTGCTGTGCTGTTAAGTGCTTCGATAAATGCAGGTGTAAAACATAATTGACATGTGCTGAAAGTGACCATAGGACACTTCAAAGGTTTTCCAGAAATTAAAATAACGTGCAGGCAGAATAAATAGGTTTCACATAAGTCCTTCATACATGCACTACTGTTCTGTGAATGAATCTGAAAAGTTAAGTCGACCTCCCGGAGAGTGACTTGACAACATAATGAGTGCTTTATTCTATTATGTTTCATTATAGAGGAAAGGGAGCTACGTGGATTCACTGATGCCGTAACAAGTCTTCTTCTGCTCACATTATGCATATTTGAGAGTGCCAATTGGGGATGGAAAATGTTTCCTCAACATAGAATTTCCTTCCGGCTGTTTGAAGACCTTGCCCACATGCTCACATACTGCAGGAGAAACGTATGAAAGGGCAGTCATCATCTGTGTCCCACCAGTGTTTTCGTGTACTTACAACATCATAATGTTCAAAGATCTTCGTAAAGTCTCTCTTTCTCTCCTCTTTCCCGCAGGCCTTAGGAATAGAATAGAGGACTTGTGAGATTTGGAGAAATCAGATTATAATAACAGAACAAAATGTTTGAAATTGTCACAACATGATTAACTTGTGTTTTAATCTGATAAATAGTTCTGTCAAATTGTGATGCTTGATAATGACACTAAACTTGGAACTAAGACGATACTTATTCAATACTAATGAGATTAAAAATACGTATTCAATGGATTCCTAATAACTTAATTTTGATTTCATACCTATCGAGGGCAATTTACTGATTCAAGGTTTTAATTATTGGAACACATTTTAAAAGTACAAGGCTATTTATTATGATTTTACTTCTACTCCATTTGAACGTTCCTTCAGTAACACAACCTTTTTCTAAGTCATTGTGTTCTCTTAGTTTTCAGTTGGAGTGTGCTCTTTGACTGCTCTGTATGAAATGATGAGTCAACACATTTGCCCTTAATTTCAGTATAATGTGACAAATATAAAGAATACACTTACTTCCATTTGGAACTGGAGCAGGAAATTATCCTCTAAAGCCAAGATCCTAAATGAGGAAGAAAAACATCAAAGAAAACCATATAATCTTTTGAGGTGAAATTGTCAAAACAGTAATTTTTTATATTGTTAACATTTAGCAAAAATAATTTCACGCTATCTGACAGTAGTGTCATGCAACAAATATTCTATTATACAGTATTTGACAGACATCTTAACATTGGAGGGACTTTTTACTGTAAATCTTCTCCCTGCTGGCTGAAAAGTACCTGGCCAAGTCGTTCAAATCCAAAGAGCCATCCTTGTTTTTGTCAAAGATTTTCATCTGCAAGAGAAAAAAAAATGTAGTCCTACTGAGAAACATGACACAAATCTTCACTTATTATGTGATTTAACACTGAGGGAAGACCAACATCTTTTTATAAGTGTTTTAAAGTCTGGAACTGTGTTACTACCATTGTGTCCGTGTACTCCTCCAATTTATCAGATGACACTTCCTTTTGATGATTTTGAAAGAGATCTTTCAGGAAAGCCTGAAAACAAAAGATAATGGACAAACATCTCAGTGCAGGGGCGGCGCCAGGGGGGAGCTAGGGGGTGCTGAAGCACCCCCCAGGATTGCCAAAGCACCCCCTAAGCACCCCCAAGAAATATGTTTTTAATTATTATTATTATTTTTATTAAATTAAATTAGAAATATTATTGATTACATCAATGCATATGTGAAACAAACACATTTTTTTACCAAAAACATAAAGCCAACACAGGTGATATGATTAGGCCAATGGCCAGCACCCATTCGATTTTTGACCTACCCATAGGTTAAATTACTTTGTGACACTTGGGTGACTTCCTGTTAGCTAGAGCGCCAAATGATTTGCTAACAGCAAAGTGAAAAATTGATAGTTTTTTAGTCCTTAAACGTCCACGTGTGGACACTCAATCTAAACCAACTGAAAGCGAGAGGGATTCTGCACATAATAGGCCTCGTGAGTACAAGTAGCTTACTTCTGGGTCTCTGTGTTTCATTCAAGCCCTGCTCTCTCTCTCTGTGTGTGTGTGTGTGTGTGTGTGTGTGTGTGTGTGTGTGTGTGTGTGTGTGTGTGTGTGTGTGTGTGTGTGTGTCACGAGCCACTTTGTGTGCGTGCGTGCGCGAGCGAGCGAGAGAGCTCGCCTCGCGCACCAGTGGGTATCTACCGGAGATCGTTGTGGTTAGCATCTGGTGCTAGCTAGCCAAGCTAACGGATATAAGGAGCTTTTTCAACAACAAGGTGGAGGGAGAACTCTCTCCTGTCAGACGGAGAGTCTCAGGTAACCTCAGCTCAGAGATGGGGTCGTTACTAAAAAAAAGTAATATATTACACTACTTCGTTACTCTCTAGATAAAGTAACTCGTTACTTTACTCGCAGGGCCGGCCCGCCCCTACAGGCAGATCACGCAGACTGCGGCGCACCTACAGTGTAAGCGCGCCACAGTTGTGCCTCTGCGAGACTCCACTTGCACCCTCAATTACTATTGCATTAAGGAAGACATAACACAAGTCTTTCTTTTTATATGCTCTAAAATAGGCTACCAGCCACACAACAAGCTAACAGTCTGTGAAACGTAAAGACACTAATTAATGAAACCAGTTCAAGACGCATTATTCTTATCATTCTTTATGAGCGCATAACGGTAAGGTATCTAATTACTTATTTATTTAGTATTCCATAACTTAGTAACAGAGATGGTCAAACTAAAGTGGTAGAGACATGGCAGAATTCCTACAATGAAGCGGGACATTGAACTGTTCACCCGTGAGAGGGCGATCAACAAAAGAGAGCGAGCGGCCCCGTTGAGGGAGTTTACAGATGAAAAGACTCAGCCATGTTTATGCAGCACTGCACGTGGAGATGTGGTCTCGCAAATCGCGCAGATTACATAGGCCTACATGTATATAAACCGATATAAACCTGCGGCGGACACCCCTCTAGTCTGTCAGTGAGTGTGATTATTTTATAAAAGTAACGAAGTAACGCGTGTCGGGGCAATGCTAGTAACTGTAGTGTGGTTACTGAATTATAAAAGTAACGCGTTACACTACTCCGTTACCGACATAAGTAATATTATTACAGTGCCGCGTTACTTTGTAACGCGTTACACCCAACTCTGCCTCAGCTCAGGTGAAGTAAAGGACTCTCTCAGTGTTTAGATAGTTAACTTTAGTCTAGTTATCTCAGTGGGTCTCAAACGGTTTGTTTTAAAAGGGGAGTGATTTGTAAAATATCTATAAAGAAAAAGTAAAACCTGTTGACAGTTCTGTTTCGTATGGGTGTTGAGAGATGTATCCATAGATCTCTTAATGTTGCTCTCAAAGTGCACCAGACCAAAAAATCTTCCCGGGGGAGCATGCCCCCGGACCCCCCTAGAGGAGGTGAGGACCCTCCTAGAGGAGGTGAGGTCCGCTCACCACTTGTAAAAATAGCACTTTACCCCTGCCTATATGCCGTGAGCTGATTATCGAGCCTTCATTGTAACAGTCGCGGGTGCACTGTGTGTGTGTGTGTGTGTGTGTGTGTGTGTGTGTGTGTGTGTGTGTGTGTGTGTGTGTGTGTGTGTGGGGGGGGAGTGTTGCAGTAGAACATTCAACTGTAGCGCTGGTGCATTAATGGGAAACCCTAAATGTTTGAGCACCCTCTATGAAACGTCAAGCTACCCCACAGCACCCCCTAGAGAAAATCTCTGACGCCGCCACTGTCTCAGTGTATGAACAGGAAGTAGTTTCTAAGGGCTGCAGTCATTCTCTGCCAATGTGGTCACTAAAGTCGGTTCCTCATGCAGAAACAAACACGAGTAAGGGTTCTGCTTTTTGTTTGGCAATTTTACCTTGAGCTCCCGAGCTGATATGTAGCCGCTGCAGTCAACATCGTACTTTCTCCATATCTACAGTAGGCAGGAAAGGGAAATGAACAAATGCTTGCATTACATGTACAGTGGTGATAAATGGATATAAACTAGATATAAACTAGTCATCAATGATAGTTGTGTTATTTTAGTTCTTTCTATTGAGATACTAGCAAAAAAACGTTTTGTGCGATTGCTGACTAGAAAGCATTAAAGCTGAAACACGATCACACGTAGTTTTGTACACAAGAGTCTTCCAGTAAAAACAATAATCCGTCAATGACAAGCAAAAAGGGTGAGTTGCAGTCACTTCATTTATGTCTTGGGATCACTGGCATCAGGATACCTCTCCAGGTTTTGTGGTTTTAATGCTCCTGTATAATTCTCACTGGTCCTAAAGTTTTTCATTGACACAATGTAGTCCACATATTCCTAATAGTTACAAATATTGTTGGATGTGGCTCAACGCTTGATGTATTATCAGTATCACATCTAGAATGATGTTTGGTATAGTCTTTGAAACGTACCTTCATGAAGTCAACGCTATTATCCATAGCAGCTTCTCTGCGGAAAATTAACAGGAAGTTCTCATCTTCAGGGAGGATCATATTGGCCAACTGAAAAACAAGGAAGAGGTCAGAGCAGAGATCAGTGGTTGGACAATGCAATTCTGTCTAGCTCTCAATCTGGAAAAGTTATGTCCACTTTAGTCACAAGTGTACAGCAGTCACAGAAACTCTAGAACAGTTCAGGCTTATCCACACTGGTCTTATAACTTGATCAGATCAGGGGTCAGTTTTTATTAATGGATCCAATGAAACTATTTTACATTGTCTGTGTCAATACAGTTTGGGGGTTATCCTGAAAAGCTAAAGACACTGCCCAGAATACAGGAATATACTGTACTTTTTATTTACATTATCTTTATCGTATGAAGATGGTAGCCTCTTGATCTCTACAAACTAAACCACTGCAGGGCTAAATACGAAGAAGGACATGTAAGAATAAAAGATTTAGTGTCATTTGGATGTCCAACGCTACAGCAGCTCCTCCTGGCTCCGCTCCAGTTCATGATGCTCCTCTCTTGTCTGTCCTTTTTTAATAGTATCAGCATTCCATTAGCTGATTAAACTGGCCCCCATCTCCAATCTATATCACAGGCTGATACTGCGGCAATTTGCCTCATAGCGCAATGCACCAACATTGATGTTAACTTGATAGGAGCCAGTGTTCAATTAAATGTGTTAAAAAGAGAGCATGGTTAACAAATTAGGGGAGAAAAAGTTGGAAGGATATTTAGTTAGGCGAGTAGCTACTAAGAGGTTTGACCACACGGTTCCTGCATCAGTCAGATTGAATCACACATATATGGAAGATATATTTTCCGGCTTTCTCGAGTAAAAGCAAATGCACTTTGGTCTGTGGGTTAATGCATTACTGTAAGTGATTGGTCTAATGAATGTGTACATTCACTTTTTTAAAAGAGTAAAAGACAATGCATTGCTATTATGCCAAGAGCTGCACCAATTACTCAGAATTGAGTCTGAGGGAGCATTGTCATGAAAAAAGGGCCTTTTATTTCTGGGAAACAGCCGCAGCATGTTAAATTGTCCATCAAGTTGGAATTCATTAAATAAACTGCCAAATGAAAAAGACATTTGAGAATCAACAAAAATGATTACAAGCAGTAGTCCTATTTGAGTGTTCAAAAGGATCCATAGGTTGTTTCTTTTAATTATTTTACCTATTCAGATAAGATTACAGAAGTGCATTAATTACTATATAAATTCAGAAGATTGTTTGGTATTAAATCATCTGTGAACCTCTGCATACAATCATATTTAAAACGGTCTTCTCACTACAGGGTGGCTTATCAAGACTATCATCAATCCCCGGAAATACGTTTTCCCATCCTCAGCAATATGGTACCAGCTGCATCATTGTTATGGATACATTAGATCAACAGAAGATGAAGAGGAGATGGAAACAGGGAGGGGGAGTAGAGAAAGAGAAAGGGGTAAGTGAAATAGATGAGTTAGAGAAAGAAGGGGCAGAGGAGAGGAAGATACATGTAGAATAAAGAGGAAGTTAGCGTGAGATGGTTTTCAGTGTGCAGAGAGAAACCGAGAGATGTTGACCGTAAGCATAAAGGAGAACAAGTAAAAACACGAGTTAGCAATTTGAGATGAATAAATAGTATCATACCTCCTGAATCTGTAGTTTCCCATCAGCAGTGACATCATAGGCGGACATAAACCTTTGCTTCAGCTTCTGGACCATTTCTTCAGTCACTTTCTCCTGTGGACACACAATAGGTTTGGATGACACATCGATTTTTGCCCTAGGTCCACAATTCAACTGGACAGAGACATGATGATGATACAGTACATGATGGGGCAACGTGCTATAGTAAACACAGTTAATTGTACTAAAAAAGACTTGTTCCATAACATTGATTCCCTTTAGCCACATGTTTGAACTCTTGGAAAATAACAATATTAATGGTTAACAGTTAACTTGATGAGTCAGTTATTTTAAGCCATGTCACCATGGATACTATTTTAAACACTCATTCTTTTTTCTCTCATGTACTGCTTACTCAAGGCTTACTCTCTGTAAAGCACTCATGTAGCTCACTCAGTCTTTAAAGTGATAACTACAGATACATTAAATGAAAAAGCAAGAGTAGTTTGTTGCATGCTAATCTGGGTTAAGAATCACATTTCCTTTTCCTGTCAAGACCAGGCTCTCTGTTTTTCAACCACAGCTCAGAAAAGAAAGCACGAAGCAACTCAAGGCAAGATATTTTTCAGCCTTTGTAGTTACTTTGAAACATTTTTTAGAAGCTAATTGTCTAGTCTCTTTGGAAACCATCCATCACCGATCTGTAACTATAGAAACCTGTTGATCTGGGGTGCTGAAGTGTGAATCATGGATTCGTGCAGGGCAGAGCACACAGTCTGCAGACAGCCAGGTGCCAGATCCCTGCTCATTACAGAGACACCACTTTATCTTCAGCATCAGCTTTCTATCAGACTGCACCAGTAATCTCCTGTTGCTAAGCAGAAGTTTGAAAAGCACATATTAATATTTGACTTAATGCACACGATCAACGCAAGGTGCACTGCATAACAAACCCATGTGTTCAGGTTTATATTACAGAGTATCTCATGCAAATTCATCAAATTGCATTTGAGCAAATCATTTAAACTGTGGTAATACAAGAAGGTAAAATCTGCATAAATACAGAATATTTTGCCCCAGAGGAAGTTCAAAAAACATAATGATATAAAGGAACCATTTGGTAAATATCCCCCAATGGAGGAATAGAGTATAATAGAATGACTGCAGAATTACAAATACACAGCAGTACTTATCCTGGGGGCATTTATGATGGAGAGCAAACATTAGAGAGACATGTGGTCCGTGGTCTGTTTGTTTTAGTAAAACCCCATTAGTGTCCGAGGGAGTCCAATCACAAGCAAACACACACTGGAACATGGACTAATAGCTGTAGGGATATTTGGTTTCTATTATATCCGGTTGGGGACTTTTCCTTTGACAGTAGCCAGAGCTCTTTAATTGTGTTTTTCCTGACATCGTTACAGTCTGTCCAGATAACTGCATGAGCTTCAGCTGCCCGCACAGATCAGTGTGGCAGAGTCTGGGTGCAAAGTCAAATGCATTTCCAAGGAACTAATTTAAGATGTAATCTTGGCAAATGGTGTCTTATATTAAATGTTTAACCAAAACATAAGCAATTGGATTACCCTTTTATGCAGATCATTAGATTTAATTGCAACTTGAAAAACAATTGTTGAGTACTAGTAGATCAGGCACATGAACAAATAGGAAGATTAGCTAAGAAATAAAGCAACTGTATGTCTTAATTCTCCTTCTCAAGTACAGACATTATTCTGAATACTCAAACCAACATCCATGCATAATTCAAATGTAATTATATCACCTTTCTCACTTGGTTTGAACTAAGTGTAGAAAGAGTAAGTTGCTTTGACCCTATCGAGTTGCTGCCTTGTGATTGGGTGATGAGATATTGTTACGGTGAGTGAAGCAAGCAGGACCCAAATGCAGATAACGCTGAAAAAAGCCTTTATTTCAAGGATAAAATAAAAATAACTTGGACAAAACAGAACTCTCACCGGTGAACTCATTCACAAACAAAAGACGAACCAACACTGAACAGAGGAAGGGAAAAGACTACATACAGGGAGGGGTAATCACAAGACGAGAAACAGCTGGGCGGGGGAGGAGAAACACAAGGGCAACAGGTGAACACAATCAGACAATTAGACACACCAGGAAAACTAACGACAGGGGAAAGACACAGGAAGAAGGACCAGACAATATACAAGGAAGAAAACACCCAAAACAAGACATACAAAACGTGACATAACACAATAATCGTAACAGATATTTGCGTTATTAAGCTTTTGAACAGGTGTAGCTAATAAAGTGACTGGTGAGTAGATATATTGACACAGTAAAGTAGCATTTTCAAATACAAATTATATTGCGGTGCGTGTTGCATGCACAGTGCATGCAACACGCACCGCAATATAATTTGAGTGCATGATGCACTCTATTAAATGGCTGTCGTCACAATTCATGGATTAATTCATCCAAAGTGGTGAGTATTGACACAGTAAAGTAGCATTTTCAAATACAAATGATATTGCGGTGCGTGTTGCACTAAATGGCTGACGTCACAATTTATGGATTAATTCATCCAAAGTAGTCTCACCTGTGGACTCAGTTTCTTCATCATGTGACGGAAGAAGTCATCAAGCTCTTTGTCCTCAATGTAGCCATTATCTGTCAAATAAAAAACATTTGAAAGATCAAGTGAAGAGAGTCTGATTTCCCCCCCAAAAAAATCCCAAATTTCCCAATCAATAAAGTACTATCTTATCTTAAAAATACTGAGTAAAAACCATAGGTAAAAACGTATGAATTCACTTCGCCACCCGATCACTACACAATTATTTCCATATTCTAAGACTTGTTGCTCAATGTTCAGATTTGAGACATATACATTTATACTTTTTTCAAACAATTACATAGGGTTGTGCTCTCTTCAAATATAGTGCCAGAGGACATAGTTATTTTGCAATGTCAACATGCATTTTAACCACAAGAACTTCAATTACATCCCACAACTAGAACTCAAAGTAGTCATCACAGAGAAGGGTTGTCTGTCTAGTAACAGCAGAAGATGCATTTTAAAGTACTGTGCTATCTGTAGATGAAGAAAATGGATCAAAAAGTATGAACAGTTTAAATATCCTCACCATCTGCATCAAAGTGTTGCCAGATTTCCAGGAAACCAGCTGCATCCAGGTTATCAAAAGCAGTGTCCATGTTGATAAGAAAAGGCAAAGTAAGCTGTCAACTGAGGAGTGAGGTGACAAGTTGTGTTGCACTGCTTGGATGCTTGGCTGACATATGCTCTTTCTGACTTGTGAAAACCACACCTTCTCTGGGTGAGTGACAGAGAGAGAGAGGGTATACCGTAGGATTGTATTTGCCATCTGGTGGCTGTATTATTACACTGCAAAGCATCTTCAACAAATGTCATAAAAAGAGAATGCAGATTAAAAAGCTTGTAAAATTATTTTATTCAATATTATTTGCATGAAGAAATGTCCAACACCAGCAGAATGACTTAATGAAACATTGATCCGTAACAAAATGGAACAAATAACATATCCAGACTGATAAATAGCAAACATGTCATTTGCATTTTATTTTTCCAGCTCAAGGAAAACAGTCATTGTTTTGCATCATTTATTTTTTGAATCATAAAGAAAGAAACATTAAATTGATTACATGTCATAACAAATTAATACGTACACATAATTAATTTCTACATTTATCAACACAATGTACATGTGAAAGGAAAAACAAAGGATCAAGACATACATGGCCACTGTGTTTATTCCAAATAAGTTACAAACAAACCCCTAGTATAATAGTGTACTTAGTAGCAAAACAACATAGGATTTGCCGTGTTCACATAGGCGTGTGAATGCATCACAGTGTGTATATTACACATACGTATACACACTCCTACATGTATGAAAGCACATATATACAAACAGTACAACTCACATCATGCAGTCATACACACATATACTCAGGAGTCTGGACTCAATGTTACTTTTCACTTTCTCCACTCCATGCACCAACAGAAATGAAACTGATTCTCATTTTTCTGATTTGAATCTTTCACAAAACTTGACAGAAACACAGCCAGCTGCTTCTGAAATCCCAAACAGAGAGAAGAGGGTGTCCATGTTATTTTAGTACATACTGCAAAGTAGTTTTATTTTCTTCCCTGTGTCCTGGAACATCTTTCAAATTAAAATAGATTTTTGAGACAGACTTAAATGGAAGCAGTTGTTGACATCAGACACTATAATAACTATTTACAACAGTAACAGTGTTATTTCCCGATCCATGATGAGTGACAAAGAAACAGAATGTTATCATAATAAACCTACAAAAAAGACATCGATAGACACCATAGGTAAAGGTGCACCAGTAAGACCTTTGGCCCTGACTTTATTTAGACTCAAAATACAAGTTGTGCCCCTTTCACACTGCAAATGAAAAGCGATGTCAGGTGCACGTTCAGTATTAATGCTGGAGCACAGTTTGCCACACAACAACTAGATAGTCAAAAGTAAAGGTAATTCCAGTGTTTCATCCAAGTTGGATTCAAATATGTGATACAGGGGTATAATGCTGCATTCACATCATAATGGCAAAGTTGATTTGGTAAAAGTTTAAACATACTCTGCATTGGTAAAATAGCACTATAGCAATTTAATTGACAAGAGGAATCCACGTTTGTTAGTTTTTAAAGTATAATAGCAGAAAAAATCCAAGATTCTTATTTATAATTACGACTTGAATAATTCTGATATTTTTTGGGTAATGAAGGTAACTAAAAAAAGACATGTAAACAGCATGTTATAAAACAAATGTGAATGAATGTCCGTCCTAACCTGCGTATCCAACATTATTATAACTGCATTACTTTCATTTAAAGGTTACAATCCAATGCTAAGAGTCTAAACTGTACATTGATGTATACGTTGCCACACATCTCAGTTACCATTTTTTAAAGCTTTTCTCAATTAATGATAAGATGAATTCTTTGCACATATGGTTATTTTGGGGATCTGTTTGTTGACTACCTAGCAGTGTGAAAAGGGCATTTCTTGCACTTAAAAGACAAAGATGAGAGGAGTCTGCCTGAGACTTGTTGCTGAGGAACAAAGCAAATATGAACTGAATTGAAATCCCTGGATGTCAGGTTGGCAGTGTTTGAAGGCTGGAGTTCCCTCAGTGTCGCGCTTTTACACAAAGATCACACAAAATAGCTTCTGAAATGGAAAGCAAATGTCAGTGTTTTTTTGTGTTCCTCTTTTTGAATAAGATCTTTGCTTTCATTGGACCATCAGCACACCAGGGGAATGTAATGTACGTGTGAGGAATCAATCCGTCTTTTAAGAGCAATTCAGAGTCTCTATGACTGTGACAAACACTGGCACACCTCACTTTAAAAGTCTCATGTGAGTGTACCAGCAAACAATTAAGCTATTCGGTTTTGTTTACTTGACAAAAAACCCCACTACAGACATGTTTATGCTGGAACTCTGTATTGCACTTTAATGACAGGCGTCTACTAGACACACTTTCTTCCTTAACACAGAGAACAGTGTTAGTTAACAGTGCTGGAGCCGTATTGGTTGGTTTTTAGTGAAGTTAAAGTGTACTACAGTCCTCTCAAAGCAACACTTCATATGGTCACTCCAACTCTCCTACACAGAGACAGTATCCTTCAGGGAAGAGAACGGTGAGTCTCCTCTTAGTGACATGTAGATTAGCTGTTAGGCAAGCTACATCAAGTGTATATGTTGATTGATGATGGGCCGAGATTCTCAGCTGAACCTGTACTATCCTGGAAAATAAATGTCAAAGAATTGCATAATGGATTCAGTCACCTCTGAAGTCCGGAGAGAAGTAACTTGCACATACTGAAAAAAATAACATGTAGAAAAATCTATACAAATGCCATTGGGGCCTGGTCTGGTTGTATGTTGGAGTTCAAGTAGAGAACAGTGATCCTGGTGATGTTGTTACATGTGTCTGGTCCCTGGGAGACAAGCTAAAACAACAACATGTTTCATTATTAGTCAAAGACCATGAGTGTTTTCAATAAACACTTTCAATGTCTGTCTTTTGCACATAAAGTCTGCTGGTTCCTGAAGCATCTATTTTTTTCTTAGTGGTTTACAAAGGTTTTAGTATTTATTGGTTGTATATGCTCGGTCCCCCTAGGAAACATTTCTTAATATCCTGAAAACGTTACTTTCTGAAACATGAGATTTTATCTGAAAGCAAAGATAAGGAAGCTCTTAGGAGAATTAGCACAGTTTGGTTTAATAGGTGACATGTGATGGAACATTACCCCCAAGTGTTAATAATAATTGTTTTATCATAATTACCAAACTTTTTATTTGAAACTGTGTATTACCTGATATATTTCAGTAGGTCTTCCTGAAAACCAAACTAGATTTGTAATATAAATGAAAACATATCTTTAAGATTCCCACTTAGTTGCTTTTTAAAGGAAAACATGTCAGTCTTGTCAACGGATTTCTGTAGTTTTTTGTCTTACTTATATTAAAATAAAGTCTTTATCTGCCTCCTCCCCAGAGTCTGATGACTTATTGCCCGCTGCCTTGTCCTTGTCTTGTTTTGGACATTGGTCCTTCGTCTTGAAGGAGCCGTGATCCTCAGAGTTGACACGGAGACGGCCAGGTCGCTGAAGGGAGTCTGACACCGAGCCTTTCCTCACTGAAAGCAAGAGAAAGGTCAAGATGAACATGACAGACAGACTATCGACAATTTTCGAGCAAGAGAAAGGAAGGGGGAGAAGTGAAGAAGAGAGGGAATCTGGAAATTATGGATTATTTTTAGATAAAGCTTTTTTTAGTTACTGCTGCAGTCAGCTAATTTGCCATAGCTAGCCTAAAAGTCAGTTGAAACATAAAGTGAAGCAGGAAGGGATTTAAAGCACCTCAATCACACCTGCTTTTTAACATTGACCCAAATAGCAGACCCAGAGGGCTGAAAAGCAACCGAGACAAGACACATGCAGCCTACTCACTGTGTGTATAAATGGACATTGTTAAAACGGCCCCCTCCAGCTTTTAAGACTCTCTGGATTTATAACAATTTCAAAAGAAATTCTAATTTGGCGAAGAGTGGGAATTATGGCCATACACATGAATTAGATGTGTTTACCTCTGACAGGCCCCAGAGGGCGTCACTGATAACAAACACAGGAAGGAAGAAAGAGCAGAGAGAAGAAAGTCTAACCAAAGAGAGGATGTATATAAGAACATCAGAGGGAAGGGAGCAAAGACAGACAGATAAACATCCCCAAGCTGCCAGGCTTCTGTTACATAATAGATACAACTGCTGTCAGACCCTGACAGTGACATCAAGCATCCTCCTGTCTATCTAGGAACAATCTGCTCTGGGCAAAAGACAGTTTTCCAGTCAAAAAGAGAAAAGTATGTTTGTAAGAAGATGACATCTAGATGTTTTATCTATTATTAATTGCAATGCAGTTGAAATCTTTATTTTTTTCATTAACACCACTGCATGAATGGGCTACCTGGAGATAGTCAAAGATTTTGTGACCCACCATCCTGAGTGGTTTTGTTAGCAGAGCCTGCTGACTGCAGACCGGTCTGGCCTTCTTTCTCGTTCTCTGACACTGTCTTCTTCAGCGTGGAAGGAAGAACTGAGACCTTAGGAGACCCAGGCCCACTGCTTGGAAGATCTGAAATATCATCTGTAAGGAAAATTATAACAAAAAAATATTATCAATTTGTCATTCATCCATCCACATATTCTTGCAGGAAGATAAAAAAAGAATCACGATAGCAAAAATCCCCTCGGTGCGGCATTAGCTCAATGTCGTACCGATGCTCCTGCTGGTGCTGCTGGTCCTGGGCTTCTGTAGGATGGTGGGCCGGGCAGCCAGAGCAGGCTTTGCTCCCTGGGGGACCGGAGGTTTGGGACTGAATGGCCCCCCAGGGGAACTGGAGGAAGACGTAGCCTTGAGACGAGGGGCCCGGTCTGGCTTGTTCTCTGCACGGGGAGAGGTCTTCTCTGGAGAACCAGTCGGGGAATCAGGTTTATTATTAGAGCCACTGGAAGACCTGCTTTCTGAATTGGTTGGCTGGGGCTTGGCTACTGACACAAAAAACAACAACAAAGAAATAAGTCAATACAAAAATGATGTATAGATGGATTATTATGTTCTGTAAGAAACCAAACAGAAACACTTGAACAGCGCACTTCATTATCAAACTAGTGTTCCTGAATTTGAACAGATGCCTCAGAAAGAAGCATTCAAATAATTGAATTGGAACGGCTGTAGGTCCTCGTTAATTATTATTATTTAAAAAAATCTTTATTCCTTGTTTATCTCAACAGATGAAACAGCTTACCTGTAGCATTGCTTTCCGGCCTGTCAGGGCTGGAAGACTGGAGGAGACAAGACAACATATATAAATACTTTATGCATTAAGTCAGAACAGTAAAAACCATTATTATACTATTATTTTGTATTCAAAACGTATAACTTGATTTCATGAGATGAATCCTAGTAAGCACAAATATTGTAAAACATATTTAGACCAATCTCTTATTAAAAATACATTGGTTGCATTCAATGTCTACAATATTTGTAAGTTTAGTGCTTTGATTTGTAGCAGAGATACTAAATGTACAGGTAACACTGAAAAGCAACATCCAAACACAAGGGGGCGCCTTTGTGCCAGAAACGCTCAGGATATAACACACACACACACACACACACACACACACACACACACACACACACACACACACACACACACACACACACACACACACACACACACACACACACACACACACACACACACACACACACACACACACACACACACACACACACACACACACACACACACAACACACACACACACACACACACACACACACACACACACACACACACCTGGAAGCCAGCCAGCAACAAGCAGATGGCAGCTTTAGTGCCATTGATACAAGGTCAGAAAAAAACCCTAATGCTGCAAACACCATAACCCTCTTAGTGCACGCTCACACACACAGGGAACTTACACTGTAGTAACACAACACTCTTACAGATGCTAAAAGAAACTCGTATTTCAACGACAGACTCACAAATAGTACACAAAACATACAGTCATGGCCCTTACTAAACTCTGTGCATGTGTGTTATCTTACTTATTCCCCCCTTACTCTATTATTACCTCTCTTTAAAAGAAGGATGTGGGCATTTTAAATAGGTGACATTTTCCCATCACATTTATGTCCTGCTTTGCATATTAGCCTTCTTTCTCGTCTTTAATCTGTCCATGCCTCCATCTCTTCCACTCTGCACTTCCCTCATTTCACCTTGTCTTGTGGAAGAAAATCCTGGTTGTTTGTGTTTTAATGTCAACATGTTGACAGGCACAATGACTAGCCTGAAGATAAACACATGTCTCAGCATCTGTGCCTGTGTGTGTGTGTGGAGGTTTCCTTTTTGTGTGTTCTCCCAGCTGGAATCCACATTGAGTTTTGAATAGACAAGTCAAGGCTGAACACCTACAGCACTTTATTCCTTAAACCAAATCACATGTAATATCTCTCGATAGCTCAATGTCAAATCACTATCATAAAAGCTTAATCCTTATTTTTGTAGGGTTTCGGGGGAAGATTCACCATTCATATTCGTTTGACATTTTCAGAAATAGCCATAATCATCCATTTTTTTTATAGATATTATAACTTGATTCCACGGTCCTAACATTATTAATTCAAATGCTCAACGTTTTACTGTGATCTTTTGTATTATTATTTAAATATTTTATTCTATTTTGTCTTTATTTTTACCTTGTGTGAATCCTGCTTTTAACTCTGACCCCGTTGCTGCTATAAACGCCTGAATTTCCCCAAGGGGATAAATAAAGTTCCATCTTATCTTATCTTATTCCAACCTTACATTTTTCATGAATTTCTAAAAAGTTGACTATCATTTATTTTGTCATCTGCTGTTTGTGATGTTTAGAAACAACAGCCAAGCGCACTGTGTAACTGTTCCCTGATGCAGCAGACTCACACCACCTCACCTTGTAGGCTCTCCTCTCCTGCTTGGCCTTCATCTCTGCCAGGAGGCCACTGCCCATCATCTGCAGCGCCGGGTACCTCCGGCCCCCCTGAGGACTCCACCTGCCGTCTAAACACTCCCAGGGCTCGTCCATAGAGTCGGGCGTCCTCAGCTCCTCGGAGCGGTCGGAGCTGCTGCTGTAGTCTGTGGGCTGCGAGCGGCTGGAGGCGTCTCTGCAGGAAGACAGGAGTCAGTAGAGAATCAGACTTGTCCATTGAGACTAACTTAGTCAGTGGGGGATATTTGTTCTATACCTGGACCTTGGCTCAAGCGCAGGGCTCTTCAGTGCCACCTTCGGAGAGGACGGCTCCTCAGGGATAGTGGCTGGTGCCGAGGCTGAGGATGTCCCCGGGACTGCAGGGGTGGCCTGGTTTTTCTCTGACTTGTCTGATTTGTCAGATTTATCTGCTTTGTCAGATTTAGTGGAACGTTTGATAAGGTTGAGGAATCCACCTTTCTTCTTCTTCTCTCCATCTTGAGATTCTGAACCCTTGGAACGTCTGAGAGGAGACAGAACGAGACAAAATACTTCAGAGATGAGCACCATCATTTAAATGTCTTTAATGAAAAACTAGATTCACTACATATGGAAAACAATCAAGTCGCAGTTTACTCTTACTGTAAGTCTGTCCTAATGTGGTATATGTTATAATTAGAATATTCATTAATTTGGGTAAAAATTCAAATGAGTCCATCCTAGAGTCAGAGGAAAACTTTTGGAAAGAACAGATGGAAAACTTAAAAATACAGGTAAAGCATAAGCCTTACTTGGAATCCATCCTGGTGACTTTTGTAGAGAAGAACTCGTCGACACCCTCGTCCACCCTTCCCATGAGGCCATTCTGCTCCCCATCCTGAGATGGAGCGCTGTTGATTTGCTGAAAGAGGACATTGAAGACAATTATTCCATGTATGGACCATCTGAAACACAACATCTACTGTTTCCATGAGTATTTGGTGTTTAGTCCACGAATGTTTTGTTCTTCCTGTTACATTCTTTCCTGAAAGTAAATAAAATGTAACCTATTTCGGGGCTATTTATGTCTTAAAAGATGAACATATCAATGCAAAGAGGCAGAGCTTTACTCACGGGTATTTTGCTGGAATGCTTTTTCTTGTTCCGGCGGGGTCGTAGTTTGGTGAAGTGCTGCAGCTTTTTCTCCTCCTCAGACGGCAGCTCCACCATCCCTCCTGGCAGTCGGTGCTCCAGTTTGGGAAACATCTGAGATGGAGTTGTTGGAGTTTTAGAACTCTCCTCCACAAGGACAGGGACGTCCTCCAGGGCTCTGTCCAGGTCAAACTCCATCTCTGTGGGTTGGACGGTCATTAGGAGGTTTGTAAGAAGACATACATTAAATGTTAGTCACCAGGTCAAGTGGCAACAATATTGAGGTATGTCGTATAACATTTAAAATAAAAACAAACAAAACCAATGGAATGCTTACCAAAGGCACGAGACACCGGCCGAAGCATTCTGCTGTGGATGCTCTTCCTCTTGGTTTTAGGAGTCATCTGAAAGAGGTTAATAATATTTAACACAGATCTGTTAACAAAATATCAAAGCTAGCTATCTAGCTAGATTGTGTCCAGAGTTTATTTGTTTACTATACTTGATTATATAGAGTGCCAATTTGCACTAATATCAAACTTAATCCTAATAATTAATTATGAATAAACTCTGGACGGCATTATCTATTTTAATTGGTACATCTTATTATATTTATATACAACTTATTAAACTTTCACACACTGGTAGCATGTTAACAAAGTAGCACATGTTGTATATTATATTGTACTGTGATCCATATTTACAAGCTGGTGATGACAGGCATAGTGCATCAGTGGAGAGAAGCAATGTAGCCGAATGCATTAAGACAAATAAGCATTTTTCCAACATCAGTACTCGCCAATGTAAATTAATTTACAGAGTGAGGGAGTGAAGAAACATGGGTCCTTCTATACTAATGTTGTCGTTTTTTTAGCTTATCATAATTAAAATATATTGTACCATGAGACTGTCTGTGCTGTAGATAAAGCTACAGCACAGACAGCTGAAGAGCAGGCAAGCACAGTGATGAGAGACAGAAAAGAGAAAGAGCAGTAAGATGAAAAGAAAGTGGATTGAAAGGAGAGTGTAGAGCGGCAGTCCAGAGTTACTTACAGTGGTGCAGCACAAAATCTCCATGGAGCAAAGATGGAAAGAGAAGGAAGAACAGAGGAAAAGAAGAGCAGAGAAAGACAACACACAGTAAAGCCTGGTGAAGACAAAAACGAAAGAGATAGCTGGGGTACCGGCTCATTTAAAACAGGAGAAAGTAGAGATAGATAGGACAGGGAGGGATATAAGATGAAGAGAGGGGTAAAACTAGAGAAACAGACAGGACCAGAGACTAAAAGAACATGCAGCTTCCTGTTCAATGCAGCCTGTATTTAAACTCATACTACAAAATATCTACATTAAAATGAGGAAGAAAACAGAAGCAACCATTCCTCTTCTAAAGATACAGGAAATGTTCACAAAGGTTGAATAAACTTGAATAAACAGTGGTAGGTGAAGTTAATCTTAATTTCTTTCAAATATTTCACTCAGTGTCCTCCCTTCTTTCCTTCTTTCTAGTCCCGGAGAGTATACGTTACTACTACACGTACTGTATACATGTTAATGACAAGTTCTTTCCAATTTTCATTCTTCTATCACATAATGAAATCTGACAAGTATTTTGGAAATATGCTTTCATAGAGTACAAATGATATAACCTAAACAGCCAATTATTAAAGCAAACGTTGACTTGAGGAGGTTCTTTAAATGAATACCAAAATCCCTTCTCAATTGTCTTTAGCAAATTTTGATTTTCCTGAAGGACTTTTTTTAAGTAGATATTAAGCCAGGTGTAATTGCTTCTTTCATTCCTCTCATACAACTAAATGTGCGTTCAGGGCGCTTGGAAATACATATTTTTTGTAAATCAAGTTCCTTGAAAAACAATTGATAAATAATAAACACTGGACGGTTAAACACACATTTCCGCCCAATCCTACCATGCAGGTCTCCAGATCCTCCAGCCTCTCGCCCTCCAGAATCTCGGTCGATGCCCGTTTAGGAATCTTCTCCTCTGGGACGTCAAGATCAACAGACCCCTGCTGCATCAAAGGGCGACCTCGCCGCACCAGGTGGTCCGCCTGGGAGGAGAAAAGTGGAAGAAACAGGGAGAAGAAAGACCGAGAGAAGCAAACGTAGGATGAGTAACGTAGGGAGTTTCAGAGAGATTCAAACTTAATGAACATCAACAAAACTAAAATTGGAAAAGGTTAAATAAGTGTGGATGCAGCTGACAATTTGTAACAGCGAATATATTTTCAAATGAACAGTTATTGTTAATAATTCAATGAGCCATTTGAAAGCATTGTTGACTTTAATCTTACCAGAGTGAGTTGGGAAGTGGAAAGAGCTTCCAAAATCTCATCAACAATGCGATCAGACAGGAAGGACGCTAGACTCAGCTTCACCTCACTGACACAAAAAGAGAAGGAGAGTGATGGTGAGGTACTGCAGCAAACCACCTGTGAAATCCAGGTTTACATGTTCTCAATACTATTCAACACACCTGATCTTGTTGATGATATCCACGCCAGACTGCTCCAGGAGGGTTTTGGTGACAAAGCTTTTGGGTACGACCATCTTGGCTGAGCTGGCCTGCATTAGCTCTGGACGAAGAGTACTCCTCTTCATCACATGGGGACACAGAGACTCTGCTGCATCCACCATAGACTCCAACAGAGTCTGGAGGGCACAAAGATAACAGATTAATGTAGGTAAACGTGTGTATGATGTGTGTATGATGTGGGGTTTGATTTAAGTCAACTCCTGGCTGACAGATTGAGGAAATATCTCTATTTTATACCAGCAAGTAACTTATAACAAATTGTCACTTATGGAAACAGCCTTGGCTTTCTAGTTTAGATTTTATTTATATTTATTTATTTTATCTGAACATAGATTTAACCATTTTATTATTAAATCACTAAGTAACTAACATTTGTATATTAACTGATTTTATTTTTGGTGCATTGTGTAGCACTAGTAACTTAGATTTGTTTTAAAGTACTTTTTAAATCAAATGAGTTATTATTATAAACAATTACATAAAGTGATTTGAAGTCATTTCCTTTGCTTTAATGGCTGTATTCACTGCCTGTAGGTGGTGCATTTCTTTAGTTTTCCTTGTATTGATTACAAACAGACACTGTTAACCACAACTACTGTACATGATAGACTTTGAATTGTTTTCATTGTTAGAATGATATCCAAGGTACTGAGTCAAAAATAAAGTCACATTCAACAATTTTTACTTAAATCATTTTGTTGTGGCTACCTGCAGCTGTTGGTCCATGACACTGGTCACCTCCCCAGCCATAGACTCCAGTTTCTCCTGGATGGGTCCGGCTGAGGAGCTGTTCACCTCCTCTCTAGCAGCTGATCCTAGGTGGTACAGGTTAGGGAGCAGCTGAGGGTAACAGAGAGGACAACGAAGGAATTCAAAGGAATGTAGAAAAGCTAAGCATGTAGATAAAATAATTGAATTCACATGAATCAGCAAAGCCTATGTAAATGATGCATCTTCTCACCGTTTTAGAGTTCCTGGCATCTTTGATAAGGTTCTCGGCTGTCCTAACGTCCTCCAATATGACGTCTGTCTCAGAGTTTCTCAGAGAGTTCAGATGGTCCTGCACCTTCACACAGATTCTGTCAATCATCTGAAACAAAAGAAAGTTTGTTTTTGAAAGGCTTAAACATGTTCAATTAATGAATAACTACTTACTGTTAGGATACCATGTTAGTTCCTAATGAATAAACAAATTACCATAAAGTTCAATGAAACATATCTTCGTCCCCAAAAGAAAAAATCTCTTAATACCTCCTCTCTTAATACTAGACCAAATATACTATTGATCTTGTGCATAAAAAGTAAAAGTTCAGTTATTAATGTCCTATTTACAGTTTTTGTTACAGTCAGACCTACTAATTCAATAATCACCTGTTGTGTGGTGGTGGTCACGATGCCCTGCTGCAGCCGATAGGCCTGTTCCTGCAGGTACTTTCTGGTTTCATGGTTCCTGTACAGATAACTCTCAATCTGGGGGGGAAACACAACGCCACTGTCATGAATATACATCAAAGTGAAAATGATAAACAGTAACAGTTTTTCCCTAAAGCTGTTGCATAGAGACTTTAAAAGTCCTGTTCACAGGACAGCTGGGGAAACCAATGAGAAATGTAAACACACCTTTAGCAAGGCATCCTCTGTTTTCTCAGGGCTGGCCTTCAGAGCCTGCGAGGCATCGTTGATGGGGATGGGCATGAAACGAATTGTGAAGTTCCTGATGGACACACAGCCAGGGGAGAGGACATTATTATTCCACAGTTGGTTCACATTGAAGAGGAAGTGAAAGAAGCAAAGATTAGAGTAGGAACATTTAAATCACAATTTGTGGTTTTAATATTACTGACTGTAGAACAATAGTTAACCTACAGTACTGTAGTGAAATGCATCCACTTGTGGTATTTTAGAACACAATCATTTATAATTGAAGTAGTCAATATCTGAATACCTAATTCATTACTAGGATAACTTGCTGTCATTAAGGTTATTGAACCATGACATATACAGTAATTATATGCCAGGGTTCATTACCATTTTTAACAATAGTGTTCTTGTATGTGTGTGTGCAAGTGTGCATGCATGTGTGTACACGTGTGTATGTATGTATGTGTCTGTGTGTGGTAGCATTGCTTGGGGCCCAGCATTTCAGCTTCCGTCACATTGGTCTATTATAGAGCAATGAACTGGCACCATTAGCGAGGTTACTGATCTTGAAATAGAGGTCACTGCACATTATTAATATTCATATCATGATGAAAAGTAAAGCAGAAGGCACAGAGAGATGAAAATGATGGCATTTGAAGGCAAAGGAAAGGCAAGAGGCTGAGTCAAATGTTGATTTATTTTGACCTTAAACACACACTGATTCATCTTTACTCAGATATTCCTGGCTTCATGGCAAACAAGCACACAACGACGCACTACGCCAGGAAACATAGTTCTAAAGCAGGTTTGACTTCTATATGAACCCGACGGCTCTTTTCCCTCGACTCTTATAGTCAGATCTGGTGTGAACATGGCCTACAAATTACTCTCTCCAACACCTTAAACAATATTCCTTTGATTTGAAAACCGCATAATTACTGTTCTCTTGTTTTTTACCTTCCTCAGCAGCTCATCACATTCCCTGTATGTCCTTCTATTGTTTGTCTCCTTCCTGTCATCATCTCTCCTCTTCCTGTCTAAACACACCTCAAGGTTTCCTCCTGCTCAACCTAAAGCCAAATGACAACTGAGGTGCAACAACACATCCAATCCCTCAGCAGCTTTCATGTAGCACTCCAGTGTATGTGCTGTTAGATTAAAGGTATAAAAGTGCACTGTAGCCTTCACATGTTGTCAACAGACAGTGTTTATCATACTGGTATACATGTATACAGTTTACACAGATTCAGAAGGAGCTACTTACTTCTCCAGAGCGGCTGCTACATCCTGAAGCCCCTGAGGACTGGTGTTGTTCCTGTCCCAGATCACAGTCCTGCACAGACAAACACACGCTGTGACACAAGCAAAGAAGGAGCTAATCATTTCAGAGAGAAACCAACAACCACTGACAACGTAAAGGCAATAGGACAGTGTGAAAGTGCAGTCTCATGTTATGTCTTCTATTGTTTCCTATTCAGGTAATTATTCAAACATTAATGAACCATAAAAAAGCATAGATGGGTTTTAGCGGACACAGGGTAAAATATATGGCAAAATATATGTATATAACTGCACTGTTGTCCATTATCATTTTTATGTATGACGTTGTGGTTATATTGGAGTAAGCACTCATGCGGAAAGGCATTTATGTCATTTTTATTAGTTCACACTTAGTTTAACCTCTATTATTTAGTATTTAAAGACAATATAGTTTATTTAAGAAATGATTTGTCACCATTTGTTGTTTTAAGTAGACATAAGTGTTTTAAAATGCATTAAAGTCAATAACTTGGTGGTTAACCAAACGTGGATGCTGTTGTCTCAACAGTTCAGTGCAGTTGTAATTATATAAAATATATCTTAATAGAAACACATATATAATGTTGCATGATAAACAATAAAAAATGTGCATATATCTGGTAACAATAATATTATAGTGTGTTTTAAATGTCTATATAAATAAGGTTTGATTGAATGATGAAGTGTTAACGCTTAAAATGGGATGGTTTCAAAGTAAAGTGTTCCCATTTTATTTTTGTCAAGGTTAAATTATTATAAGTGGTGTCATGAATTCTCAGTCTAAAACATGTATTCAAAATCTAGAACCGCAGAAGAGCTAGTAAAAGATCAACTCTATTTGTTATACTTCTAATTGAAAATCATGTAATATAGCCTTTGACCCCTGAACATGTCCTCACCTGAGTTTGGAGTTGATCTGTAGCGCCTTGGCCAACATCTTGGCTCCCATGTCCCCCATGGCGTTCCCGCCGATGTCTAACCTGGTGAGAGAGGAGTTGCTGCCGAGGGCGTTCAGAACGATGGTCAGATCACTCTTCAGCCTCGAGTCCGCTAGAGACAGAGAGGTGAGGGGCTGGGGAGGGGAGGTGGGGTTGGGAGAGGAGAAGAAGAAACGGTGTTGAGTTTGTGACAGTTTTAGGAAAGCAAGACTGCAGTGTATCTTCACCTTACGGTTCAACGAGTTAGAGTTGTTGCAAATATATCAGTAATTATAAAACTCTGTTCCTAGAGTAGCTGGTGACTTAAAAGGGCAAACTCCAATGAAACATTTATCAGTTGATCAAGTGGACTTGCGTGAGACTTTGTTAAAATGTCAGACGCATTATCATTCAAAACAGGGCACTCCACAGGGCAAAATGAAAAATTCAGCTCTGGATCAAGTGGATTCTTTTGTGATGTGAGAGTGATGTGAGGGCTTACAAATGTCCAACTGCGCCCGTCTGTTCACCAGATTTGAGCTGCTTTATGATGCATGCCATTTACACAGCTGGAGACTCCTGGGGGCCATCTTCACAGAACATGCAGAGGCTGAAAGAAGCTACTCACTGCTTGATTTAAGAGAACCTACTAAAGATTCAGGGCTGCGCCAGGCCTAGATTTAGGGTCCAATTTTTATTCCAAGAGTAATGCACAAGGACTTTTAGCACCTAAAGATTGTAAGCTGAGGACTCCAACGTCACTAGGACCTGATCATCACCCCAACTCATCGACAAGTAAAACTTTTTATTTTTCAATTGACCTTTCAAGAATTAACCTCAATACATTTGTAATGTACCAGTTCAGCGGAAAAGGGCTCTGTCAGTGTTGCATTATAACATATTATTATTATAATTCATGCATCAACATGTACTGTAAACTGCCATTTATGCTGTAGATGGATGTGGTGTATTAACTGTCTGGTGGTTTAACTTATTGTCTAACAAAACATTATATTTCAAAGGCTCATTATACATTTTCAAATGTTCTATCTGAAAAGTAACTTGTAACCATGGCGGTTTAATAATGTATCATAGTAAGTAAGTTAGAAAAAGTACAAGTC
Source organism: Gymnodraco acuticeps (assembly GCF_902827175.1). NCBI lineage: Eukaryota > Metazoa > Chordata > Actinopteri > Perciformes > Bathydraconidae > Gymnodraco > Gymnodraco acuticeps. Next base: position 2,172,009 of record NW_022992336.1, on the reverse strand, counting down.
TGTATAAAGTCATTTTTGAGAACTTCAGTGACTATATGGTTGGATGAAAAATGGTGATCTTAAAAAATAATTGCATTAACAAAATCCAGTGAGAAGAAAACATGGCCATAGTTCATATAAATCTAGAGAGGCAAAAGAATAAGTTGATCTTTAATGCAGCATTTATAGGCAGATTGTTTTGGCGAGCAATGCGTGTATGGAGGATCAGCAATAACATGGTTATTAAGGCAGACATTACTGTTTTATGTCTTGTCTAAAGATGCAGAGAGAATTATTTACGGCTTGAATGTGGTCCTGTGGGGCTCCGAGCAGACATTAAACATGCTAATTTAAATAGGTACAAGTTTATGGAGCACTCGCTGCGGTCGCTTATTCTTTCTCCAGTGATGTAGAGTAGAAACAACATATTTATCACCGTGTTTCTGCAAAGTTTCTAACTGCTTAACGAGAATACAAAATAAAAACAGGGGCAAACTAACAATGCCCTACTGTAACACAGAAAACAGGTACACCAATATAATTTGGTAGCAGTATATATAAAGAAAGGAGTATACAATGGCAACATCTGTATGTTGTTCTGCATAAAAAAGTAATTAAAATGGCTGAAGCTAATTACTTTCAGCAGCTCGGATTCTCAGCTTTTATTATAGACTACAATTATGAAATCATTACCCTGGCTGTGCATGCACAACTTTTTATTAAACCTAGTAAATGAGAAAATGTATCCCAAGAGCTGCAAATAAAAGCTGGCCTTACACCAGAGACAAATTAATCGCTTTAATGATTGGCTGTACAATGATGGACTGCTGTTAATATTCGGATGAAACTAATTTATTCTGCAGTGTTTATGCAGCAATAAAACAGTCTGTGTCTTGTCTACAATCCTTTGGTAGATGAGAGAGAAAGATGGGGCTCTTACTGAAACTCTAAAATAATCATAATTATTGTTTTCACACATTAGACATTAAGATTGGGCAGTTTTTCTTCTCAATGTGTCGTTAAATTGTTGCAGATTTTTTTCACTAGTTAAACACACCCTTCTACTTCTATCCAAAACGTGTAGAGCGGCAGGATGACGCAAGCACGCACATTAACACACAACAAATGCACAATTTATTTCCCTTGTCTATAGTATCCATGCACCATACTGTAACTTATTTGATCAATAATACCTTTTTTGGAGCTTTTTGTAAGCAACTACATTCATGCCACACTACCTTCCATTTCTTATTTATTCCTTTCTATCCACCCCTAATGAACATCCTTAGACCCTCTACCTCCAACATCAGTTTTTGGGCCTTTTTCAGTAAGCATCCATTACATTTTACCCTCCTCTGCTGCTCTTGTATGCCATCTGCACAGCCAGATAACCAGCTCATAAAAATATGCTTATCTTATAGTTCACATAATGACACCCACATACACTACAGGCACTGAGAGATCAATCCAGCACAGAGCAGCTCAATAGGAACATTAATCTAACACATCAGCCACTGTGGGAGACAAAATATTTGACAGCTCCCATGATGGAGAAAGATACAATGAGTGAGATGGATTTAGGGACAGAAAGTCAGAAAAGATAGCCAAAAGCTGGAGAAGATCCCTTTATTTCACTACAGGTTTTCTGAACAAAGGAAGAAAAAGTACAGCTTATCGGGAATTTTGGAATACATAAAGAAAATCTATTTTTGGACATTGATGGACACAGGGAGGACAAATTAAAGGATGAAGGGAGTGTTGACGCTAAGCTTTTAACTCTGGGTAGTTTTGGATTCTGAATTTAGACGGTGATCAGCATACTGTAATATGCAAGATAATGAAAAGTTATTGTATATTCAAGTTTAAATAATAGGGTCAAAATAATGAGAGATGCTTCTATAACTCGCTCTTCTTTGGTGGTTTTGGTGAAAAACCACATGGTTAAGGTTAAATGTGATACTTTATTGATCACAGTAGGGTGATTATATTAACACCACCCTGCGATGGAGGGGTCAGAGGTCAGTTGTAGAGCAGCTGGTGGAGATTCAGTGAATTGCTTCAGCTGGATGCTGCCTGAAACATAATTTGACACTGAGGCATCTGTTCGGACACCGTTTATCTTCAGTCCCAGACAAAAGCCAGACAGAGAAGGAAATTAAAAACACTCACCGACTCCTCTTCCTGAATCATGTGGACCAGGCTGTCCAGCACTGGACCAAGGTTTCTAAGAAATAGAGGAAAATAGACAGCGTGGACATGATAATTGGACTAAAGTGCACAGATTTTCTATATTTAATCTACATAATAAACATTTTCGAGATTATTTTGTGCAACATCTTGGAATAAAGCATACTCTCTGGTCCTCTTCACCATGTTATTTAACTAAGTGGACAACCATCCTCAGTAAGGATATATTCAGTGCACAGTACAGTAGGAGGGAACTTGTCCTGTATTCTTACTTGGACTTGATGTTGGTAAAGTTCTTCCCTAGAGACAGGTGTCTGATTGATCTGTTTTTAGCCAGCCACACCAGCAGAGTGGCCAAGTCCGAGTCCAGGCCTGGAGGTAGAGAAACAGGTTTAAAAGTAAGAAGGTCAACATTTAGTTAGTATGAGGTTAGGGTATAAAAGTTAACTTATTATATTGTACAATAAATAAAATACCATCATACCATTGTCAGAGATGTCTAGACTAGAGATGTTTGGGATCTCTGCAATACAACCTTCAAGGATCTGAGAACCTCCCGACCGCAACTGGGAAGACAGGAGGGAGAATTCTGAACAGTTTTACACACATCAAGTATGTTTGATACATTGGTAGAGTGTGCTTTTAGAGATGTGTCTGTTGTCTGTGTTTGTTTTTAGTGTCAGGATGGAACCCTTGTCTTTTTCTCTGCAAACAGAATCTACCTACGGGTACAAATAAATAACCTGAACCTGAACCTTTAAAACGAAAATGTGTGCGCCAGACTCAACATGCATTTAGTTTCTCAAACACCACTTAGAATAGAAACAGGCAGGAGGGACTTATGAAGAGGGTTTGGTGGTTAGATGACTAACATGCTGATGGTAAAAGACACAATAAATAAAAATATACATCATCCAGAATGAGATGGCCAAGCTTACATAAGCATTAGGGGAAAGAGAGCAGTGTGTCAGAGCCATGCCAACATTTACCAGCAACAAACCACACAGATGCTTAATGATCATCACCAATGACACACACATTTGCACAAACACACTCAACAGGAGTCACATTCACGGTGCTTATTTAGCATGCAGTCAGCCCACTCAGCCCAGATGTTATGCTGCTGCCACCAAACGCCTCATTAAGACCTCGAAAAAGGATGGAACGCATCATTTCCCCCGCATCTTCAGTTTGTGAAGATTTCTATGGGAATCTGGAATTGGATTTCCTGTGTAATTTGTATTCATGCGTTATCTTTAGCAATCCCATTGAATCGTCAGCAAGCTGCCTTTTTTGTTTCGAGCAGAGGAGGAGATGAAGGTGAGGTGCTGGTGTGTGAGACATGCATGTGTGTGTAAGAGTTTTGATGAAATAATTAGGGACAGAAACTAAAACCCTCCCTCCTGCAGGCCCCTTCTCATCTCTCCCCCACCACCCCCGCCTGCTGTCTGCCAAGTGTTCCATTACAGAGCCTTTTAACTGTGTCACCGTTCTGTCAAATGGTATTGGAGTGGCTCCTAAAAAGCTGATTTCATTCAATGAGTGTTAGCTTCAAACTATTAAAAGAAATACACACTTCAAACTTTAGCTGACAAAGGCAATTACACAAATGCTGCCAATACTATTAAAGTAAACGAATGAACAAAAACAATCAAGAATATTAACAATTGCCCCTTTGAAATCCACTGGCTGCAGTCTTTTGATCACTCAGGCTCACTGTATTTTACAGCAGTACAGTTTGGCTATGTTACCCAGTAATTGCATCACTGTGTGCATTAAATGTTACAACAGCTGTGGGATCTGCTGTAGGTCTACTCTATTCTGCACCGGATCTAACAAACCCCCTGATATGTCTCGGTGATAAATGTAAAACACGCTTATCCTTAATGAGAGGCTTGAAATTCACAGCTGTCATGAGCGAATGATCCCTCACAAGCAAGGTACACATTATAAGATATCTTGGCTTTAAATAAAATGATTTATGAGGGAAAATTACTGCACAATGTGTCTCTGTCAGTCTTACCTCACAGCAGCTGAGGTCTAGAGTCACTTCCTTTAGGTTCAGATTACTGGCCAGGCCAAGTAGGAGAGCTCTAAAATAAAAAAAATGTAGTTAAAAAATATTATAAAAAGATAGTAGATGTATCATTTTGACATTTGAGAAAAGGTCATTGAGTAACTAAATGTTACATAAAAGCATTAATATAGGCTTCCATGGTTGCTTTTTCACTGTCAATACCTGAAGTCCAAAACAAGATAATACAAGTTGTATCAAAACCCATTAAACTTTCATGTATTGCAGATAAAGCTGCAGGTGCTGTTCTCTGATATAGGCAGACAAGACAAGTTTATTTTTACCGTAACTGAAAGTTTAAAAATGCAAAGCTTTACATATGGATATAGGTAATAAAAGACAAGGAGGAACAACATGAACAGTCACAGAGAATCTGGGGCAGGAGCTCCTCAGACACATTAAATGTGAATGAATTGTTCTCTCACTTGAGGGCCTCTGGCGGCAGCTTGGTTCCTGACACGTTGATGGAGTTCAGACACACAGCGCTGCTGAAGAAATGCTTAAATGACGGTGGAACCTCTTTGCCTTTCCTACAGAAAGAAAAAGAAAGCAAGAATCAAAATAATGCAGATACAGTCATTTCTTAAAATACAAGATAATGCTATTCAGAAAGCTCTCTTGATCCAACAGTAGAAAAGGCACAAATGATAACCTGAAATTCGGGCATTGAGCTTAAAGTACTCTTGCCATATAGTAAAAACCTCAGACCCATTGTAGTTTTTATCTATTGTCTAAAAAACGGTTTAAACTCCACAAAATAAGGTCTTTAGAGGGTATAACTCAATCCCCCCTCCCATTCTCTCCTCCCCTCTACCCTTGATGAAGTCCTCAATTCCCTAGAGGCACACTGGTAACAGAGAGATAATGATGGGAAGAAAACCCCACCCACCACCCATCTGTCACACACACACACACACACACACACACACACACACACACACACACACACACACACACACACACACACACACACACACACACACACACACACACACACACACACACACACACACACACACACACACACACACACACACACACACACACACACACACACACACACACACACACACACACACACACACACACACACACACACACACACACACACACACACACACACACACACACACACACACACACACACATCAGGGGACATTACATTGACTTTCATGCATTTCCTGGAGACTTATCCTAACCTTAACCATAACCAACACATGCCTAACCCTAACCCTTACCCTAACCAAGTCTTCACCCTAAAATTAATGATTCCCCTCATGGGGACCTCCTCTTGTCTGTAATGGCACGTTGTCACCAGCAGGTGTCACACCATCATTCACACCAAATGTTTAACTAAAAGGAACTACTTTTACAATACTCCCTGTAATTTTTGAGAAATCTTGAGTATTTTTGAGAAATCTTGCAAACTGCAATCTTGATCAACAAACATTGTAAGCTACAAGCAACAAGTAATGACTCTCCTTTCCTCTTTGTCAGGTAACTGATACCGGCAAGATGGTTCTTACCTGTGAGGAAAGACGCTCTTTGAAACATTAAGAACAGAGAGGTGTTGGACCGAGCCTCGCAGCAGAGCCGAGCAAACCTGGAAAACACACAGAATATGTCACCATAACATATGAGCTGCACAAACTGTCCCAAGTGTTGTGCTATATATGAAAAGGGAAGAAATAATCAATTTGATTTGAACGTCGCAACTCCAAACCTGACATCTCCTGCAATTTGTTTTCATGTGTGAGAAAAAACTAAAACATCTGTCTCGCGATAATCTGCGTGTGTAAATGGTTTTATATCTGGCAGTACGTGAGAAACACAGAATAGGATTCAGGAGCTAATCAATATGTGCAGTGACAGTGTGACAGCTGGCTACATCTCAAACTCATCAATATGCTGCATTTGGCTCCCAGACCCACATCAATACATCACATACGGTATGCAGATCACTTCACAAGCAGCAAACGGCAACACAGATTGAGGGGGTGTATACAATTGGATTACATTCCCTGCAACACAGATATTATTGTCTGGCACTTCGTCTTACAATACAGCATCAAGAGGGACAACTCTAATTGCATGTTTATTTACATAAAGCAATTGGAGGTCCTCTTTAAAATAAATGTTTTATCCATTATTTACATGACTTTACCCAGTATCTTTTGATATGCAGGAATTGATTTCAGTGTGACTCACCTGGTCCAATAAGCAGTCAGTGTTGGAAAGATCAAGTGTTGCCAGGCTGTTGGGTTGGCCAAGGAAGTGGTAGAAATGCTAAATGTAGAGCAAAACATTACACACATTGTTACAAAGGAGACACCGAGGCCACTTTTCAGGAGAATATGTTAGCAGAAGTGTGTCTGACAATCTGATTTGCCTTCTACACTGTATGCAGCTTTCGTGGAATTCAATAAAAAGGCATTTTATTTTCTCTTTTATTCTCTTACTGTTTGAGTGTATTCTATAACTTTTCTGCCGTGATATATATTTTTTGAATTTGGTCTGTTTATAACCCTGTTTTTGTACCTGACTATTTATTGGCAATACACAGTAACTCGCTGTAGCCTCGCTGTCATCTGTTGCCTGAGACTATTGTTAAATTTATTTTATTGTATAGGCTAGTAGAGGCTACATTTCAAGTCCTTGTGCTAAGCTTGGCTAACCCCCAAGCTTCTTATTTACAGACAGTAGAGAGGTATTTAGTTGTCTTTCTTAGCAACTCTGCAACAATCACTGTTCTTTTAAAACATCTTGAAGTTTAAATGGCAGACTTTTACATGTAAATTATGTATAAACCCTCCCCTGCACCGAATTTCGGCGCAAATGTTGTTTTTTCTTTGAAATCCACGTTTTTTTTTAACATTCACTTACTGTGATATGTGTGATTGTGTCTGTTAGACTGGATTCAGATGAGCCGCTGCTCTTCTACAGTGACATGCTAACTGATTTATAACTGCTTGAAAAGGACTCGACACAACTGCAACTTTGTCCTGCTTCAATCAATTAAGCGTTATTGCTACTAGCAGTAAAATGGATTAGAAACCGTGTGTATGTTTGTACCTGCATGTCGTCTCCTCGGAGGACGTTTCCTGAGAGGTCCAGATGGACCAGGCTGCTGGGGATGGACGGGTTGGCGCTCAGTGACTGGCAAAGGCTGTTCACCCCTACACACACCACCCACCACCCACCCACACCACACACACACACACACACACACACACACACACACACACACACACACACACACACACACACACACACACACACACACACACACACACACACACACACACACACACACACACACACACACACACACACACACACACACACACACACACACACACACACACACACACACACACACACACACACACACACACACACACACACACACACACCACACACACACACACACACACACACACACACACACCACTACACACACACACACACACACACACACACACACACACACACCACACACACACACACACACACACCCACACACACACACACACACACACACACAACACACACACACACACACACACACACACACACACACACCCACACAACACACACACACACACAATTTGATGTTTTGACAGCACATTGAAGGAAATAGCAGAGGAAATGAGCAGTGGGTGAAGACAGGAAAGAAAAGGATCAGAATGTAGAGTGAATACATGGAAAGTGAAAAGAGTATGCAATGTTCTCATGGTTGTGTAAATGTTAAGCCTAAATCAGTGTCACGCTATGTTGAGGGTCATATTTGTATATGCCACAAGGAAATGTATCCAAATAAACTCTTTAATATTTAACATTTATCTGACATCAATCTCATAAAGTGCTGCTATCATCCAAATGATTAGGATATGTTTAAGAGACAGACAATCTGTGTGAATGCATGGATTTCAATTGAATAGTGTGCGTAATATCGACAATCTGGGCGTACAACTGCTGACTCGCATTACGTTTGTCACATGGCTGACACACTGAACTAGCAGTAAATCATTGCATGACTGTCAAGTGACTGACATGACAAGGGTAGACAGCTTAATGAAAAAGGAAAAAGGAGAGAAATAACAGATGATAAAGAGACAAAATATTCAACAAATTGTAGTTATATTTAACTGGTCAATGATGGTCCTGCTTCAGCAAACCGACATTATTTAGATCTTCTCTTTTTGCTCTGAGCATTGAAGGCTTTTACAGTTTGGATTAGGGATGGTGCCTTTAACTAGACGAGCAGGGCTCAGTTTAAGCAGCGCAGCACACTCACAAACCCTACGCTGTGAAATATGATAGCTCTTTATCGATTTCCTGAGAGCAGAGCATGTTTACAGAGGGTCCCTAAAGATGGAACCTTTCACATTTACTTCGGATGAGAACCAAAACCTGCAAGTGATTGCAGACAATCAATCAAAAAAATGTACAAGAACGACTACGAGTGCCCCACATTTTTTTTTACAGAAGAACAATCAACCCATTTAAAGCATTTCATCAAAGGCCATTACTGAAGAAGGATTTTTCCATCATGGCGAGATGTTCGGACTTAATTGATTGAAGGAAAGTGGTCTAGTAAGCAGCATTTATGCAAATGAAAACATGCAACACTCACACATTACAAATACATCCTTTCATCTTGCTCCCTCTCACTCAGTGTTAATAGGGCACTAATTAGGTGCTAATAGCATCCCTGCACTAGGTGTGATCAGATTAGTGAAAGATGTGAATTGCATCGGATCATAGGGGAGCAGTCAACTAAAGCCAGCTGATTACAATGCAATATTTATACATGTTTTTTTGGTATGTTCAATTAATCCAAACAAGACCATTTTAAAATCATCCAGCTATCTAAAGAACTGAATAAAAAACACCTACCTTTGGGTGATAGTGAGGTTTTGGAGAAGTTTAAATGCTTGAGCCCCATACGAAGTTTGGCAAACTGAGCACCCAGGGAGGAGATACCTACAGGAAGAGAGAGGAAACAGATTATAGTTATAGTGGCTTGTGATCCGACAAAAAGGTACACCTTCTTTAAAAACACACGTTTAAATGTCTAAGAAGGTAAAATGACTAAAATGATATAGTAGGTTGGGTTTTTTTGTTGGCTAAGAACACATTCAACAAATTATTATGCTAAATGTAACATGATAACAAATAAGACAGAGATTGGTAACTCTCAATCTGTGGTTGACTGAATATTTGGTGGAATATATGTTTAATTCATGTGTCCTCGATTGACTGAGAAATCTTAGGAAAAAGAGGATGAAATATTAAACCTGTTGCACTCAATGCAATGTCACAAATCAACCTTAAATGTCATACTCTGTATTATGTTGTATAATGTTGCATTCTTAAGCTAAATCTGACTCTGCTTTATGCATTAAATATTTCTCTTTGGCGCGTTACCCTTCTCTACATTTAGAACAGAGCAGTTTCTAACACAGTACAGTGGATAGTATAATAGATGAGTACATTATACTGCATTAGAGCAGATAGCCTACCTCTGTCCTCCAGTGGGTTGTTGGCAAGATTAATGGTGGTGAGTCCTGAGCTGGGGTTGTGGGCCAGGGCAGCTGCTAGCTTCTGGGCAAAATCACTGCAGAGCGGGAAAGAGCATGTCCATTAGGTGTTTATGACCTATTTATTTATAAATGATTATTATTATGTTATATATAATTTATTTATCAAACGTTTGACGGCATAAATATCCCTCTCTTGCCATGGAAGATGTGAATATGGAAGTTATTTGAACTGACACAGGAGGAAAAGCACTTACTGAACTTACTTACTGCTACTTTGCTAAGTTTAACATTTCAAATCTTGTAAATTAGTATTGTATTTTGTCATACTTGAGAGAGCTCTGCCATTACTTTTCTACATTATGAGTTAACTGACCTTGTGTATAATTAGAGGATTTAATAGTTTTTATAATCTCACGTTTTGAGTCCTGCATTGTCCAGAACCAACTCTTCCAGCCGACTGGAACGAGTCACTACCCGAAGAATCTGCTCACACACATCTGCAGACTGAAGACACACACACACAAAACGAAATAAATGTTGTGCATATACTTTACTCTAGCTTTTGTGATAATGCTCGATACAAATGAAAAGTAAGGGTGAAATGAAAGGTAGGACATATAATGTTACATATAATGAGTCTCACACTGAGCAATAAAGTATATCTTAGCTCAAGGATCTGTTAATCAGAAGCATACCAAATGAACTAATTAACCAAACCAGCTTCTAGGCTTATGAAGCAGTTTTATCTAGAACAGCAAAGCCTGGATGGACAATGTCAAGGTGAGAGAAAACACAGAAATGTACTTTTGGGAACCATAATTCCCGCAAGTGTTGTTGTGCAGAATGCTGTGAAACTACTCCGAAAAGCTTTTTATTTATGCTAATTAAAGAAACAGCATACGAGTGGATCCTGTCTCTTTTGCTTACAGACCGTTTATGCGTGACAAGGAGGACACTGTGGACTTTAGACACTGTAGAGGGAGAAAAGTTGTTTCGCAGGACAGAGAGTCGAGGGAGCAAAGGCACTCATATTTAGACGAAATGAAAAATTCAACAGTTTGCGCCACACCTAAATGTTCACTGACCCAGTTCACTGTGCGCTGTGTCATACTCAAACTTAAAGACAAATACTGTGTGCCTTTCTGCAGTATCTCTATTTATTGACGTTACTTATCTTCACTGATTACCAACACAAACATTAAAAGGTCCCATGGCATGGCCATTTCTACTAGAATAGATTTACATTGTTCAATGTTCCTAAATCACATTGGTTTCTCATACAGCATCTCTGTATAGTATGTGTATAGTCTCTGTCCTACACGCCTTGTTGGAGCTTGTACCCCCCCCCCCCTCCCTATGAGCCCAGTGTGCTCTGATTGGTCAGCTCGCCCACTCTGTTCTGATGAGTCCACCACCGTTACAGCGGAACATAAGTGATTATGTGTTACAATGGCGTTAGCACCCAGAAAATGACACCAGTAATGACAAACAGATGAGAATGCTGCGTGTGGTCTGGGTGCCGTGTTGGCGGGACGTTGCGGGCTCGCTGCTCCGCCCTTTGAGGCTCGAGGAGCGGACAGTGTGAGCTTTTTTTATTACTGGTGTCGTTTCCTGGTTGCTGCGTGGGGTCTGCGAGACAGCGAGACACCGCGGACCTCAGCCTGAGCACACGCACCCACAGCCAGGCTGAGTGAGTGTGTGTGTGTGCGGAAATCCGCGGAGCCGCGGCTGAGAAAAGATAAGGCTGAGTGAGTGAGTGAGTGAGTGTGTGTGTGTATGTGTGTGTGTGTGTGTGTGTGTGTGTGTGTGTGTGTGTGTGTGTGTGTGTGTGTGTGTGTGTGTGTGTGTGTGTGTGTGTGTGTGTGTGTGTGTGTGCTCAGGCTGAGTTCCACTGTGTCTCGCTGTCTCGCAGACCCCACGCATAGTGACGTATAGTTACGTCACTATACTCGTTATGTCACTGTACTCAGGAAGAAAAAAATGGAAAAATAAAAATCTCCAACGAGGCGTTCTGGGGCAGCATGGACAGGTCTTTTCTGTGTTAGAGTTTTACTCGCTACAGGGTGTACTTTGAGAGTTTGTGACTTTGCAGACCGTTTACATGCAGAAAAAGCTACATAACACACAAGGGGACGGGTAATAACCAGAAAAGCATGTCATGGGACCTTTAAGCAAGATGGAAATAGAACTGTACTGGACCCTTGTCTGGTTGTGACTCTTTGTAATTGACATTCATGCTATAGGGGCAGCCAGGCGCCTCAGTGTGGCCAAAACACTGGACACATTGTCTTACACTGTTATCTACAGTGAGGGGGAGAGAAAACGAGAGAGGGGATGGAGAGAAAAAGAAAGAGAGAGATGGAAGAAAGGGACTGTTGTTCACATGTTTATTCTGTGAAACTGTGAGTATTACAGAAGTGGAATAAGAATAATGGAGGGCAGCGAGGGATGACACATAACACAGAAAAAGGACATATGAGGGTAGTATGGGATGAAATGAAGAAAAAGAGGGGAGAGAGCTGTCAGTTGAGCAGTAGCAGAGGGAGATAGGCAGCATACAAAGGAGGCTGTATTTTCACAACAAAACAGTTGTGGATGGCACAGTGACAGCATGTGCACACAACATTTTCCAGCCATTAAATAAGAGCCGTATCATGCAGTGCTTCTGACCCTACGTCCTGCTGAAATACACCACACGCGTTCACACATGAACATGCTCACACGCTGTGCGATCATGAGGTAATCAGGAGGAGAGTCCTTTCATCACTGCCCTCCTCTCCTCTTCTTCACCTCCTCTCTCACTTTCAGCTCAGCATCTTAATTAGACCACAAGACAAACAGCCTGATTGAACTGAGGATGAGCAGCATAATCCCTCGCTGTGTGTGTGACAGTGTTTGTGAGGACATGTTTGAGATTGTTTATCTACTTGATTTAGATGGTTGGACTGTATTTTACGCTCAAGGCTTCTGCGCTTAATGTTTCATATCTCTTCCTCACTCACTTTCTATTTTATTTTTCATCCTGATTTTGATCCATATACTTTTATTTTAGATACTCCCGAGTGCTCACAGTCAAAAATAGACAATATTTCAGGCTCAGTGTTGCCCTTGAGTTGAACTTTACCATGCCAGTGGATTTAGCAGGAACACCCAGTGATTTACTGCTAGAGATGACGTACTTTTTTCCAAGCTGGAGATGTGTTGTTCCTCTTCAGTCCATTTCCAGGTCTGGCTTCTCTCTAGAACTGATCTCTCTTTCCTGATACTTGCTGACTCACATCCTTATTCACCTTGCACCTCACCCATTCACCCTGTCCACTGGCCTTTATGTATCTGTCTCACTGATCTGTTTCCATTGGCACAGGATCAAAGACAACTCACGCTCCAGAGCACATCATTGCATCCCTGGATTCATTGTTATCACTGTATTAACATGCATACATAAAACAAGGGGAACATAGAACAAAGTTTCCAAAGAAACCAAAGACATTTTTTGTTTTGCATCAAACAGTAACCAAATAAGAAGACAAAAGCTGTCCCTTTGAATGACAAAAAAAACATAACCAATGTCCAAAACAGAACAAGTGGTATCTATGGCTGGATACACTACTTTGCATAAACCTGCACTGACACCTTCCAAACACAAAAACCTTAGGGTCCATTATAATACACAGTAATCTGGGATAGAAAGGGCACACGTTGGCACATGTGCCTGTGTGAGTATTTGAGCATAAATATGCACATGGCACGGTAGGAGGCAGGATTTAAAATTCAATACAAAAGGAATTGTCTGTTACGGAGAAGTGAGATAATTGTTTGGACTGAGGAAGCTGCGTGTGTTAATTGCTGAGACTGATGGAAGCGTCGAGACGGAGGGTTGGTAATGGAGTGCTGCAGGGGGGCAACAGCCTGAGACATCGAGTCCCTTTGTCTCGTTAGGATTAGGACATTGGACTGATCCTCAGTCAACAGACAGGAGGGAACAAAGGGAAAATATTCTGTATAGGCAGATACTCTCAGGCTGCAGCCACACGAGGACAAAAACGGTCGTTTGCGTTACTGTTTAGTGTCATATAGACCATTCGGCCACACGAGGACGACGGCATACGGCACTAAACGACTGAGGAAACGATAACGGGTCCCAAGGTGGATAGAACGGCATACGCAACGCTCTGGGAGGTCAAACAGCTCCGTGTGTGCGCCCTATACGATCATTTTCTGATAATGATTGCGCAATAGCCCCGCCTCTCCCCACCTCCGCGTACCCCGCGCCATTGCTGATGTGTTTCGCCACCAACAACAACAACAATGGCGGATCGCAGAGTTGCTATCGTGCTCCGGACGCTACTGACCATGCTACAGTTCTTTGTGCAACATCTACAGCAGACTTGCACATCCGGGGGGGATCTTACTCGCTGCTTTTGTGGATATGTACTGCAGCTTCAGCGATCATTTTCTGATAATGATTGCGCAATAGCCCCGCCTCTCCCCACCTCTGCTGCTCACCCCCGCGTCAAAGTAAACTGCACACTGAATTCAGATTATTTATCTTTCTCTCGATATGGACATAAACGCGAGTGAAGTCTAATCTGACAGGACGGAGACACCTCTCAAACTACCTAAACTAGTTATAAATATGTTTATTTTTACTGTCGGCCGGGTCACTCATTACTGGATCAGCTGCTGCATGAAACAGACACTGACGCTGTCCGAAGAGAGGGTGGAAAAAGAGAGGCTCCGTGTATTTGTATTATTATATTATATAGAGTCGTTATTCATTTGTTTTAAAGCTCAATAAATAACAAAGAAGACATTTGACCGGCACTTTTATAATTTTGTCGGAAGATTTCAACTTTAATTCACGTTGACTGGCGAAAAACTCTGCCCGGTTCCCTCGGCCCCCACCGCGGAGAATAAACAGAAGGGCAACCATGACAACCATGCTTCTTCGCTGCTTTTGTGGAGGAAGTTACAGTGCCACGTACAGGCTCCTGCATATGTACTGCAGCTTCTCCAGCGGTTGGAGCTAAACGGAGCGGTCTCGTGTGGACAGACACTATCCGGATAACTATTGCGTGTGGACGGAAGCTTGTTTGCGATTGCGTTTGCGTTAATCCTATGCGTTTAGCCGTTTTCGTCCTCGTGTGGCCGGGGTCTCAGATACAGAGTCAGGTACAAGGTTGAGTGAGAGACATGAAGTGTAGTAAACAGACAGTGTCGATATATTTTAAAAATTATAATGATAAAATACAATATTTGTTCTATATTTATTATATTTATATAGTATAATAATGATATAGAAAAAGTAGGGATATGTAATAAACAATAAGCAATAGCAACATATATAAAGCTTTTCCAAAAACTTGTAACAGGATCCATCCTTCAACCAATTCTCTTCAAAACTAGATTTATAAATGTTGACCTTTAGTTTCATGCCAGTTTATAACTACTATGACACAGTTATAACAATGTTAACTTATTTTGATCTTTCTTTGAGTATATATCTCCAATACTTTGGTTTAATAAATACAAGCTAAACTAATTTCCATCCCATCAGCCTCAGCTGTACTATCTTTTTAGTGCTTGTTAACACATGTTATCGTTCTATTAGGCTCAACTATAATGACGAGAATGGTTGGCACCGAGCAATACAGAAAGATAAGCAGTGAAAACATGAGCATGTACAGTAAGCATGGTCATTGTTAGCTCGTTAGCATGCAGCTCAGTTCAGCCTCACAGAGCTGCTAGCATGTCTGAAGAGTCTTGTTTAAACAGTGATTCTCCACATATTGCTCAAATAAGCTGGTGTTAGCCTTAGTTTATCACTTGAGACATTATGATAGATGGACAGATACTGACAAAGCTTTGTCAAAGCCCTCATCCTACTTTTTATGTCATGAGGAAAAATGCAACAGTAGGCATTAGTGCAGTAGGAGCATTCAAATAACGATAACCAGAGAGGAGTAGCATGAAGCCCCAATCATGGAGTTTGTTGTGTAACACAACAAACATGACAGAGGATCCGCAATTGCCTGGCCCTTAATGGCTAGCTTTCGCAAGACTATAATAACTAGGCTACGTTTTGTAGCACAGATATGATTAGTGAGCAAACCTGAGAAGGATTTTAACAAAAAGGGGTACTAACCAGTTTGTAATCCTTGGTGGAGAGCTTAGTAAACCACTGGTTAAACTCCAGGACTGCTATTATAGCGACCAGATCCCTGGGGAGGAGCATACAGGAACGAAAGAAAAGGTCATAGCTTCAACTTAAAATTGTTCTTCATTCGTAGCTGCTGACTTCAGTACATTTATATATTAAAAGTAAATCATGTGACACTTGCAATACCTTTCTTAGCTTTTCGTTGTATGTTTATACCAACAACATTCTTTGTTTCTGTGCCAACACTCACCGGTTCTCCAGATGGCTGAAGTCCTGCAGGTTAAGTTCCCTGGTGTCTTGTGTCAAATAGATGGTGTCCACATCCTGGGAAGCAATCAGTTAACCAGAGTGTTAACAAACATGTCTGCTAAATGTATTTCAATATACATTTATACTGTATATGACACAGAGCAGTAGAAACATAACAAAAGACTCAACCTGACTATATTTATTTCATTTTGGACAAGAAGGAGCAAGAGCATGAGAAAGACCTTGGGAAATAAAAAGATATGAAGGAAACTGGTACTTTATTCATATACAGTTGTCTTTCATATTTATATATAGTCTTTTATCTTCATCAAAGAGCTTTATGCAGTTTCTTTCAGCTATGTGCAGCTATTCTCCAGCCTTGAAACACAGTTGAACCAGGATCTGCTGTGCCACTGCACAAAATAATGCAAATGATACTGACCCACTGTACTTCTTCTTTGTACGGCAGCCCCAACCAGTCACATACACATCTGTACATCTGAGAAAACCCACCTAGAGAAAAGGATACACAACATTTACGACAGAAACATTTGGATGAGAATGTCCATATTGCCAAAGACCTGTTTTCAAGAGCTTATGGTGCAAACGGCATGCAATTTGAAACTTCAATTTATTTCAACACAAAGGACAATTGCGTTAATAAACTATGTAAAACTACAACACTGTTGATGTAAACTCATTGTAAACTGACTGTACCATCACAACTCACACACATTACATGTTACTAAAGCATTGCCATAAGGAAGCACACAGTAAAACACACAGACCACAGGGTCCGGGCTCGGCCGGCTTGTTGTTCTCCCACAGAGTCTGCAGAGAGGTCAGCCTGTCCGGAGGCTCCATGGTGAGCTTCTTCATAACTTTACTGAGAAGAGAAGAGAGATTAAACAGAATTTAGCCATCCCATTTCTACATTTCAACAAATGTTAATGCTGGTGAAATGTTCAAAAGCTCTTAATCCCTTTAAAAGCAGCTTGAGGCTACTTTCTCACAGTCTTACTCGTAACAGGCATTTTGAAAGCAAACGTGCTGAATACTCCAATACTAAATTTGATTTAACTAGACCACACAATTAATGTCAAATAAAATCGTATCAAATATGACGCTCCAAAATACAAACATCAGCCTCATGCTAAAGTCAAACACCTTCTTCTGTTCGCAAGACCAGGTTTAAAAGTGTATGGTTTTACATCTGTGACCATTTCTGCATTTATATTCATGCTTCCTGTTCACAAGATAACTTATTAAATAAAGTTCACATCCACATAACACTAGATGCATGACTTTTTGGACATGTATGCACTGAGACTGAACCACAGCAACATTTAGAGTGAAATGTTTCCGTCTGTTGCACCAGGTTTAACTCCAGGAGCGTTTTTTGTTTTTAGGAAATATTTAGAAAAGCCACAAAGTATAACATGCAAAACCTAAAAGTACGAGTGCACAAACTCACACGAATCTCTAACCATGACTGGTGCATTGAAATACATTCAGAATAAAAACAGCTAAACTGTTATGCAGTACATGTTAACTCACCTAGGTGGAAGGCCGGGACATATCCTGAGCAGACAGTTTCCTATGTGAGCGACCACCTCATTGACCTCCTCTGTAGACAGCAGCTTCAGAGAGAAGGAGCCACGCTCGTACTCTATGAAAAGCTAAAAGGAGACATCATTAATTAGTGATGCACAGAGGCATGCATGGTTTCACCCGAACCTGCTTCAACCACAGTTATACTTATTTAGATCAAAAAAGGGTTAGTCATCCTTCTTTCTTTACTATGTTCCATCCACTGGCTTTGAAAAATAAATCTACCACTTTTTTGTCCATCTACTCCACTGATCCTACCCACTAATAATATCATTCATAAGAAATAAACCATCTCCATCTATCCACTCAACCAAAATGTACATCCCACATCTTTGTCCTAAGTTAACGTAAAGATTTAATGACATTTACCAAGACTGCATAACCACATCAGCGCTCTCTCAATTATGCAAATGCTGATGTAAGGCGATACATGCCTCCTCTATAGGCCACAATTAACATAATCCTTGCTGATGCTTATTCAACATGGGAGACCATCAGTCAAGATATTAAAAGGACTGACATCTCTCCAGAAGAGCGGGAGAGAGGTTCAGCTGCAGGGGCGGTAAGTGACGGATTATCATATTTTGTAGGTAGATCCTGCTGACTGACAGCTGGCCGGCACTGGTTAAAAATTCAAATGCAAGATCTTCCCAGATGGGAAACATCTTTTGAGGATACAGTCTGTCTCTTACATTAATCAGTTTTATTGATTATTCTAGCATATTTTGCTTTCCATTATTTTAGTGTAGTTCACTGTCTGTCCACTACAGTTCAGTTCAAATCCAGGCTGAAGACTTTTCTTTTTGTCACTGCTTTTAATTGAACTATTCATATCTTAGACTGCACTGTAACTTTTATCCATGTATTTTTTTCTTTTAATGTTTCTTATATTAGCTTTTCTTTTTAATGACTGATTTTAAATGCCATTTTCTTAATGTTTTTAATTTTTTGTAAAGCACTTTGAATTGCCTTGTGTTGAAAAGTGCTATATAAATAAACTTGCCTTGCCTTACAGTTATTTGTACCAGCGTTGCTCTTAAAATGTAGAAGTTTGGTACCTAAATCCACTAACATCCCTCCTGCTCAGGTTTCACTTAGCAAGACACTAAAGTATCTCACATTGGATATTATATATATTGTTATTTGGTGCACTCAGTATCATGGACAATGTTTTGGTGGTCATATTGTGTACCTGTGTAGGCTTGTTACAAGCAATCCCCTGGACCTCCAGGTAATTAAAGCAGTGTTCCACCTACAAAAAAGCACAGAAATCACCATTAGAAAGCTTGCACACTGTCAGATATACAGTAGGCATGACCTGGTAACATCCTAAGCTAAAGGAATAATGCAATATTCAATGATTATCTGAGTTACTGTTTATTACAGAACATAAGGTATGTTACCACACTGTCTCCGACCTACTTTGAACAAAAGGCAGCTTTTAACAACATTCACGATAAAACATTTATTTAAAACTGCAAATATATGTTTACATTCAGAAAATGTAAAACAGTAGTTGAATTAGCAGAAATTGAATGAATGTGCAAGTGTGGCATCCATGTGAATGTGTGAGACCATTCAGTATGTATACTTCATCTTTGAGAGTAATCGTGCCTAATAATAACATCAGCCAAGTGAAGTTGACTGTCTGTCTGGGGAATGCTGTCTGTAAATATGTCTGTTCTATAATGAGACGATATGGATGCAGTTGTTTCTTCTTGCTCCTGTGCAGACTACTTCATCACTGACTCAAACATTTACATTTTATTTCAGGGCAGCAATAGAAATATTGTTAGATAGAAATTCAAACTAAGGTTCGGTAATAAGATAGTCACCTAATTGTTGAAATAAATCAGTGTTCAACCCGTTATTTTCTCTCAGCAAGCTGAATTAATAAAAAATGCAGCCACTCTGGGATACACTGTTCATTTGCTAAGCATTTGTTCTTAATTGATGGCAGATAAATACGGAGAGGACACACCTTGAGCATTCTCTTTTCTCTTCAGCTTGCCTTCCGAATTGTTTGAATCTACAAGCAGTTGATTTCAGCTTTGATACGAAATGAAAAAAAAAAAAAAAAAAAAAGCAGCTGTCTGCCTTTCCATCCCTAAAAAGGAGAGGAACAGATCTCCTTTAATGAGAGTGGGTGAATTTGTGAATACAAATGCCTCCCACTGTATACGGAGCAGACAGTTCCCTACACTCCCTCTCCATCTCTCTCTCCTATTCTCAAACACAGACGTGGTGCCGTGCCGGAGGGCAGGCCAGCGAGCGAGGCCAGACTATTCCAGGTGGGCTCAGTGTTCCTGAGGCTTGGCTGGGAGATGAGAGGGGGGAGAGGATACAGACTGTATGCCTACTGTCTGAATACAGTATGCAGTGTGTGTTTATTTTACAGCACTGCTTGTGGTTCCTATCTCATGCTCAGTCTACAAGCTAGAAAATACTCCATATGCGAACATGCACACACATAAGCATTAATTTGTATTTAGTTACTTACTCGTGTGGAAATGAGTCTATTAGACTAAAACACAGTTCAAAAGAAATCCAAGCTCGTTCAGATAAAACCAAAAAAAAGACATTTAGAATTTAGCAAAGCAAAGGGCCAAAAGAAAACGATGGATTGATTCAAAAATGTTTTAGTGATGTTTAAAGCAGACTATGTTTCTTTATCTGAGAGACCATAGCTTACAGTATGGTGGCTAATGTTAGCAAGCTAAGAGAAGGTCAAATGCTTGGAGCTCTTTCAAGAATATCTATGTGCCACACTATTTGGGCAAATTGTTCACACATTGTGTAATATGCTAGTAAATGATGCTGTAAATGTGTTCTAGGTCACATTGGGATGTTTTTTGTGTTACATTTTTACAGTAGAGTTAAAAAATGGCATTGCAGAACTTTTTTATTTATTTCTGACATGCAGGATAGTACTGATTATAATAGTTAATAATCTATCAAAAGTGTATTACCTATGTTTCATAACCTACTAACCCAGGTATAATGGGAAAGTCAAGTTAACAGACCTTGCATGTCTATTCAATGTGCAGACACCAGGTACAGTATACAAGCTGGCACAGTAGTACATTCACAAGTTCAGGACTCTACTATTATATACTGTATAATATAACTATTTTGCTCTGTTTTAGAATACACAGGGTCAATCAGTTCACTTTACAGAGCAAGGGCTGGTATGATATTCCACTGAATTGAGCGCCAGATAATCATAAGTGAGCACTGATGAATATGAAATCCAGCCAATGGCTAGACTTCACGCTGGGAGGTGTAGGGAGGAACCAAATGTTAGTGATTGCATTGTTCACTCAGTCGTTTACAGTCCGTCTGTCATTTTATCACAACCTCTTCACTTTAGTTTTTTCTGTATTTTCATGGAAAACACAAGTTAAGTATGTTCATGCATGATTTTTCATGTACAGGAATTTAACTGTAGATGTTGGGATTTATAAACATTAACCAGGACGTGAGATTTGTCAGGTTTTATGGGATGGTCTGCATTATGTTATCAATTGCTATGTAATGTTGTCTGCGTTGTCCAGCCTGATCTTTTGTTTTAAAAACTCACAAATGTCTGAGATAAAGCAGAGAGAGATAAAGACGGGGTATACAGGTATGTGGAAAATACAGCAACAAGAGGCTACAGAAAAAAAGAGTCAGGGGAGAGAGAGAGAGAGCATGTGGGCATGTCTGGGAGGAGGCACTGACAGACTGTAAGGCCCTGCAGCCTCTCAAGGGGAGCCAACCATCAATTGGAGGTGCACAAAGGAAACCTTGGGGAGAAGTGAATGAGAGGGCTATAGGGGGAATTTCTACTACTAAGAAAGTTACACAGAAAAGTGTTAAACTAAGGGTTTACTGCCACTGCAATGTATTTACTGGCCTTGAGCTTAGAAGATTAAACTGTTTTTGCTTGACTGTCTCAAATTGTAATGATTGTGTGCATTGCTTGAATTTCACTTAACAGAATGTATGTGGTTTGTCTTGTGTGTCATGTTTTGCATTTTGTTTATGTATGTCTGTAAGTTGTTGCTATTGTCGGGACCCTCTTGAAAACGAGATGGTGCATCTCAAGGGGTTTATCCCAATGAATAAATGTCTATATATAAGAGCAGTACTGACGAAATCCACTCCAACTGATTGCAGGGTTTCCCACACATAGACTATACTTGGGCGGGCCGCCCAGGTATATTAACGGCCGCCCAAGTATATTTCGCGACCCATTTAGTTTTATTTTTTTTTTTTTATAAAACATTTTTTTAATATTTTTTTTTTGTATTCGTTCGTGACCACGACGCCATCTGCGATCAATTAACTTGTAGACAATGATCCCTCGCTCCCTTGCTCTGATCTCGCCTCCTTCTGGCCTGTTAAGTAAACTGCCTCACACAGGGTGACTGGCTGTCCACATGATGTGGCCTGCCGACATGGCCACTGTCATACAGACCATAAATCAAAGCCCTTGATTGGTCTCTGTGTGTCATTCAAGCTTCAAGGGATAACCTCAGCTCAGGTGAGGTAAAGGACTCTCTGAGTGTTTAGATAGTTAACTTAGTCTAAGTTCTCAGTGGGTCTCAAACGGTGTGGTCACCATTTATGTAAACACATATTTCCATTTGAGAGGGTAGTGATTGGTCTAATGGATAGTGAGGTGGGCTGAAGATCGGAAGGCTGTGAGTTCAAATCCCGCCAGGAACACCACCACTAGTGTGCCCTTGAGTAAGGCACTTAGCCCTTAGTTACTCCAGGGAGAATGTCCCTGTAATCGGTCATTATAAGTCGCTTTGGATAAAAGCGAAATGAAATTAATGTGATTAGTAAAATATGCATGAATAAATAAATAAAAAGTTAACTAGGTGAAAAAAGGTAAGATACACTTTTAAAACTTGTTGAGAGAAAACTAGTCTTTGCTGCTGCCTCAAAGAGGAGCAGGGGGGAGAGGAGGGAGAGGGGGGAGAGGAGGGAGACAGGAGAGGCTGATTCAGGAGCACAGACACACTCGCAACTATAAATGAACCAAAACTAAATTAATAAACAAGTTTCAGTGTTTTTTTCATATTGGATATGGTAGGTTATTGGTTATGGCCTTGATTTTATGATTATTGAAATGTATACAGTTCTGTTAAATATAGGTGTTTCCATAGATCTAGTCTCTTTATTTTCCCCTCAAAATGCACCAGATTGATGCATTTAACTCCAAAATAAAAAATAAAATCTTACCGGGGGGGCATGCCCCTGGACCCCCCTAGAGGATTTGAGGTCGACCCCCACTAAAAATCACATGGATAGGTTCCTAAATACATTAATAAATACATTTATTTTTTTAAATAGTAACCCATTTCCATATGTTCATGTGTGGGTAGTAGATTTAAACTATAGGGCTATCATTATGGGCCCTGCCTGTACCTGTACCTGTTCGCTCTGCCATCGCGTGAAGGGTCTGCTAACAAGCGACCAACAGAAAGGTTAATGTTGTTGCACGTCACCTCAACCCCCCCCCCGCTACCACCACCCCCCAAAGTATATTTCAGATCTGTGGGAAACACTGGCAGTTAATGGACCAGCACCAGAGGCATTCCCATACACACAGGCGTTGGAGCTGTTCTTCATGAAATCCCAGAAGGATGAAGTGCTCTGACAAACAGTGCCATCTTTGCGCAAAATTATTATACCGCAATGAAAAGTCAATACATAATGTTGTTAAAACTTTTCTTTTTTTTTCGCGCACCCCCCCCCCCCCCTTGCCACCACCTGCCCAAGTATATTTAATATCTGTGGGAAACACTGGATTGTTCTCGTGTGTGTTTAGACGCAACTCTGGGATTCCAGACAGAGCATAAACTCAAATGGTTAAAAGCATCAACAGCCATTATAATCTAAGCTGAGATTCAACAAAACTGATTTAGCAGTAAACTAGTAAACTGAATATACAGAGGATGTATACAGTCAATAGCTCGTGTGTTGGAACAATGAGCAGAGGCTAATCTTCATTTACAGTTGACTTATCTCCACTGTAATATAGATTTTACATTACAAAAATCAATACCAAGGAGAAATACTATACCAGTCAGCTTTTTTTATCAATCAATCAATCAATGTTTATTTATATAGCCCAAAATCACAAATGTTACATTTGTCTCAGTGGACTTTACAGTTTGTACAAAATATCAGTATGACAATACGACACCCTCTGTCCTTAGAAGGATGTTATGTATGTTGTTGTGTGCTGCAAGACACTCACACAACATTTGCAATACTGGTAATGGGAAGATCTGAAAAATAACATGTTTTTTTTATTAAAACCTTTACATTTTGGAATTTTGTTGCAGAAAACAAGCCATTTTAAACATTATATTTGTAATGGTCTTTTAAACACAGATAAAGATGAATTAATAATGTAAATAATCTATTAAAGTGGATTTAAGACAGTGTAGGTTATCCCTGCTGACCTTTGGCACAGTGATGAGAGGGGGAAGGAAACCAGATAGATAAAAGGGGAAAAACACAGAGCGAGAGACAGGGATGAAGAGAAGAGGAAGTAATTTGGTTTGTTGGAAAAGCAGCAGAAAATGAGAGGGAGAAAGCTTGACGAATGGCTTAAAGAAAGAAGGAGAGCAGAGGTGATCTGATGTTGTAATCTCATCTGGCTAAGCAGAGCCAGGGAAGAAAGGGGTAGAGATTTTACGTTTTTTTTCTGAACAGAGGAATTCTGCTTTTATTGTGGAACAACAACTCAGAGACAGACATACTGTAGCTACTTCATGCCTCATCACCTTAAGTGAATATATTCAACCTTAAAAAGGGCCTCTTGCTTCTACCAAATTAAATTCACACGATGCACCTTCAAAATGTTCCATAACAAAATGCTGCAGCAAGATAAAAGTACAACAAAGAAGTAAATACAATTAGAGACAGACTTCTCGAACAGTACTGAAGAAGCGAGGAGCGTTGTTGAGCAGGTGTGTAATCCCTTCAACGCACAGATAGAAAACAGATGCAGAGGCAGCTAAATCAACAGATCCTGAACCTGCAGCTCATAACACTGGAAACATCTGATGTCAGGTGAAATGGGGTCAGCTTGAATATTCTTTATGGCCTCTTCTACCCAGAGTAATACCATAAATCAGTTTTCAAGCTACTAATCAATCACCTAAACTGCATCGTATTGACTAGAAGACAAACAGCTTTTTGAAGGGAAGTTGTTAAGTATTTCCTGGACCTGTTACAAGAGATGATGTGATGTTATCACGTGGCTTTGGAAAAATACTGTGAAATACTACTCTTTCCTACCAGGAGGACTGGTTTGCAGTCTGTTTTCATATACAGTCCCAGCGCAGTTTCCTTTTGTGAATGTGTGCTTTTGGTTTTTGTGTAAAATGATGTCGACATGATGTATGTGACATTTTATAGCTGCACTGCTGCACATTCAAATGAATGAGAGGTTTTACATTGTTACATAATTAAGATATATATATAATATACTTATTTATATAAATAGTTATCAACGCAATAAACCGTATTTAATTGTGTCTTAATTTACATTATTTGATTTCATATTCTGTTCTTGTACATATCATATTCTATTGTATGTATGTATATAGACTTTTTGCACTACTTTTTATTTTGTATTTTATTATATACGTTGGATTGTTGGAGGAGCTCAGGTCATAAGATTTCCATTGCCATTTCTAGACTGTAGCCTTGTGCATATGACAATAAAACCTTTGAATCTTGAATATTGAAAAATAATTGTGATATTTTGGAAATCTTTCAAATAACTACTAAGCACATTTTGAGGGCAAATTGTTTTGTGTATAATAAACTTTCAAGTCCCTTTTTATATCCACTTTAGTGTTGTCACGATACCAACATTTTGGTTTCGATACCAAGTCAAGAATTGCGATTCCGATTATTTTTCGATACTTTTCTTAAAAAAAGGGAAACAGTCTTAAATGTAATTATTGTGCTTTATTTCACACCAGAACCATAATAAACTTTTAAACAATGAGAACAATAAATAAAATAAATTACAATAATTCGTATTAAATCAAATTAATACATTTCTTACAGACAGGCCTCGTGGTGTCCGTAGGCTTGCCCTCACTGTCAGAGATATAGCTCAAATACGTCCACATTTAGCTTCTGGCGTCTTTTTTGTCAACAAGCCGAGGCGCAGCGGCAGTTGCACTCCCACTTGCAGCCATGTTTCTCGCTTTCTCACATGCTCTGGCAGCTAGCGCGTGCACGAGAGAGGGGAGGGACTTAGAGCGTGCTTGAGAGGGGAGGGACTGCAGGCACGGCTGCAGAGCAGGGAGTGGAAGCAGAGCGCTGAACACTCTTATTAAAACAGCGCTTTCTCATCGGAGTACTTTTCCCCGTCATTCTTAAAGTACCGATACTAATGAAACGGAGGAATCGTAACGTTTTTAACGGCAGGGTATCGCGGTACCTTTCAAGTATCGATACACCGTGCAACACTAATCCACTTATCTAGTTTGAGAAGACGTTGAAAAAGAGTTTGATAAACTATTCAAATTATGTAGTTGACCTAAAAGTGAAGACATATTTTAAAGATATTTACTCATCTGACATCATGCAGTATTTTGATTTGGAATTAATTTATTGTTGCTGCTCTTACCTTTGCTGGAATGCGTGCTGTCAAGAGGTAGGCTCGGTGGGATGCAAGGGCCTGACAAGAGAGGGAGAACAGAGAGAATAATGAGTATGTAGCTGTAAACACTCTGACCAACACGCATAGGGAAATGACAAAGAGCGCAGAGCTAGCCTGTTGACTCATCCAGAAAAAAGGCGTGTGACTGCAACACATTTCAGTCAGTATGGAAAGACACAAAATACATGACAATGAAAATAAATTATGTTCTCTAAAAAAAACGTATAAACAGACAGTGACATTTACAGAAGTGCCTGCTCTAAAGGAAGCCATGTTGCCATTGTTTTCATTGAACCACTCCAAATGAGTTGGCAATTACAGGTCAGTATGTGTGATCTTATTTGTGTCTTTCTGTCTGCTGAGCAACCTGTGAACCGGCTGCCACTGTTACATTAATTAGAACACATGGTGAGGACTTAGCTGAAGAGGCATTACTGGAATGCATAATCTTGACCTTCCTATCCAGACGAGCAGCCTTAAAGGGCCTTACATCTGGTTCACTGAGAATGCCATTAAATGTGATACTGTTAGAGATGATAGATGTGGTAACACTAGTCTCTGGTAGTCAGTATATTAGAAAACATTGTTGCAAATCTATCTTATCGTTACGTATACAGTCTACGATAGAAATATGTGGTAAAGATTTGCGCCCTACACAATGTGCCATTACACTGGACTTTCAAAAATGTTAACACTATCATCTACCCTCTTGACCAAAAACATCCCGGTTGTTAAAAAAGGAATGGGACACTATCATCACAGCTAAAACCTCAATACTCTCGTAGCAAGTCATGTCTTTTATCATTTATTTCACTCTGCACTGACAGCATACTGGAATTAAACTGTATGTCATATGCTAAATGTCACCACTGTACGGCCCTCATGATAATCTACTTACACCTGTTGGTTTTGTGTAAAAGTCTCAAAGGAAGTGAAAATGTCAGGGGATGAAAGAGGGAACATAACAAGGATGAAAGGAAGAAAGAAGAAAAGCTGGTTTAGAGGGGATACAACATACAAAAAGAGGTGTGTAAGGGCAAGGAAGGGAGTAAAGCAGGGGTGTCAAATTCAAGGCCCGTGGGCCAAATCCGGCCCGCGACTTAATTCAATGTGGCCCGCAAGAGCATGCAAAGAATATAATAAGTTTATTATACGGTTACACGCCACTTTACAGGAGCACGTTGCCCATAAACTACATGTCCCACAATGCATCTTGTTTTGTGACATGCGCACTGAAGAGACTTGCAATTATTTGCCCTGGACTTCTGCTTTCAGACGTAGTTAATGATGAAGTTATTACCCTATCCGATAATAATCCAATGCACAGGAAGTTATGTATTATAATACATTATTTTATATATATTAAATATATATATGTATATTTATAAAGTCTTAAAGTCACAACCGGCCCTTTGAGTGCAACCATAATGCTGATGTGGCCCGCGATGAAATTGAGTTTGACACCCCTGGAGTAAAGGAATAAAATAGTCTGAGAGCACACCATAAGAAACAAGTTCAAGTAAAACAAAGTCCAGGATGAAGGGCAACAAGGAAAGGGAAAATAACTGAAGAGAGAAAACAGGATTAAGGAAAGTCTTGAAACTGTCACAATCTTTTTGAAAATGCAAAGAAAATAGAAAGGATGACAGTGTGTCCCAGCCCTCTGCGGCTCAGCTCCACAGGCAGGGTTGTGAGGTTTGATGTGATGGAGGCAGGCCTGTGTGCCCAAAGATAACCTCTCCTGAAGAGCACCAGTCTCCACTGCTACCATCAACTCTCACCATGTCTCATTTCTGTGCAGCAGCTCTAGTTAAAATACTCTGCATGCAGATATACTGGTTATGGAATTGTTTCAGTTAAAAAAAGATGGATTACTATTAGATAATCTTAAATTAAGGTCTTATTTTTATATAGGTTTGGCCATCAGTGTTCACAACATTGGATTCCCTGATCATTTAGAAAAGGGTTATTTTTAACCTATACCAGAGAAAATGTCAGAATGTCACAATCTTTGGTGCAAAGATAACAAATAAAAAATAAAAGTTGGAATGGCCCTAAACTGTATCATCATCTGACTCCCTATTACTTGCCCTGTTGGACCTCATTATCAATGTCACTTCAGCAATCACTTTGGTGCAATCAAAGTTATGGTACTCAAAATAAGTTCCAAAATGTAATTATATTATACTGTAGTATTGTCAACAAAGCAACAGTCTTCAGTCTCTCAGACGTTGTGGGAATAAAGAGTTTGGCTGCCTAGACATCAAAGATAGGGAACAGACATCCGTGACACAAAAAAACCCTTCTATCTTCCGTAGACAGGAGGCCTGGTTGTGTGTGTCGGACAGCAGAAAGTCATAGTTTTATTTATTAATAATACATTAAAAAAGCACCAGGTTTTATCAAAGGACTTCTGAACATCAGAGGGGTTACCCGGAGTGAAATAGCTGCAGTCACAACAATGACCAAGAACCGCTGACTGTACCAACTGACCACTGAGGCTTCATCTTTACTGTCCAGTCTAGAGAGTGTGGTAAATAATTTCATACTTAGTCAACTATTGCATTAAAGGACATGTTTATGACTTCCTTACAAATTGAATTCAGTGCACTTAATGGCTTGTTCAACCTGTATTAATACTGATTCATGTTGGGTTTCCTTCAGTTTTTCACCCTCCCCCTGTATATGCATGGCTGCCCCTCTGCACTTTGCCAGGACTCTCTCCATCTGCTCTTTCAAATGGACACAGCCATATCACCCTCCTGTTTCATGTCAGAGTGGAGTTCACATTTCACAAACTCGTGAAATATAATGTTGAGTTTCTTAATTGAGCTTTACTAAAGCTGTCTGTTATGTTGTTAACTGGAGCTGTGCATTCACCTTGTGTTGTATAAGACTTTTGAAATATTTTTCTTAATGTTGATATCGTCCCATAAGGGAAGGGTGTTTTTCTCTCTCTCTCTGCTGTGACTTAAGTTGACTTAAAGCCTTGAGCCATCCCATCAGCAACTGATTTCTCAGCGACCATCATCCCGCCTTCAGTTCCACTCAGCCAACCAGATGGCAGCAGCATTGGAGCATGTCCACAAGACCAGAGAGCATCTGCTGTCACGCTCTCTCTCTCTCTCTGACTCTGACTCTGACTCTGACTCTGACTCTGACACACACACACACACACACACACACACACACACACACACACACACACACACACACACACACACACACACACACACACACACACACACACACACACACACACACACACACACACACACACACACACACACACACACACACACACACACACACACACACACCACACACACACACACACACACACACACACACACACACACACACACACACACACACACACACACACACACACACACACACACACACACACCACACACACACACACACACACACACACACACACACACACACACACACACACACACACACACACACACACACACACACACACACACACACACACACACACACACACACACACACACACACACACACACACACACACACACACACACACAGTATTACCATTCCCAGATTATCTTTTTTCCTGTCAAATTGTCAACCCCACATACCCCCCCTCCAACACACATGTGCACACTCACACACTTTGAGTTACTATGGTAACAGCTAGCCCATACTTCACACACACATTTGTGAATACATATTCACACATACACACAGTGCTAGACCCTCACACATGAAAGAAGCTCGCTGCAGAGCCAAGTCTTGCTTGAGAATGTCAATGAGTTTTTACCCCGTAAACCAGATTCACGCTGGCCTACAGTTAAGCTTCCTCCCTGTAGGAAGCAAAACAGAGCAGTGTTTCATCTCATTCAGCTGTGGCAGCATTGCAGGAAATCTACCCCCACCAGAAAAATGCTTTTATTCATCCATCATGTCTTGGGGTGTATTCACACTATTACACCACAATTTGTTTCGGTGAGAGCAATATCATTCAAAACCCTGACGGTACCAAAAAACATTATAAAAAAATTCTACCTAAAGGGTTAAGCGGTTTAGTGATCCATCACAAAATAATACACACTCATACTGGTTTAATTCAAGTTTTCACATTTACTGGTTCTAGTTTCATAAATGGAATTATTTGCTAATCTTGGACTGTGGACTTAACAAAACAAACAATTGTTGGCAAAATGATCTTTGGCTCTGGGAAACTGTGAGGGTAATTTCCAATCATATCTTGACATTTAAAAATAAACAAAGCAGTGAAAAAAAACCCCAGACACAATTACATTCCTCCCTACACCGCTGCTGACACAGACTCTTTATTGCATAGCTAATGCCAGTAGATCCTGCATGCGCATTTGTGTCTGTGCGCAACATTAATGAGTCATGATGTGCTGGCTGCAAACCGAAACTGTCTACACAGCAGAGCAGGATGAGAGTATTTTTAGGAACATGCAAAAAAAAAAGAGAGAGAAAGAGAGAGAGGGAGATCGGGCATTGAGGACAGCATGTGGGAGACGGAGCGTGAGAGAGTGAGAGAAGCAGAGGCGGATGAAGGGCAAAGAGTGAAATTACTTAATAGATTCTAAGTGCTGTTATGCTGATAAGGAGCCCAGATTTAAATCCAATCAGAGAAGCAGATATTTAATGAAGGGAAGTGTTTAAAAGCCGTTTCATCTCGGTTTAAACCAATGCTGCTAGGATGACCCCATCTTAGCATTTGAGAAATCAATCAGCTGCTCACCATGCATTCATTCATCTTCTCCTGCACTTCTTTCCTCTTCCCTCCCATTATCTCTTAATGTCCTCATCCTTCTTTAGCCACATCCTTTCTTGCGGGATTATAAACAATCACCTTAAAACATACTTACACTATATTATATAACAGGTTATAAATGGTAAAAAGGGCCATGATGTGCATTTGTTGTTGTCTACAATGTGAGACTTTATGCTGTGGAATGTATGACTATTGGATAATCAAACCATCTCTGCACAGTAAAATCCATTCTGTGAAAGAAATGAAAGCATCAGCGACTGCAGCATGAAGAAGTGAATACTGTAAAAGAGACTCACACAACATTACAGATTGTAAAGGTAACATGAAATGGTTTTCTCTCTTATTTCTCTTTCCATACTACATTTGTGTTACTCTTCCCTTGTTTACACAATACATGAATATGCATAGGCTTGTGTGGTGCGTGGGTGAATGAATTCAATAGAGGAGGCTGGTGTGTATCTTGAGACATGGAGCAGAAAAAAAAAAAACACACCATCCTGCTTTTATCTATGATAATCAGGGATGGTGTAACTCAGTGTAAGAGAGGAGCAAGACTCTCCTGGCTGTTTTTCAACAGGCTAACATACTGTACAGCAGCAAGTATACAAGGCAGACATACAGTAGAGTATCATTAGCAAGGTAGACCTCTTTACAAGTCCATGCATTTGAGGTGAGATTTATCCTCATCAGGCTTTCTTTCAAACTGTATTTATTTATTGGTGTTGCAAGAGTAACAACTTCAAGATTGAGGAAAACTGTTTGGTTTTGCAAATGCACATCTTGTAAACCACCATAACACCATTAAAGACATAAAGGGTGCTTCAAAGAGCTTTATTTTTTTA
The DNA here is from genome assembly GCF_902827175.1 of Gymnodraco acuticeps. NCBI lineage: Eukaryota > Metazoa > Chordata > Actinopteri > Perciformes > Bathydraconidae > Gymnodraco > Gymnodraco acuticeps. The sequence continues at coordinate 2,139,895 of NW_022992336.1, read as the reverse complement.
AATGGGACCTTCCATTCATTCTTTTTTGTCATGTTGTTTTTCGACAATGGCTTCTTGAAATTCAACATTGGGCTGCTGTAGGTGATGTTGTTCTCTCTCTATAAGGTTTTGTTTTGGTCTCTATTTTGAAAAGTAATTTATGCCTGTCTGGTTTCTCGTCAGTTTCAGGATCCATTTCCAATTTGGTCCAACATGTTGGATGCGTAAAGACCTCTAATGTAGAGACAGTTCTTGAAAAGCCATGTATTTACAGTATATATTAAAGGTATTGTATAAAATAGTACCATATAAGTTAGTGTTTTTTCTATAAAGTCTAACATGAATAACATGTTGCATTCAGTTTTAAATAACATCTAGCAGTCTCCCAACTGTACCCTACATATGGCCATCGAATCTGTTGAATCATCCTGAGAAGGACCCTGAGCACAATTCAAAACTTTAATCCTCTTAGCCGCAGAGGAAGCATTCTCTTCTATTTTCCTGCAATATGCCTGCAGTGGGAATTAGCTCCAAAGCCAAAGAGATAATCTTAGATGATAGAGGGGCACAACTGAGAATGAACCACAATCATGCGACACAGGAGAGATCCTGGTGGGATTTCCTCTGAGGCCAACTCAATCAGGTTCAAGAAAAAAAAATCATTTGTTTTACAATACATTGATTCTCCTGCTGCCAAGACTATCTGCTGGCAGTGCAGCTTAGGTCTGGTCCTGTAATGTCTGCAGACTCTCACTGCGCCAAAACCACAGTATAATGCGAGTAAGTAATACTCTTTTTTTACTACAGCATGGTTCAGAGATGGAACAGCTAACATGATGTACTGTCTGGTCTTAGGATATGATAGTCTGAACCCCTCCATATCACACTACTAACCTGACACAACATCCACCAGATAGTGTGGTGGTCTGTCTACAGTCTCCTTAAGGCCAGACAACACACAAATACTTTTTCAATGGTTTATAGGATTTTATGAGAAAAAAGAACAAAGAAATTGGCAGTTATTGCTATGGCACCACAATAGATTCATTATTCAAAAAATGTCCAGGAACAAGACCCCCAACAGCCAAGCTGTTTTTCATTTTCTCATGATACATTCCTCTTTTTTTCAAATAATGAATATCCCATTTTGAAGCAAATCATTCTCAGCAGTGCAAATCCTCCCCACAGCGCGCCAGCAGCCATGGAGAGATTTAAGAGACATCAATTCTCTTTTATCACTGCCCTGCTCATCATTTTGTGTTTTACTGCTGAGGAGATGAGCATGGCAGGGAACAAAGGGGGCTGACAGTGGTACTTCCTGAACACATCTGATTGGCCAGCCTCATCAGACCACAGCTGCAGCAAGCTGAGGCATGAATACATGTGTGGTCTCTGATTATGTTACATTTCATGCTGTACTTTTAATTTATTTGTCATTATTGCTACAGTTCCTTGTCTTGTTTTCAGTCAGAATCAAAGTGTGAGTGAATATGCACAATGTGTTGAATAATAAACGAGACATATGTATGGCAAACCGTTACAGCAATAAAATGTGCCTTCGGTTGTGGCAGGGAAAACAAAATCCTTTTTACTGAATTGGGTCAAATCAATAACCGTTATTCATAGCATGTAACTGTATGCATTATCTCTGCATGCTGCCTGTGTATCAATGCCTCACTAACAACCCCCAAATGTGACTCACTGTGAGGCTGACCAAGCATTCAAAGGGCCGGGCAGAGGGATTAAATGATTGTGCTTTCAAATTCGGATTACAGTCGAGTTTGGCAGGACTCCCTCTAACACTGGATGGATATCAGATTTTTTTGAAACTGGACCTGGTGGGATTGATAGGGGCGTGTACCCAGAACTGAGTCAGCCTGCAGGGCGTCCTAAAAGAACCCTGTGTGTGTATTTAGGTTACAGAGATAAGGACAAAATCGTGTGTGTGTGTGTGTGTGTGTTAGGGCTGCACGATTTTGGGGGAAAAAAATCCAATTGCAATTTTTCTGACAAATATTGCGATTGCGATTCGCGATATTTGTTTTTAAGCGACCCAACGGAAGTTTATTGTAAAATGCGGCCATATCTCCGGAAGGTCGCATCAACATGCTCTAGCACCCCGCAGCCCGAGCTACGAGTGAAAGAACAAAACTTACATGAAACTTCCGTTGGGTTGCTTTAAAGTCAAGCTTCAGTTTAAAGTGGACCTATCATGCTATATTGGAAAAATATATTGTAGGACCATACCTATACAAAACATGTCTGTGAAGTTTTTTGCTTAAAATCCCAAACAGATCACCCATTGTTGTCATGCCTCATACTGCTCATACCCCTCTTTTGCAGCCCTGTTAGAGAAACGTGGATTTTGGGTCCTTAGCTTAAAAAAAAAAAAAAGAGGAGGCGGAGCCTGATGATGCCTGAGGAGGCCTGATCAGAATTCTACCGGAGATAAAGTTAAATTCTGCTGTGATAAAACGCCATCCTGTTCTAAACCACATCAAAGATTATTTCTGAAACAGTATGGAGCTCAAATGCTTTTTCTCTTGCGGGTTTACCACAAGGTTCCTTGTGAGTTCCTTTTTTTATCTCCTGCTTTTTAAACACATGTGCTCTCCAGTACAGGTTAGCTCTGAGTGTTAGCGAGGCTTGCTAATGTAAACAAAGACGAGATTACGTCCCAAAACACCTCAGGCATTGTTTCTGATAGCAACTTTCTGTGGGTCCGCTGCCGATTTCACGTCATATCGGCAGCAAATCTGTATCCGCTTGTTGTACACCCGTTTTTAAAAGATTTGGGTACGGAGGAAAAGGGAGAGGGTTTTATTTTTCTGATGCTGCGTGAGTTCCCCGACGCACCGGGGACACATATTTATGTATAAAAGACATCAGTGCATTTTGCATGATAGGTCCCCTTTAAGATTCACCCTGTAATAAATGTAAAACATGTGATGGAGCCTTACTAACCTGACTCAGATGGTTTGTTTCACCAAACCATCTAGGAAAGCTCCATTGGAAGCCATTTGGAAAGGGCAGGCACTTTCAAAAATACTTGACAGGTGATTGGATCAATCTGTCTATCACCTTCTATCATGGGCCACTTCTGATTGGTTAACAATGGCTGGTACATGTGGAGCACAGCACTTCTGATTGGTGTGGATGACTGACACACAAGAAGAATAACAAATAAAAATAAAAAAATAAAAAATCGCAGGCTTTGCGATTTCATAATAAAAAATAAGCCCTAGTGTGTGCGTGTGTATGTAAGTATGCGATGGAGAGCCAAGGTTTCTGGGTAAAAAGGATATTGCTGCAGACCACAGGGATGAAAAGCCATAAACAGAAAGGAGCAGAGGTTATTATTTTTACAAGTCAAAGAAAAATACAAGTGGAAACCCTCCTCAATGTGAAGTGCTTTGTCAGGGAGGGAGACGTACACAGGTATGACAGAGAGAAAGAAAGAAGAAAGGCATGACAGAGACAAAGGCAGAGCAGGGAGAGGGAGTGGGGGGGGGGTTCGTTTGCGGCTGGTGTTGGCATTACCCGTGGTTTCCCTCTGGAGTGGGTAGATAACATCAGCCGGCACTAATAACGCACACACAAACACACGCAGTGCTGAACACTGATTTTGATGATAAAAACACAATTAGTGTGGTTTAGATCTTGAATGGTAATTCCTCAAAAGCAATACAAGGTCCTCTCTTGATTAGATTTATACAATTAAGTAAAAGTGATCAAATACACATGAAGAGGATTTAAACGTAACACTGGGTTAAAAAGGAAAACAGAGAAACCTTTTATTGGATGCATTATGCTTGACAGGAAAAACAAGATTTATCCCAAATCAAGCACAGAAGGGGACATATCTATGACAACAACTAAAGCTACTTGAATTAAGATTATAACATGAATAAATAAATGCTTTAATAACTTCTGAGGTTATGATTAAAACAATAAGAGGAGAACACACTGCTTGTGTGTTCAAAACAATGTGTTATATTTCATTGAGTCAGGGTCAGAAACATCAATACCCAGTTCAACATATTGCTGGTCTGTCAAAATCCACACCCATGATGAGGACACACACTGACACACATGATTGCGCACAAAGTACAGAACACACTGACCTGTAAAAGGTGTATTTTCCTTACAAAAGGTCTGTTATATATACAGTGGGGCAAAAAAGTATATAGTCAGCCACCAATTGTGCAAGTTCTCCCACTTGAAAAGATGAGAGGCCTGTAATTTTCATCCTAGGTACACTTCAACTATGAGAGACAAAATGAGAATCAAGAAAATCACATTGTTCATCCCTCACATTATTTGCTAATTATGGTGGAAAATAAGTATTTGGTCAATAACAAAAGTTAATCTCAATACTTTGTTATATACCCTTTGTTGGCAATGACAGAGGTCAAACGTTTTCTGTAAGTCTTCACAAGGTTTTCACACACTGTTGCTGGTATTTTGGCCCATTCCTCCATGCAGATCTCCTCTAGAGCAGTGATGTTTTGGGGCTGTCGCTGGGCAACACAGACTTTCAACTCCCTCCAAAGATTTTCTATGGGGTTGAGATCTGGAGACTGGCTAGGCCACTCCAGGACCTTGAAATGCTTCTTACGAAGCCACTCCTTCGTTGCCCGGGCGGTGTGTTTGGGATCATTGTCATGCTGAAAGACCCAGCCACGTTTCATCTTCAATGCCCTTGCTGATGGAAGGAGGTTGTCACTCAAAATCTCACGATACATGGCCCCATTCGTTCTTTCCTTTACACGGATCAGTCGTCCTGGTCCCTTTGCAGAAAAACAGCCCCAAAGCATGATGTTTCCACCCCCATGTTTCACAGTAGGTATGGTGTTCTTTGGATGCAACTCAGCATTCTTTCTCCTCCAAACACGTCTAGTTGAGTTTTTACCAAAAAGTTCTATTTTGCTTTCATCTGACCATAAGACATTCTCCCAATCCTCTTCTGGATCATCTAAATGCTCTCTAGCAAACTTCAGACGGGCCTGGACATGTACTGGCTTAAGCAGGGGGACACATCTGGCACTGCAGGATTTGAGTCCCTGGCGGCGTAGTGTGTTACTGATGGTAGCCTTTGTTACTTTGGTCCCAGCTCTCTGCAGGTCATTGACTAGGTCCCCCCGTGTGGTTCTGGGATTTTTGCTCACCGTTCTTGTGATCATTTTGACCCCACGGGGTGAGATCTTGCGTGGAGCCCCAGATCGAGGGAGATTATCAGTGGTCTTGTATGTCTTCCATTTTCTAATAATTGCTCCCACAGTTGATTTCTTCACACCAAGCTGCTTACCTATTGCAGATTCAGTCTTCCCAGCCTGGTGCAGGTCTACAATTTTGTTTCTGGTGTCCTTTGACAGCTCTTTGGTCTTGGCCATAGTGGAGTTTGGAGTGTGACTGTTTGCCATTAATACAGTTAACGAGTGGAGGACAGAGGAGGCTCTTAAAGAAGAAGTTACAGGTCTGTGAGAGCCAGACATCTTGTTTGTTTGTAGGTGACCAAATACTTATTTTACCGAGGAATTTACTAATTCATTCATTAAAAATCCTACAATGTGATTTCCTGGATTATTTCCCCCCATTCTGTCTCTCATAGTTGAAGTGTACCTAGGATGAAAATTACAGGCCTCTCTCATCTTTTTAAGTGGGAGAACTTGCACAATTGGTGGCTGACTAAATACTTTTTTGCCCCACTGTATATAGGATTTGAACCCACTAATAACCCACTGAATACTGTATGTATGACAACAATTAAACAAAAACAATAACAATAATAAGAAAAAACATCAAATAGAACAATGAAGGAAAGGGTATAATGTTAGCAGTTTGCAGAAGGCAACGATAAAAACAGTATCGCAACATCAACCACAAGGACACCATTAAAACTAACCATGCGGCAAAGGCATAAGAGAGAGGTGGTAGAGAGGTCAGTGCAGTTGTTCTGATAAAAAATAGCTGCATGAGTGCTGGCAAATGCCTATGACTAGGCCCAACTCGGCCCTTGAAGGCAGAGCCAAACTGTCCGACATCATACACATACTTCCTTTCTACTCTGATCTGCATTGATCTGTATTAATCTGGTTTAATTCTTAAAATTAAAGCCTCTCTGGAAAAGATTAACTATGCATGTAGTCTTATTTATTTTTGTATCACTCAGGGGTCAGTGTTTGGACAGAAAACATCACATTGATTAGGCCCGATTGTTTTTGTGGCCATTTACTATGACAAAGTGCACAAATGTCATTGTAATCCGATCAATGCTGGCTGTTGTCTGCGACCTACAAACTCCATTTAATTACATCCAACAAGAGCAGACTGACACTGCACCAAAGAGGCCATTACACAATAAACACCCAACAGCCACTTTTCCTTCAGTCTGACCAAACACGAGATACGGGACCAGCCCTACCACTTCAGCATGTTCACATGGTGCAAACATTTGCAGATTTAGAACAAAACTCAAGCTTACACATTATTCGTTGTCATGAAAATAAGAAGTGGTCAAAAAGAGCTCTATGAAGTCACCAAAACCCATGTGCCATATTTGATCCTGCATTTTTACAGACATATAAGTCAGTATAAGATTATAACAATTAAACCTATCGAGCCAAAGACCTGAGGCTGGGTCAATTATATTACTGAGACTGTCTGAGTGACAATGACCCTGACCTTTGAGATAATGAAGATGAATGAATGTGGGCGGGGCTAGCATGGAGCCAGGCTATGTGGCTGGTTAATATCTCTCCAGGGAGGCTTTTTTAGCACATTGTGGACTGGAAACATGCTAAGCCTTACTATAAAAAGAACTGCCATTCAGGTCAGTGGATACCATAACAACACAGAATAAAAGAGATAGATACAAAGACTCTAAACATGTTCAACCTTAGCCCCCATATGGTTTCCTTCTCTATAACTGCAGGGAGGTTATGCTGCTACATGGTCTGATGCTTTGCAGTTAAGAGCTGAAAGGCAGTCCTAGGAAGTACAGTCTTTGTCCACTGCACAAGACAACACACAAAAACACACTGGCAACACACTCCACACAAAATCCCTCCTAATTAACCAACTCATTCAGCTGAGCCCTTTTCAGAAACCAAAGCACTCAGAAAGAGGCTGAAATAACTGTGTGATAGTGAATATGCTGAGCATGCTAAAATTAGACTCCCTGACTCCCCTGTAAACTAGCATCTGCATTCAGCCTACACAGTAAGGCAGCCATGGATGGATTGGTCACAGTATGATACAGCAAATCAGACTCAAGATGAGAGGCATTGCTTTTAAGTGTTTTTAGGTTCTTCAATCCTGTTTAAATGCATGAAAATAGAGCACGTTGCTTTGTTTAAGCAGAAGTAAAGATGTGAATCTAATGAGGTAATTTCATACTGAGGGTAGTAAATGTTTAAATATATCACATTTTTGGTTTGTCTAAGGCAGGAAACAAGTCACCCTTGATATCTCACAGCTGGATTTAACTATACTTGACACTGTCGCCTGTAAACATGGAGGTGGATACAATCCTCACCAGGCCAACTGTGATCTCTCTCTGTTGGCGTGTGTATGTTTCCCCTCCCACGCTGAGGGTTAGGGGGGCTGGAAGCTCTAAATAAATTGTGCAAAGGCGTTATTGCAGTTAAAAGGAAAAGAGTGATCCAAAAATGACATCTAAAAGCACTGCAAATAAATTACTAGTATTAAGGATTTAGTCTTCAGAAGTTATTTTTAGTTGGATTTTAAATTAATTAGATGATTAATTTTACAGCTATTTTTATCCTTCATTAATTGTTGAGGTTATTTTTTATTTAAACATGAAATGATGTGAGCTTCTCAAATGCTAGCATTTGTTGATAGTATGTATTTTATATTATTACTTATTTAATATGTTTGACTGTCCCCTCACTGGGTACACTTTCTTCAATTATTTAGATGTTGAGAAAAAAACAGATAATAATTGTGTCACGATGCATCCTTTTTTTTTGAGTATGATGAACTATTTTTGTCTTCTGGTGGTTTCAAATGTCTAGTCCATTTTTCACAACACAAATCATTAAAGACCACACTATAGAGGAGCATACTTATTCCCTCAGCAGGAATGGTGACCCGTTTGACACATTCATTCTGCTTGGTCGGTTCTGAAAGTTGCCCCTATTATGTTAATAATCACTACAGCATTGCATGTTAGAAAACAGAGAACCTCAAAGCAAATTAACTAATTAATAGACAGAGCTTTTATGCTACAAACAATTATAAAAGTTCAAACTCTGGCTGAACCTTGAATAAAAAGGACAAAGAACAGCATTTCTGTGTTCACTCATCCAAAGGGTCAGACAGATATAATGTTTCACAACCTCAAAAATGAGAGCAAAACTAAAAATGCGAATGATGTCAGACTCTGCTCTGACCACACCACACATCCCAAAATACAAACACCCACAATTGGGGAAAAGTTAGGGATAGAGATTTACCATGTCACCAGACACTTAAAAGCCCCACAACAGAGAAACACAATGATGTTTGCTCCTGACAGAATGAAGACAATAATGTGTTCAACTCTTCGTTAAAAGGGGTGAAATAGACTCTCACAGTATACTATAAAAATACTGACAATGCGTTCAATTCGTCTTTAAAAACAAGTGAATGTCCTGCAGCAGGATAGATAAACAACATATCAGATCCATGCTTAAAGATTGTATCTGTGACAGACTTACTGTTGCAAACACAAGAGTCACATGGTATAACAATGAACAGCACTCAACCCCCTGTATACTTACTGTAAGTCTAAGGATTGTTGTTCCTTTTAATACTACGTAATATTACACTATTATGGAGGAATATCACACTAACTATCATATTAATAGAAATACTAAATAATCTCCATCTTTAAAAATTGCTTCCCAGCACTTCACTCTTAGATCATTATTCTGTGTTCCTTGGAAAATATGTAGAGACCAACCAACCAGGCTTCACAATAAATGAGTTTAAGTGTTTCAGAGCTTTCAAAGCTATTTTTTTAAACTTTTCTGTAAATAAAGTAGCAACTCTATGAAAGAACTTCAACAGCCAACAGCAAAGACTAAATAACAAAGTCTGTTATCAAAGGGAATATAAAATGTGGAGAATACTTGCTCAGGAAGAGCTTTTATCACCGCCATCAAAAGATACCAGTGCAGGCTCCCATGAGAGGACATTACAGGTGATCCTCAGGGAGCACAGAACTGGGTCGCTTCCATTTTCTCACTGGCCCTAATGACAGACCTCAGGGTTAATGAAAAGCAGGGAATGGTGGCGGGAAAGAAAATGGTAGGCTTTGGTCTGTTCTCAGATATAAGCACGGGTTCTTAAACATTTTCCACCTTGGAGGAATAACAATACATTTAGTCTCCCTGAGGAGACCAGAATTAGCAAGACACATTAGTGTTGCTAACAAACATAAAAGGCTGCAATGAACCTGCAATGTAATACAATTAGTAAGGCTTCCTTTCATTTGCTCAAAACACTGTTTCACTTTATAATGGCCAAACTGTCTGTTGTTTTACTATAAGCAGAGTCATCTTAGCACAAGGTGAAACTTTGAGGAATGTGACAGGGAAAAATAGAGACAGGTTAGTACATTTACAGTTTTAAAAAAGCCCTATTGCAGACAATTTTATATATACCCATTACAGATTTAATTTTACAAATTGTGTGATGTGATGTTGAAAAATGTGTGGTGAAGACATTCAAGGTCAAAATCCAAACAAACCGAGGAAGAGAAGTGAAAATAAGTATAGTGCGTGCAAAAAGATAAACTTAATGGGGTTAGAAGGTGAAACTTAACTTCTTGAGGACAAAGAAAGAAACATTTAGAGAGCTACTATGAGACTGACACACAATATTTCCCCAGTTAGTTAGCTACAAGCTGTTTCTTTGTAAATAAATGACTTATTATCGGACCATGTTTTAGCTTCGAAGTTGAAAATGGCTAAGTCCATCATTGTTTGTGACACAAGACATCTTTGTGTAAAATATTATGTAGTGTTATAATGTGACGCACAGTCAGGTTCTCTATCACCAATGGTACAAGTAAACAATTGTTATAGGGAATGTGTTATGCAGACAAAATGTGTAAACGCTGACATCCTCGAGTCAAATATTGGCTCTACCTTTTTCATGACATTAAAAAGCCAAGCGCAAACTAGATTAAAATCTGTGCAACTCTCGATCATTAAGATCATTGTGTTGGTGTGTAGCAGCTTTGTGCTGGGTTAGTGTCCCTCCCACATACAAAGCAAACAATGAGAGGCAATAAAGCAAATCACCATTAGAGACAGTCTCTGGCTAGGACAACAAACACACACCCATACATTTTCTTTTATTCACAACAGGAGATCATGAGGAAGTTTGACACCACTCCAACCCAACAATGTTGTGGTTTTTAAATGAGAGCCAAGGATCTGTGAATGAGCTGCACTGCTACATGACGAATGGCAGGACATCAGAGAGCACTAAATCTATGGGTCTGAAAAAAAGTCAAGCTGCTTGCCTTATGAAATTTAGATTTATTATTGGAAATCCTATTTGCCTGTAAAAACTTTAATTGTGGTACTATGTTAAAATCGTTTTTCCAAAATGTTTGCCGTGTCACTGATGAGTTTGTAGCACAACTCAACTGCCCTGTACAGAACGTCTCCTTACTCATTTCCCTCTCTACTTCCTCGGGGTGTGTTTGATGGACTGATGTTATTATCTCTACCACCTTCATCCCTCCGTCTTCAAAGGCGGAAGATGACTGTATCTATCAGGCTTTAATGTGCTTAAGAGACGCCTCGGGCACTGTAGTGCTCCACTCCCCGTCTGAGCGAAGCTCCGCAGGAAAAAGGGGACAGCCTTGTGTGTACAGAGATGAAATAACCATATTCCTCCCATCATTGTCGATGTTTACACTGAACATAGATGCCCTGAATTGTCTGAAATAAATCTAACTCTGTACTGTATGTGGATGCAGTAAGCTGACAAGGGAAGTTCAATAAATGTCAATGAAAACATCAAATCTGGACTGTAAATCACAATGTGAGGTATGTGCTCATTTGGATTGATTTATACTGGGAAATACCATGTAACACTGGAAAAGGCATGTGAATGTGTTACTGTGTGAATGTGATCAGGGCTTCCCCGAAATAAAGAGAACTGCTTATAATAAACTTCCCCCTGAATAAATAAAGTTTAAAAAAGGCATTTTCAAGTTCATGCCATGTTTGATGTCTCTCTGAAACACTTCCTGTAATATCGGTCTTTTGAAGTCTTTTTTTTTCGCAGAAAAACAACAGTGGTTTATTTGTTCAGTCCGCTCAAGCAGAGCGTTATTACAAACTCACCGAGTCATTCTCATGCCCTGCGTCTGGATGAAATACCAGAACCACTCCACTGGAATTCCTCGATTCCCCGTACTGACTCCCACTGCTTTGCATTGTTTTGTGTGCATGTGTGTGTCTGCTGTATGCGCACACCACTATAGCCTCTGTTTCCAGCTCCCACATGATGACATTGTTGTCATAGCCACGTCAAGAGAGCGAGCCGCAGACGAGCAAACCGAGCACTTGACTGGATTCAATTCTAAGTAATATGCAGTTGTTGTGCTGCCTTGTGTTGGCAGATCACAAAAGAACAAATAAGTTATAACACATGTTAATTGTAAAAACATTGTTTTAACAAACAACAAAACACATCCATTCTTGTGCAACACTTTAGGATTAGCTTACAACGAAGAAGACTACAAATCAATATGGTCAACTCTCAAAGTTGGTAAAGGGTAACTTAACTTGTTATTTTAATTGTGGCCCTTTTTGCCATGTTTGAAAGATCCCAAAAGTTAGTCTCAATACAGTAGCTAATCTAGGGGGCATCTTTCTCATGATTTTAAAATTGTATTTAGGGAGAAGTTGTATGTAAAAATCAAGTTTGTAGTATTATATAAACGCTTTAGGAGGCTCATGATACTTCCCCTTGTAGGATGTTATCCCGGAGTCTCATTTTACATACACATAGTCATATTGACGTTAATAAAATGTAAAGAAAATAAGGCAATATTCCTCTTAGTCAAGATTGTGTAACACTATACTGGAGTAAATTTGATTGTGTTGAATATTATAAGTGGATAATATTATACAAGAACAAATTGAACTTCAAATGAGTGTTTCTCTCCATGTTCATGATGTGATGTAACATTGTAACACTGATGGCTTTAGATTCTTACATATACTGACAAGTGTGATTTTCTTCTTTTCATAGAAACCCACTTTCTCCTGCTGCTTCCCACTTTAGCCTGCTCACAGAATATTTAGCAGAGTACAAGAGAGGTGAAGGTTAAGCTCATCTTCTAAGTTATCTTGCACGGGGTGTGGACACAAGTGTGGCTGATAACACACAATATCAAATCCTAAAGCAGACATGTTGGCTGTGCAGGTCTATTCCCAAAGCTATTCAAAGTTTCTTCACCATCATTTCTATTTCTACTCCACACAGAGCTGTATAACTAAAAGCTTCTCAGTCCACTGAGAGCTGTATAACTAAACGGCTTCTGCGATTTCCACCCACAGCCACACATATTTAACGTGGTGTGTGCATTGACTCACAGCAACTGAAAGCTTTGTGATTCAACCATCAAACGTTATGGACTTTGCTCGAATACTGATTTACCGAAGAAACTCTTCTGTCTTAACTATCAGCCCTTCATCCGGTTCAAGCCCCGAAAGAGTCAATATGCATTTTTAATGATCTACCAGGTTCTTAATTATTTATCCTTCAGTGAATTTGCTGCCCGCTGACCATTAATGGTCTGAGCTTCTATTTCCACCTGACCAATAGATGACATTGAGGCTGATGGAGAAACAGAGGTGTGACTGATAAATGAAATACCTCAATGTATACCTTAGATGTTGATTTAGAGCGACTTTTCATTGATGTTGACAAATATTTAAAGGGAGGTGCCCATGGAGAGACATGAGGCAGATACTATGTGAAGTAAAACAGACAGGTAAGTGTGCATTTTAAAATCCAAATTGCCTGATTTCTTGTAAAGTAACCAGGTTTTTAGATTCAGTGTCACTTACATTACAAGGGATATCCTTATCTCTGATATCTGTAGAAAAATATTTTCTTTTTCTTTTTTAAACGCAAATCTTTAGAAATGTTGAGAGAATCAGTACAGTACGTCCTGAGAAGTTTTCTTTCCCATCAAAGAACTCCATTGAGAGTTGTCTGTGCATCCTTAGTTCCTTTTAAACAGGGATGACTGACAATAGCTAGTTCAGCATTGTTTTAATGGGGGCAATTTGATTAAAAACTAAATAAATATAGGCCAAACAAACAGGGGCACAACTTAGTTTACATTTGAGTCTAAATTCATCAAACTGCTATAGATCATTAGTCGTTCAGATCGTATGGCAACACTTTCTTGTACAATTTGCAACGGAGGCTTAATATATTGGCCCACATACAGAAAGCGCCACAGAGGAAATAACCCAAATACTAGGAGGCATGTTGGCAATCACTCACAAAACCTTCTTATAAATGAAAAAATATGAAACAGGAAAAAAAGCTCACTGATGATGATGCTGGTTCCGAGAATGTGAAGAAAAGATAACAATGCTTTTTGAAAACCTTCTATAACAACATAAAAACAATGCCCAGTCCTCAGACTAAATGAAAACGGAGCTTATAGAGTGTTTATTCTTTTTCTCACTATCTCTCTAACTTAAAAATTGTATGAAATTAAACTCAAAATCAAAGTATAGCTGAGTGATGCTTAATGTGACTGAAATAATGATCTCCTTTCAAGTGCTCAATAAAAAAGAGAGAGATGAAAAGAGCAAGGTTTTGATGTTCTTAAATGCAATCTGTACATTCCAAGAGCAGGAACATGGGGAGAAATAGACAGACACAGATGTCCCCTTAATGAAGAAGAAGCTTGAAAGCAGCAGCAGTTGACTCACCAAGACTCTGTTCTCCGTCTTGTCTCCTTTGATCTCCAGTTTGACTCTCCTCCTCAGTGACAGCTTCACCTTCCTCCCCACTGCATCCCTCACACTCTCTACACAGGGAAGACGAGAGAGCAGATAACGTAATGAGAGACTCACATTTGGAAATACTTGCATACCTGTGCATTGAATTAGAAGTAAAAGAAAAAAACTGCGAAGAGGTTTATCTAAAAAAAAAAATGTATTTGCCTTTGTTAGCTCCTAAAAAGTACGTTTACAACCCTAACTCTAACTGGTTTATTGATCAGAACTGGGTCAGACACCTCTCCATACTTCTCACTCCTCTGCCACACAGGGGCTGGTTTAGTCTGTGAACATGTGTCTGAGAGGGATTCTGTGTGTGTGCGTCTGTGCTGGCTTCCTCGCCTACAGGCTTCCACAAACCATCATCTGATCAAAGTGAAACTAATAATAAGGCAAAGCGCAAATCTGCCATCCTTTCTAAACAATCTCCATGGAAAATGTCCTGCTTAAGCATTTCCTAAAATACAGTCTTACTGCAGACACCTAATGAAATGAAATGCTTTAATGAGACCAGATAGTTTTCAAACCAGGAAAAAAAAAACTCCAGACTCTCATATATCATTTTTAAAAATTAATTCCATGTTCTGCTCATATATTACAACGGTGACAGGAGTGGGCATTTACTAGCCGGCTGTCTGGTGGTTTGCATAAGACAGTTAAGGCATGTAAATGTGGTCACACTGGCATGAATTTCAGTAGGGACTCGTGTGGAAGGTGGGGAAATGGAAGACCTATGACCTTGTAAAAAACTCAAACAAACAATTTACAAGCCCATAAAATCAGTCTCTCATTTATTGACCCACAGCTAACCCAAAATTGTTCATTGATGTGATGAGATCACAAATCAGATTTGTGGTGTTCATCTCTAGAGAGTTGCAATTGGAAAACCTTTTGGAGATGTTTAGGATATAAACAACAGTGTTAGACTATGGTAGTGAAAACAATACAGGATAAAAAACAGAAGAAACAATTGTTCATAATGTAACAACATTTCTATTGTTAGTGATTTATTATTTATGCGAATAAATCATAAACTTATTTTAGGATCTTTCATTTAATGCCGTCTAAAAACTGCTTAATTGTGAGCAGATTCAATAACATACACCTCACCAAATTGTCCATGAGCTGTGCTTTGCTATGCTTCGTCCCCTTCTTAAATTCAACTTCCTTTTCCTCAAAGGTCTGTCCCACAAACAGATGACACAGTAACCCTGTTTTGACACAGCAGGACAGCCCTAGCTGCTAGAACTTCAACTGAACACCTGAAGGCATCGCTTTGCCTGATCACTCAAGGGTAACAGGTTTACCAGACATCATTCAAACATATTTGAAGGTTGTTTCTCCCTTTGTCTTCTGCTTTCATAAGTGTTTGAATGCATGTCAGTAAAATATTGTCTCGGCATTAGGGGTGTAACGGTACACGTACCCGTACCGAAATTATTCGGTACGGGCCCTTCGGTTCGGTACAGGTGTGTACCGAAGTGTACCGAACGAATATAACGTTGAACGTAAAAAATTGAGAACGTGAACAACTTCTTGGAAGTAATCTCAGGTGCTGCGTCGCAGCATTCAGAGTAATTTGCTCACATTGGGTTCAACGCGTCATAGAGCGAGCAAGTCATTTAATTGGATGAGAGGCATACTATGAGAGCTGGTCAGAGGGATGCGTTCTCTGTAGTCAGTAATTTGAGGAACTGTCGAAATGGCGAACGCAGATAAAGTTGAGCTCGAAAATCCTCCAGCATCATTGAAGTCTCCGGTTTGGGAACATTTTGGTTTTGCAGTTACGAACAAGGATGACGGACAAAGACAGGTGGACCGAACCAAAGCTGTTTGTCGGCATTGTTCAACTAACATTGGTTACGCGGCTGGCAATACATCACACTCATTTGAAAAGGCATCACCCGAACGTGACTATCACCGGTACCAAAAGAAAAAAGACTGAAGTGCAAACCCAACTCCCGCTAGCATGTAAGCCTCCACCACTCGCAACAAGTTCAGACCGAGCCAAAGCTATTACAAACGCCAAATATCCTTATGTTGCCATGTTAGCAAAGCGCTACCTGGCTGTATCTGCTACCTCTGTCCCTAGAGAGGGTTTTCTCCACAGCAGGAGACATTGTTAGTGCCAGCAGATCTGCCCTTTCGGCAAGCAATGTGGACAAGTTCATTTTTCTTTAAAACAACATGAAAATACAATGACAAGCAAGTCATAATGTCAAGCTGGCTGCTTAGGAACTAGTACAGTACAGTTCAAATACAGATTATTTCAGTTCATCGAAATGCTGCACCTTAATGTTTATTTTATTATATGTTGTATTTATTTGAGTGAATACATTATTCACAGTTTAATAATAATAATAAATATATATATATATATATGTTTTGTTTTGTGAAAAAAAATTATGCTGTACCGAAAACGTACCGAACCGAACCGTGACCAAAAAACCGAGGTACGTACCGAACCGAAATGTTTGTGAACCGTTACACCCCTACTCGGCATACAAACACAGTTTCTGAAGGTTAGATCCTCTAAATGTTCTGTAACTCAGTCTATGGTGTTTATTTCTGCAGCATCACTCTGAAATGCGTTGCAGATACTGGATGCCAACAGTGATTTTGAATGCTGCTGAATCACCGGCACCAGCATATGTTTCAAACAATGGCTGGTTACATACTCATCCAGACAACCCCACATGGTATGCGATACATGACCATGACATACTGAATTCCTAAGTGGGCTGTTAAGTGTGCAGTGTTAGGAAAATTGGTGAAGCTAGAATCAGGAAAAGTCTTGAACTTTCTCACTCTATGTTGAGTGGATGTCGGAAATCTGTGTTTCTAGTCCTGGATAAAGTGAGAAAAAACAAAGAATGTTTCCCCATCTATACAGGAATTCAGTATGTCAGCAGACTAACCATATTATATAAAACTGAAGCATTGTTATTTATGGGAAAGGTGAATAAAATGATGAATCAGACATGTGGAATGTTTCCATCGATAATGTTTACTGGATAAAATGATATTAAGCTACATAACCGTCAAAAATGTATGTTAAATCCTAAGCAAAAGGACACGATGTTGTCCTCCAGCTTCTGTAAGATAACTATTGTAGGTGCTGAAAAAACAGACTGGATGACAAAAAAAACATGATAGTTGGGTGAGAGTACAGGGATACAAAACGTATAAATAATCAAATGCATGTATCACCAACTGAATAGATGACATAGCATTTTCCACCAAGCCTTATCTACATTCTGCACTATGTATTTCTCTTTAAGAAATATATGGAGCCAGATGAACATTGTATGCTTGTGAGAGAGGGAGAAAAAAAGCTTGTGCTTGTCCAACATTGCACTGAGGTGTCAACAACTGAACTACTTGCCAAACAAAGAGACCCTGAGCTTGAGCCAAACAGTCAGCAGGATTCTAAAAGGTAAGTCCACAATCAGAACAAATAAAGCATAAGAAACCTGGCAGACTTTAGCCAAGAGGACAGACCACTAAGGCTAAAGTATTTGAGAGTGGACCAAGGTTACTGTGGAAATAAACGTGCAACTTATGTGGTAAAACCAGCTGGCCACTCACATATAAACTATTTAGCTTTTCTTCCAAATATAGGCTCCACACTGCATCAACAGTACATCCACCTCGATCAACAACAGCTCAGCTGCATGTTTACACAGCTTCAAGCTATACTGCAGCCAAACATAATGGATTAGTGTATAAAGTAAGATTTTGACTCTTTATGAAATGCTTTTTTAATCACAACGTATATTTTGGCAAGATACTTAACGTTAAAATATAGCGTTGCTATTGTGTCTCAGCCACAGTAAGTCTCTGGCTGTTCTGTATGAATGGGATATATTATATTGCATCAGTTCAGTAAGGACAGTACAGGAGTACACATGCACACTGTGAGTCAGGAATATGAGAAAGGCAGTATCAGGGATTGTTGCAGCCTGGACACATGGCTACTACAAATGATCAATTCTTACCCAGAAGCTCTTTGGGGACCTCTGACACTTCCTCGCTCATTTTGCTGAAGATAATAATCCCAAAACAACGAAGAGCGTTCAGTCAACACATGGAGAATACTCCAATTCTGAGGAAACAAGGAGCGAGAGACAGAAGTGTCAGGTGCTGCCCGCCGGTGCAGTTCTCCCGGTTACATGCTCCTCTCGTCTCGCGGTGTCCGGACAATGTAATCGCGTTTATCCCGGCGCATGTCCTCTCGGTTTAAACAGGGTTCACGGGTTGTATGTTGGAGAAAGAGTCAGTCCGCTAAGGTCCCTTTAAAATCATGTTGAAACCAGGCACATTGTGCGCTTCAGGCAGATGAAAAGAGCAGCGCTCGCGCACATCCTCTGTGGCCGTGGCCCTAACGTAAAGCGGTCGGTAATACAACAGCCGAGCAGTCAATAGTGGGAACCGGGGCCCCTCCCCACGCGGTGATGCGACAGCCAGGGAGCCGATGCGATGCCGGGGCGGTGTGGCGTGGCACGAGGGGGCGGTGGTGGTGGTGTCAGCCAGATATTAATGAGACGTCTACAATGGTTTTGCCCAAACTGCGAACCAGGGACCTCTAGCGGTCCTTGGTGTAGTCTCGTGGGGACCTAATCCCATGCTGCAGCACAGGAGGTAGCTGTACATAACCAGTAGGCTACTATTCCCAGTGGATTATATAGCCATAGTATGGGATAGTAATACAGGTTTAAAGCTAATTTATAATAATGTCACTTTGAAATCAGACTAGGAGTAAAATGCACTCCAAATCCATGTAGCGATATTATGGGTAATTTAAAGTGTTTTTGCAGAGATCTCTTTTAATGAACATAGCCTATTATTGTCATTATTATTTCAACAAAAAATCAGATTTATAATACTGTAGGCCTACTTGTTTGGGCATTGCAGTGTCTATTTTGATCCTGAAACACGGAAAGGTAACATGCGTATATAAAAGAATGAAAATATATCGCGCTTCACCATGTCTCATATTGTTTCAGACATTTCATTGTATGCAAACGTTTTATTTGACAATGACCAGAGTTAAAGAAAGAGGAGGTCGACACCTTGTGGTCATTCAGTTCAAATACAGCCAGGCTCAGATTAGGCGACAACATACCGTACACTTTATTTAGCTTTTACACATAACAGTTTGATATCACATAATTTTTAGAGAACGTATTATACATGTCTAATATAACATTAATTTAAGATAAAGTTACATTTCGTATCAAAAATAAGTTATTATGTAACGCTTGAATTTCACAATATGTTTCCATATTTTACACATCTCTCAATTTTGGACATGTATTCACCTTTTCCTCCTTATAAATCTGAAGCTAACAGTCTGACCTACATTTAAACATAAACAAAAAAAACAGATAAACATCACTAGTTCAGTGCAGTAATCTTAATGAAAAAAAACTTGTTTTCAAATTAGGCAAAAGGCCAAATAAAATTAAGAGGTATGTTGTGCACGTGTGTTGTATGCACCATATACTGTCAGTCTACATCTAAACATCTATAAATGGTGAAGTACAGTTTGGGCTCTGCTGTTTCATCTTATCTACTACCATCTCTAGTTTTTCTTTCATGTGGCAGAGATTTGAAGCCTTCAGCATAAGTGGCAATGTTTTCAGCTGCTCCTCTGGAGCCTGAGCCAGCCACGTTAGGATTAGATCCATGAGAGGTCCTCTCTCTTTGGGTAGAGTCGTGCCGCTGAGATGCACCCCCTCTTCTGATTTATGAATGTAGCTGTTGGAGGGAGATGATGGTTTCGAATTATAGGGAATAGTGGAAAGGAAGTGAAACAAGGAAAATGTACAGAGGAGCAGTGTGTGGGTTGACTAGGCTCACCTGGCAATAAATAACGTCATTTTTGCCACGCGCATCCTCTGCCTGCTGAAGAATCCTGAGACGAATGTCCTGAGTGTCTCACCTGAGAAAGAATGTCTGAGTTTAAAATCCAATTTCTTTATCGTTTGCATACACAAAAAGACAAATAATCTTGAAGAATTTTAATTATTTTAAATAATGTTATATTTCACTGCTGTGCTGAGTACATACTTCCATTTGAAAGATATTCGCAGGACCCACACAATGTGTCGTGGTTATTTGAGCCGGGAAGGAGTGCAATCTGTCCGCTTGCGCATTCCTGGTGTTTTACGCACGACTCCAGCGCAGAAGATGATTTGGAGAAGTAGCCATCGGAACACTTTTCACAAACAGTGTCTATTTGTGACGTACCTACAGATAACAAGAATGCATTTTGGCTCAAAACAATGTTGAGATTTACGATTAAATCATGTTTGGGTGGGTGTATGTTAGCTTTCAGCATAAAATCATATTGAAAGCCAATCGTTACAAAGTAAAATAAGAAATTATCGTTTCTCTGTTACATACCCTGAGTTTTAACACCGTTTCCGGGCCCGCACTTTGAGTGTGTCCAACAGAACTCATTGGTCATGTAGAAGCCCTGTTTGCACCGACAGACCCTGTTGGTGGTCGCAGTGCACTCCGTCTCCACCTCCTGGTTCTCCATGCAGTAGTTGTTGCAGTAAAGACATCGGGGCAGGTAGTTCCATAACTCGGTAAAGTGGCGGCTTCTGCACGGTGCGCACACGGTGGGCGTGGTGGGGGTGCAGTACGCAGTCATGTGCGTGCCGGGTGGGCACTTGTCACAGATGAGGGTTTCTCTGGTGGATGGGTCTCGGTGGTTAAAAGTGGGGGGAACGGATTCCACCACCGCGACACCTTGGAGGACCCCAGAGAGCAGGAAGAGCGCAGGTAAAAGGAGCTGAGGAGAGGATCGTGATTGGTTAGTTACTGTATATGCAGGCTTTTTCTGATACTGTTTTTTATTAATAATTAAACACCAGTGTCTTTACTAGCCTACAGTTTATTTCAATTAGCCTCTTTATTATGTACAACTATGCCATTCATCTTTACCTTTTTCTAGAAGACAGAACACATTACACCAGAGACATTCAAATAATGGTATAATGTGACACGATTTTTTGTTTTTACATATTTCTTACAGCTTCATCAACCTCATCAGTAATAGTCTGATATATATTTGCAATTTTGTTTAGTTTTACTCACTTAATTGACTTATTTCACTTCGAATTCCTTAATTGGAAAGGAATCAGTGTCTGTGATTTAAATTGTATTGGAATGTACGCAGATCTTTCTAACTTTATTTCATTATTGCACTGCAGCAGACAACATTTGACAGCAGCAGCATTTGTCAAACAATTCTTTATATCATAAAATAAGTTGATTATATAGGATTTAATTCTCCTATTTCTCGTAAGGAATCCTGTTCATAACCCTTAAGAGTACTGACTTGTTAGGTCACTAACTGTTAAAAACACTTTTGATAAATATACATTAGGACTTGTGCTAAAGGCTCCTGATCAGAGTGATCACTTTTTTGTCCATTTTCCATTTTTACAAATTTCAAGAGACATTTCCAAATAAAAAGCCACACACATTTCTCAATTCACTCCAATAGGATATTAAATTACTTTCTGATTATCCAGTATTTTGTTAGTTCACCTGAGAATTTGTATGAAACCTTAAAAAATAGTGGTCATAATCTCGACTGCTACATCTAATAATTATACTTTTTTCTATATTACTTTCATCCCACATACACCAAAGTATAATCCTTAATCTCTGTTTTTGCTAGATTTGATCATTTTACACTACAGAATACTCACCATGTTGATGATGTGCAGGTCGCTGCTTCTGTAGAAGAGGACCAGTGCCATTTATACAGTCCTCCTATAGGACATTTATGTGTGGGCGTGTGTTTTGCAGACAATGAGTTATAACATCTCTTTTGGAAAGGTCAAACTACTTCCGTCATGTAAATTGAATTATGGACACGGCAGTGGCTTTAGGAAGTATTCATTTAGGGTTTTGGGTAATTGGCCAACATGTAACTTTTTCTTTGAATCCATTACAGGCTGTTCCTGGTTCTGTTGTATGTGACAAAAGACTGATATCACTCTTCATAACCAGGAATTAGAAATTACTGGAAATCCTCACCCAGATGTCTCGCTGGCCTTAGTGTCTATAGTCAGTCAATATAATTACAGGATATCTAAATTACAATCAAACAATAATAAGTTACATATTGGGATACCAGCAATACAAATTCAAAAGTAAACCTGTTATGATATACCACATGTATAATCTACAGTCATTTCCAAAGTCTTTTATAAATGGAATGGTGTATCTTAAAATTTCATTTTTTTTGTGCAGTAATTGAGCTATATATCTATATTTATATAAATATGATATTTATATAGATATGATATATTGTTTTAAAATATGATAAAGGTGATATTGTTTTAACATATAGCTCATATGTGAAAACAATGTCTTAACATAATATATCTAAAAACTTGACAAGCAACTTGAGGGGAGAGCAACCCGAAAAGACGTCATTCTAAAATGTCCTTGTGACGTCATCAGGTAATATTTGAGTTAAACCTAAAATGTGTTTTTTGATGATCCAAGCTGGTTGTTGAATGTGTTATAATGTGGCAATAACCTTTATTCTTCTCTCTTTGTAAAATGTCCCCTTTGAATGAGTCACTGTACGTGTAGAGTAAGAAATGTGCAGTGCAATTTAGCAAATCAAAATAGATTACTTTTATGTGATGAGTCAAAAGTGTGTCCGTGACTCAGTTCTCACCCTATTTCCACAGAATATGAGAACACGCTACAACCATGACATGTTTGTAATGAATATTACACTGCAGGCAGGTTATTGGCCAAATTGAGTAGAAGAAAAGCACATCACACTTCCATCGAACTCTATTCAGAAAATATGTTTCCTTGGAATGTGTTTCTAAGCCAGAGTTCAATACTGATGATCCGAGATATGAGGTTTCCAGCACTTCCACCAGTATCCTGATAGCATATTGGCTTTGAAATGTTATCTTTATTTAGCCATAGAGACAATTGTGTGTGTGTGTGTGTGTGTGTGTGTGTGTGTGTGTGTGTGTGTGTGTGTGTGTGTGTGTGTGTGTGTGTGTGTGTGTGTACTTATTTTATCTAAGAAAAATAGACCTACCACTGATGAAATAATTTGACATGCTAAAGCTTCCATATGTACATTTGTATAATTATGTTTAAATAAATATATAGAAACTTTTTGGGCAGGCCAAGTGCTACACAGAGGATTTAAGACTTAACTCACCTAAAAATGAAGCTTTGGTTGTATTGTCAATCTGCTCTTTATGGTTCAAATTAAGGTCCTGCATCTGTCCAGGCAGAAAGCCAATCTTAAATTGGAATGATTTGTCAGGCACTCAGTGATCAAGGCCACTCCCAGGATCAATTCAGTTGCTAATTTATGAAGAAAAAAGGCTTTCTACAAAGTGATTTTATTCAAATCATTTGACATTAGTGTTCACAAGTTACACAAGCTTAAAATGGTCAGGCATATATACAATAAAGGTCATAATAATATAAAAGTGATAAAAACAATATATAAAAAAAATATCACTTCAAGAACTTGCAGCATTCGGAATCCAGTATTTCTGATAAGTAATAAAACAAGCCTTTACATATTCAGAAAGTAAAATCATTATTATTATTTTAAATATAAAACAATTGCACTCCTTTGTACATTCATATAGCTGACAGTTAAAAAAAAATCAGATGAGCTCTACTTGCCAGCAGTCCAGAACAAGCCAACAAACAAAGGACTGTAAAAAATGCACGTATTTCATTATGAAACCAAATCCTTCCTCTCAATCTGCGAGAAAGCAACAATAATAAAAACACAACACCTGCCAGCCTGTCTTCCATAAAATATTGTGCTATTTACAACATAAATAGTTTTTCATTTTTCACAGACTCCGGTCAAAAGTTTCCAGGACATTTATTTATTTATTTCGGCCTGCCTGAAGTACACAAATGTGTTTATTTTTTCTTTTAGGATTATTAAATTCATAACTGTGGACAGATACTCTGGACTGAGGGTGAAACTAAAGGAATCCATTGATACCTCATATAATGAAATCAACCTTATTCTGGCAGAGGGTTTGTCTAGGAAATCATGCAGGCAAAGAAGAATGTACCTCCCGTCTTGCCCTTGTGTTACAGTTTGGCACTATGTGCATAGTTTGATAATATCTTAAAGCCCTGATTGTACCATGTTACCCATGTCTGTTACTCTTTCACATACACGTACCCCTCTGCTCACTAAGTGTTTGTCCTTTTCTGTGTGTTCTGTATCTGACAATGCTTGAGTGTTTGTGTATGCTATAGATGGCACATATTCCTGTGTGTACCTCCCAGATGATTATTCATTTAATGGTTTATGAGCCTTAAAACAGGACTCATCGTGAAGCATACTAACAAACATCTTCTCATACATCTTGTGCGTGGAGGTGGTTCCTATGATGCGGCTAAACTTCTTCAGGCCTTTCAGCAGATGGCGTGGGGCCCCGTTGTTGCGCAGCACCCTCAGACTGTGAGACAGACCTTTGGCAAGATCCAGGTCATAGTTTGCCATCTTCCAGAGGTGAAGCAGCTGCAGGATGTACTGCTGGGGCAGACAAGTGGAAACTACGGCCCGGACATCCTCCAGCTTAACTTTGACCCCTGGCAGGCTGTCGGTGACCTTCAGGAGGTCCACTAGGGTTAGGTTTTTTAGGCTGTTGCAGCGGGAGACTTTCTTCTCACAGAGGTTGACACCTGAAGTGACATGTTAAAAACATTACAACACTAATCCAGGACTTAAAGGTCCCCTATTATACAGTTTTTCATCAATATATTATAGGTCTCAGATATAAACAAAACATGTCTCTGAAATGTTTGGCTCGGAATACCAAACAGATCACCCATCGCAGCATCCCATAAACCCCTCTGTTTCAGCCCTGTTTCAAAAGTGCTGATTCTGTGTCTGTTACTTTAGATGAAAATAAGGAGCCACTCCCCACGCCCCTCTGCGAGATATTTGGTTAAAATAAACACAATAGGCACTTTCCACCAAAAAGGATCTGGAACTAGTCCCTAGTTCGCACGAATCTTTTCACCTCCAGATAGTCCCTGCTAGAGAGGTAGTACTTTCCTGAGGAGGAAATGGTTCGTGGGTGTGTCGGCCACACTAACAATTTCTGATTGGCTGGGCGAATTGCAAAACATGCCCCCTAAAACTCACAAAGGTTTTGTAAAGAAGAAGAAGAAGAAGAAGAAGAAGAAGAAGAAGAAGAAGAAGAAGAAGAAGAAGAAGAAGAAGAAGAAGAAGAAAGAAAGACAGAAGAAAGAAGAAGAAGAAGAAAGTAAGAAGAAGAAGAGAAGAAAGAAGAAGAAGAAGAAGAAGAAGAAGAAGAAGAAGAAGAAGAAGAAGAAGAAGAAGAAGAAGAAGAAGAAGAAGAAGAAGAAGAAGAAGAAGAAGAAGAAGAAGAAGAAGAAGAAGAAGAAGAAGAAGAAGAAGAAGAAGAAGTGAATTCAGCGTTTTAATTGCCTAATCCTCCCTCAGGAATTTATTCCGGTGAGAACGCGATCTACTAGGACAGTTCGAGGGACTAAAGAGTTCGGGGGGAACAAGTACCGGGGACAAGTACCGGCTAAGTACTTAATGGTGCTCTAGGAGGAGATTCAGATGATAAAGTGGGGGGTGTTACCTTGGTTGGTTATCGGCCAATGGTCACACAAGCCAACAAAACGTTATGACATCATAAAGTGGCCAAAATCTGATCAGCTCATTTTCAGACAGGTTTTTATATAAATGGATCAGGAGAAGAGTGAATATTTTTTCCTGAAACTTTCAGAATCTCTTAACACAGAGGGGACACATGTTTCTGTATAAAAGACATGAAAAAGTGGATTTTGCATAATAGGTGACCTCTAAATAAGGACTGGCTGAATCAAGAAGTGCACTTTTTTGTACCTTGAATGATGCCATACATCTTGTCATGGTCTTTGTTCTGCTCCCTCCACAGGCGCAGCAGCTGGAGGACCTGCTGCTGGGGGGAGCAGGCCTTCTTCACCTTCTCCAGGCTCTTACGGTCCACCCTCCGCCCGGGGAGACTCTCCAACAGCCGCTCCACCGGCACCGAGGACAGTCGTAGGGAAGAGAGGGACTGGAACACTGCCTCCTCACAAAGGTTCACATCTGGCAAGGGAAAGAAGTTGGCTTAAAACAGTATCCCAATAATGAGTTTTAGCAGTGGTCATATTATCCCAATAACAAAGTCAGTACATTTGTATAATTCACAGACGTTTCAATTGTGGGGCACAGGTTGTGTTTGGAATATATTTGGATTACATGGTTTGTTTGCTGCAGTGCCATTTGCCTATTAAGGTCATTACACACCAGGCCGATTTTCTGCGTCGATAGATGTCGATAGATGTCGGGCCGTCGATGAGCGTTGTGTCGCCCTACTCAGATTGGTCTTGGTCAATTTGTGTCTTTTCGGCCGTGTTCTTTGGTGTCAGTTTGGTGTGTAAGGAGCTTTACACGTCTGGATTTGTTTGTACGTGTTTGTGTGTTGGGTTGTAATTCAACCACAGCAGAGGAAATGATTTGGTCTCTTTCTATTGAAATCACATAACCACTATTAACTTTAGTTTGTGTTTCAACATAGCAACGATGTTTGCATATTGAACTGAAACAGTGAGGCGAGCTGTGCGAAAATGTGCTGCTCTTTACTGCTGAGTCACACTCCACTACACAATCACCTTCACTATTCGTCATTACGTTCCCTACATTTTTGCAAGCCATGGGCCCCTGGGCTGTCCTTGTAGGGATTTTTTTGTTTTGCAGACAGAAGGATTTCCGTAATACACAAAACAGTCATAGAGGGAAATGAAGTGAAACTGTTGACGTGAGATTACAACTTTCACACGATTATAGGCATTTCTGTGTTTGTGTGTGTAAAATTAAAAGAAACATTTAGGAAAACCGATGTCGTTGTAGTATGGTTGAGTTTAATGTGAAGAGGATATTAGGCTTGTTTCTCTGATGTCTGGATAATTGGAGTGTGGCTTGTTCTATTATTGACATTGATGTCCTCGTGGTTTCTCCAAATCACGTAGCTACTTTGGTAATCCCAACTGCTTTCAATTTCCTTATTCTTTGTAAAGAATCCTGCTTTACTCTTCCAGGATCTGCTGCAGACAATCAGTGGTTGTGTAATCCACATGAAGGCAATTTGTGAATGAATGTTTTAGGAGAGCATCACCCTGCTTTAGGGACAACAGCTTTTTTGAGTTTCCTACCAAGAGTGGTGTGCATGAGTGTGTCAGGGTGTGTGTGTGTGTGTGTGTGTGTGTGTGTGTGTGTGTGTGTGTGTGTGTGTGTGTGTGTGTGTGTGTGTGTGTGTTTGCCAGGGACTGTGGTTTTTCTGGGCTGTGGGAATTCAATGTCATATTTGAGGCTTCTCCTCTTAAATTAATTGTCAGCATCTGTCATAGTTAGAGCCTGAGTAACAAAGACTTACCATCTCGTTGTGTGTCTCTGTGCTTGACTCAGTTTCCTCTGTTATTGTAGGGTGAGGATGTGACAGTTAACAAAGTAATTGATCCATCGTGGGTGATTATGACAGTAGGGGCATAAACATCCCATCCAACCCCTTTGCTTTGGATTTTCTCACTTGTGTTGGTTTTCAGGCACGCAAGAATTTGTAAAAGAATGGAATCTTGACAACGGACCTGACCGAGGAAATCCCCTGCCTTCAGGAATGAAAACGACCACATGTCTGAAATAATTCAGCTCTGGCTGATTTTAGGTTGTTGACAATTGAGGTTTGCTCAGAAACATCTTTGTGTGTGTGTGTGTGTGTGTGTGTGTGTGTGTGTGTGTGTGTGTGTGTGTGTGTGTGTGTGTGTGTGTGTGTGTGTGTGTGTGTGTGTGTGTGTGTGTGTGTGTGTTGTGTGTGTGTGTGTGTGTGTGTGTGTGTGTGCTGTGTAAACACTTCTCTGATTCCTACCCGCAATAGTCCTGAAACCTCCATATGAATCTTATTAACGATTAAAACCGGCTGGAGAATTTTCTTACCAGTTTGGCACAAAGAATGTTGCTGAGAGCACTCCGGAGAAGCCGTTTTGTTTGTACAGAGGCTGTTCGAAGTAGACGTGCCCCATCTCAGTGTTTTTAAGCCCAAACCGGAGCAGTTTTTGTGGGGCTGACATGACTCGGTAGAGGAGTCCCTGATTGAGAAATGACCCGCGGGACAACGTTCACACGTGGTGTCACTCACCGGTGTACCTGGAAGAGATAAACACAGGATCATGTCTTAATTTCATGAATGAAACACCTCTGTGAAGTGTGTGTATCACATTTTGAACCGTGAGAAGTAAGCAGCCCGTTCGATGTTTCTTATCTTTATAATCAAACATCTTCATTAGCACATCTCGCCCTTTTCTGTGTGTGAACATGATCTGTTGCAAATACTAGCTGACATCGAGGTGATGTGATTCCAAGAACTATGACCACAACGACATGAGAGCACATCAGGGTGGAAGATGACACATTTGTGATGTTGGGTATGACTCACACAGAACCCCCAGAGTTTCTATATCTTATATCTGTTATCAAATGGGAAATACGTAACCGCAGAGTTTGATTTGTCAGCAGATTTTTCAGACTAACATCTGCCAAAAAGGCTATTAAGGTCAACTTCTCATTGAAAATAACCTTAAAAATGTACTTATTTAAAATCATATTTTATTGACTTGAAGATGACGAAACACTTGTATTTTCTAATAATATCTGAATTTATAAAATTATTTATTTTTGTTTATTTTTAAATGTTTTATTCACTGAAATGTTAACCTTATGATGTAATGTTAAATACATTATCCCCAATTGATCACATTTTAAATATTTGTACCCATTTACTGACATTTTACCAAATGTCAACTAGTTTTAACCACAGATAATGACACTGCAGTAAACCAATAGACCTTGTGGTTTGTGACATGCAGCACACACGAGGACATGACCATGTTGTGGAACTAGGTATTTCTCACATCCTTATTTTTTTCAATCACTAAAGCGTAGAATAGAAAATGTGTGGGAGGAGGCTTGACCTTTGAGGAGTTTCCCCTCCATCGTTGCACAGTTTCACAAACTAGCACTAAACCATGAAACCACTAACTGATATGCATACAGTAAACGTGCAAATGTTTCCTGTACCTGTGATGTACAGCGCACAAGAATGAGCCAGCCTAACTGTAATGAGGTTGCACATACTGGCATGAATCTTAGTTTTTTTCTCAGAATTTCCTCTGTAAATGCAGAATCAGCATGTTAGCACTTAACCCACGTAAGATATATCTTTAGATGTTATCTGAAGCAGAGGTGACAGCTCTGTGTATTAATTCAATAAATTGTCTCGTGAACCAATGCAAATATAAAAAATGTATGACAGAGTAGACTTAGAAATAACCGTTTGAGAAATGTAAGATTATTACCTCTATGGCCCTAGTTCCTATCTTACTTTTAGATATATTTTTAATAGTCTCTTATCCGTCTATCAGTCTTAATTTTTAGCAAGAAAATATTTGGTTGAATGCTGTACAAAAATCTTTAGACTTTTAGATCATGATTATCATGAAATAATTGCTGGTTGCAGACCTTTTATAATTGTACATGTTATTGGTATTGTATATCATGTTCTACTGTGCCTTTCTAAGATGACACCAAAATAATTTCCAAAAACACGGACAAAATAGTTTCCAAATACACAGCTGCGACCTTAAATCTTGCGTTCAGAGAGAGAGAAAACAATTGCAACAATAAACAGACAATTCAGGAAATCGAGCAACGGAGTCATAAAAGTAATGTCAACCAATGGGTTTCTGACATCCTGTGGTTTAAAGGTCTAAAACCACAACTGAAGACATTACATAATAAGTCCTTCAGCTTCATGGGGAATCCCCTGAAATGCTGTCTCATGTCTGCAGAGTGTCATTAGACATTAGGGTCCGATGTTATATCCATTTTTTACAGTAGGAATGTACGGAAAATGTTTTTTCATATTCAGTATGGTGCCAACGCTTACAGGGGTCGCATAATGACCAGAAACCATGGAAAAGGTTGTTTCATCTATGCAGCCGCTAAAATCCACTCTCAGGTCTGAGATGAAGTCATGAGAAGCGCAGTGCCAGTTTGTGCTGCGGTTTCAGTAGAAATATCAAATTCTGTTCACGGGAATCTTGAAATTTAGCATCAACCGCTCTTTAAGTTTCCCACAAGCACTACTGACGTACCAAGGAGAGAATCTGTGAGGAATATCAGGTCAGATATCCGCCATGATAATTACATCCTTGGGTGCATCTGGCACAAAGATTAGCCAAGACTGCATCTGGTGCTGTATTGGCAACAAATGACCAAGAGACAGTCTTTGTCTCTGGAGATTCTGTCTAGTCAAATTTATGTCATTCTTTAGAGGAAGAAAATCATTTTATATACATTACAGTGAACTGATTTTCATTGTCTTTTTATTGGGATTCAAACAATAGCAGTCTGAGCTAAAGACAAAATCAATATCCCTGCAAAATACTTAAATAAATCTTTATCCTCTGCACTATATCTGAGTCTGTGCCAGACAATCTGCAGTGAATAAAAAAAAGGAAGCACAACTTCAGGAATGAAAGGTTGTGCCGTTTAACCGAGACATTATAAACTGATCCCTGTATTTTAAGTTTCCTCTTTAAATAAGCTGTTAAAGTGCTCTATCATGCATGAAGAGGAACAAGTGAAGAATACTTTTGGCATTGTCGTGTGATACTCTACTGCAAATAGGAACTCAAAAATAAATGGCAACTGAGCCCTACAGCACATGAAGGAGGCATATCGTGCTTTTTTTAAGCTTCAAACTTGTATTTTGGGTTATTACTAGAACATGTTGACATGCTTTGACTTTTAAAAAAAACACATCATTTTTTCTAACAACGTCTGTCTCAGTATACATATATTCACCCTTTGTCAAAAACACTTAATTGTAACGCCTGCCTCTTTGACACGCCCTCCCAGAAATAGTAAGTAGTTAGATCAGAATTAAAAGTAGAACATATTGCGTTATGAGTAAGTACAGTCATATAATAAAATCATTATTTTTATACATGGCACAAAGAGGAAAAAGGATAAACGTTGATCTTTTAAAAGATGCAGTCAGCCCCCATGGAGTGCTGTGACAGCATGTGTCTATGAATAATATGGATATGCATCACATGGTGATACCGTGACAGGAATTGGAGCCTAAATGGAATGAAATTATGCTGGAAATAAGTGCTGTATTTGAAAGTAATTAAGTTCACGGAAAATATGTAATCATTTTCCAAAGTATAACCACATCAGGGTGACTTTTTCATTTCCATTGCGCTATTTTCTTCAGTAATATTTGAGTCTTTATTCTCAAAGGCCATACACATTTTTAACTTCTCCCTCATCACTCTAATCATCATAGTTTCTTCATTTATAATAATTTTAATTCAAGTGACAAGCCAAAGCTGTTTGCAATGAATATCAAAAGATAAAACTTAGAAATAGTTTAGGACAGGATTATGATGCATCAGTGATGCGACAATTGAACTGTGAAGTTTCAGCCAACACTGCCCAAACTCAGAGTTGGTCAGGTGTGGAAGTGCAAGATAGACGTGCATGAATGTTTTTTTACAATCACACAAACACACAATTTCTCTTGATAGAAAAACAAACTGTAGCATTTATATGGCATGTAAATGCATACTACATGTCTCTGTAGAAGACAGAGAAATAAGAAAACATAAAAAACCAGACTAATGGCCATGTCCTTTTTGTGTTTTATACTGTATGTTTAACTATTACAGACAGCTTTAAACCAAACTCTGTGTCTCTGTGACAAACAAAGAGTGGTTCTAGGAAATGTCCGAGACAGTTCAAAAGTAGAAGTTGTTTCTAGGAAAAGAGACGTCTGCATCTGGAACAGATCAGATTCACAGAATCAAAGAAAGATGAAGAGATAGAAAGAGAAGAGCTTTCAGTGACACAAGGGAGACAACATCGTAATGTGAATATGCTGTTCTGTAACTGATGTGAGTCTGCTTTGTTATTTTGTTTCCTTACTGAGGAAGCATATCTGGAATTTAACTGATTTGAGTGAGACTCAGGGAGAGTATTGCATAAGATGAGAAGATTAAAGAAAATATAAATATATAGTAATGGGTATCTACTCAAAATACAGAGACAATTACACACTGCACGGTATAACAATAACAACAGAAAAACTGCATATATAACAGATACACTATGACCCTGTGAGTACAATTATAACAATGAGGCAATAGGACCCTGTCCGTGCTTCTTCTTAGGATGTGTGCTTACTGAATTTCAATATGGACAGTATGGATGCCTACTTATAACCAGAAATCTCAAATTTGAATCTTATTTATATGACCTAGTAGGCAGGAAACCCACAACATAACATATTTAATATCTTCTTTAAAAACAATCTTAAACTTACCTAAAGCTGTCACTCCGTATCCGGGTGGACAAGAGCTGTGTGTAATGCAGAACTCCACCACAAGGTGGAAACCTGGAGCACACTCACAAAGCTGGTCGTGGGTGCTGTTGCACTGCTGCTTCACAAGCTGTCGCTCCTTGCACACCTGAACACAACACAGTCACACACACATTGAAACATTGCTGCTGCATGCACACAGTGACATACAATAAAGGCTGCTTGACATGCACATATATGATCAGAGAGCATACGTGAGTAAATAAAGTGCCATAAGAAAGTATACTGTATAGAACAGGAATATAAATTGGGGAATATGTTAAAATAGATATGACATAATTCAGAGTGGCAAAGAGGAACACATCTAAACTGCGGGGGAAGATCCCAATACCACAATGAGCACATTTAAACTTTCATTTTTAGAAATAACAACTAAAGTGGAAACACCAGTTTCCGAAAATAACAGATGCTTTGCCAAAATGTAAACAAACCGTAAAGTTATGCAACTAATGAAAAGGCATTGGACAACCACAGAGGAGTAGATAAAAACTTTAAAAGCAGATTGAACTTTAGTGGAATTCCTGTCTGTGATGTGAATGAAGATGTGTTTGATTGTATGTATGAAGTTGACACACACAAAAGAGATCAAAATGAACCTTCGGTTAACCTTTTGGCCTCATACGTACCGAGGTGCAGTATTGGCAGGTATCCCCCCAGTGCCAGTTTTCAGCAAAATGCCTCTCAGGACAGACCTGGCACTCTGTGGGTGTGTCGGTGGTGCAGTGTCGCTTCACAGCGGTGCCAGGAGGGCACTGGTCGCACAGCAGGAGGTCAGAGGTCACAGGGTCGAGGTACTGGTACTTCGGCAGTATGTCCTGCTGCTGAAAGGCCCAGGAGAAAGATGCTGTGAAAAGCTGCAAAATAAAGAAAGAAGTGTGTTGAATACAGAGTCCACAGCAGTGACAACATCTCTAAAGAAACGCATCTCGTGCACAGCTCCTCTTTGGAATAATGTCCAAATATTATTACATTTTGCAGCACTCGCCAAACCAAAGCTTCCAGTAAGAAAGAGTTGAAAGAAAGGTCAGAGCTGTAAAGTTAAAGCTCCTGGTGGACACACAGTCCTAAAGTGATTTCCTCTGCTTTATAGAGAGACGTTCAGGGAGAGGAGGAGAGAAATCTGTGTCCGTTTCGTGGATCACTGCACAGAGGCAACAACAGTACATTTTTAATCTTTGCATGTTTCTTGGAAGAAATGCAAAGCATTATTGCTATTTGTTCAATTACACATCATATTGTATTTTATTCCTTTCATTGCTTCTTGAATCTTAAAAGTTAACCGACGCTTTTAAATAAATGCAGATCTTTTAGTCATGCCAGTGTTTTGCACATATTAAATTCATGGATTTGTATGACAGAGGGTTAGAGGATGAGCAGCTTTGTGTTCTCTGACCGAAGCAGCCGTCTCCTATCCTGTCAGCAGCCGCTCAGGGAGATAGCATGTGAAGTAATTCAACAGTGATTTACTGCAGTTTAATACTACCCTGGAGGAAGGGCAAAACACGGCACACCCATGTAACCCCCACCCCAATCCCATTGATATGGACGCTCTGTTAAGTGGTTGGCTGTTAGTGAGGCTTCTGAAACACACATGTAGCGTGTGACTCAAAAACAAGCCCATGTATCATCGTTTGACCATGATCTGTAGAGATTTGGCCTAAAATCCCAGATATCAGTTGGTGAGCGTGTTTGACATGCAGCCATGCAGCCGGTGGAGGCCACATGCAGACCAGATGTCACACATCTGGGTCATTCTACCCTCAAGTCCCTCAGCCATTGGCTATGTGGACTTTCCCGTTGGACCGGATACATCCTCACTTCTTGGACAAACTAACAATGGATTGTCCTTGCTTTGATTTTGTGTGTGTGTGTGTGTGTGTGTGTGTGTGTGTGTGTGTGTGTGTGTGTGTGTGTGTGTGTGTGTGTGTGTGTGTGTGTGTGTGTGTGTGTGTGTGTGTGTGTGTGTGTGTGTGTGTGTGTGTGTGTGTATGCGTGTATTCTTGTATGTGGTTTTTCGCTTTCCACCATGTTTGTTAGTGCATCTTCCAAAAATGAATGAATTTATGCTACAAACAACTACAAAACATTCATGCATGTGGGTACAGATGCAGGAATGTGTGTTGCTGCATGTCTTTGTGTGCATGGTTGTCAGTGTTCAAGTCCAATCTTCGTCTTCCTTAGTGTTGGTCTGTGTTCTCTGCGGTCTCCTCTCCTGGCTGCTGTTCACAAAGAGGACTGTTGGAGGTTACTGGGCTTTCCCCATTCACCACCAGAATAAGAATCACTCACCCCTCTGCTACACAGTTTACCCGATACACACCATTGATCTCCTTTCCCGCGTGACTGTTTTTGTACTGATCACATTCACCTTAAAATTTTGCAATCACAAGACACAATATACTATGAGTATGCGTGTGTGAAACATAACATGAAACAGAGAGAAAGAATGATATTTTTTGGAAATATGTGTGCATATGTCTCTTACTAACTATTATATTACAACTAAATTGGTATGTGTTGTGTTCACTTTTAATAATTGAATAAACGGTATATGTGTGGTTTTAAGCCTTATTTATTTTTAAGGCGTTCTGAACCTAAAATGATGAACTACACAGAAAAGAAAACATGCAGGTCCTTCTATGTCTGCTGGCTTTTGCAACGGAGGTAATTGAAAATGATAGTAAAAATAGATGAATGGGTTTTACACACCATAATAGAAACCTAGGCTTCATACAGCCTGGCGAGCGCAGAGGTTTTCCCGGCAAAGCGGATCGACCTCTTAGCAGAACATTTGGTGGATGGCTTTCATCCACAGTGACTCGCTTAGCAGTACCAAAGCTGTTTTTTTGTAGCATGGGTGGCCTCAGCGGGAATGAAACCCATAATCACAGTCTTGCTCTTCAAATTAAGAAGTGTATATACACACTATTAAGCCGTGAGACCACATCCAATCAATTTAGAAACATCAGGAGGGTGGAGCCAGGGACCGACAGAGGGTCACCTGGGTTTTTTACAAATCTGGCTACGGTTACACTCGTCCCAGTGAATTTAATCTCGGGCTCGAGGATGAGTTTACTGGCAGGACTGAAATCATGGGAGCCGATGAGCCTGAGCACATGTGGAAGTGGTCAGGTTCATATTGTTTTTCATATCCTTCATACAGCACAGTAGTTTGGATTGACTCCAGCCATAATATACAGTGCAGAGCAAAGCAATTGAGAGCAAGAGTAAATAAAAGTAATGTAAAACAGCACATGCTCAGAGATGTAACTTTATGAAATCACATCTTTGACCGTCGGTAAAAAATCCCTTTGAAAGAAATAAAAGCATAATTTAGTTCAACAGTTTAATGGCCATCATAATACCTTTGCTGCCTGTTATTTATTCTTTTATCTTATTCAATTTAAAAGCTGGCATGAAAACAAAGCCATTTATAATTAATTTCAACCACATCTTTAAGCTACTCAACATACAATGTTTTAGTTTTCAACTTATGACACACTCAGGCAGAACCACACTGTGTCAAAGCAGCCAGTACAGTAGCTTTCCGCTACCGAAAAACTGTCAACTTTTTAAGAAATAACTTATTGGTAAGATGTCCTGTGGTGAGCGTGAATTAATCGATTAGCAGTTAAAAATACATATTGAACTTTTGACCCTTCTTGTCTCCTTAGAAGTTGCCATCTGACAACATCACGCACAACCGTTGGAAACCCAAATTACACAGCAGCTAGCGGCCACTGACAGCCATAATTATACTGTTAGCATCATCAGAGTGAGGCATATACATGAACAGCTGTTGGTAAAGGATGGATGAAGGTATGAAGGTATTAATAATGTTTCCTAAGAAAGCTTCCCTTGACCAAGGCAGGGCAGCTGCTATGTAAATGTGTAAAAAAGGGTTAAAATGGCTTCATCTGATACATTTTTGTAAACTGAAAACTATGCCTGTAAATATCTTTTGAAGTGAGCTGGGAGAAAACCTTGAGTTTATGTAGAGCAAAGATAATCTCTTTAAATCCTTAACAGAGAACATGTAGTTCTTAACCGATGTTATCTTCTTGAAAGAATCAAAAACAAGTCCAGCCTGTGAAGTGTGGTGATACATAAGATCATCCCATCAGAGAAACACCAGAGAGACATCAGAGAGACATCGGAGAGACATCATAGAGACATCAGAGAGACATCGGAGAGACATCAGAGAGACATCGGAGAGACATCAGAGAGACATCAGAGAGACATCAGAGACTCGGAGAAAACAAATCCAGGGTGATGTTTAGTGGACTAAGTCATTCACAGTGCGTTTATCTTTCACTTCGTTAGCACACATGTCTTAGAATTAATGACATAATTTCTGAAAATGACTTTTTGCTAGACCAGGTTTATAGGACTTATGAGAGTTTTAGTTTTTCTATAAACTCTGTCTTTTCAAAAATGATATCCATAGACAAGTATAATGATGACAAAGTGCTTTGGTAAAGTAGGCTGAACTGCACTTTGAGCGCTGCCTGATAGATGGTCTAGAGCGGACTAAAGAGTTCAGACACCTGACGGAAATAGTCTTTTAAAATGAACACACATGCTTTCCATATGAGGTTAAAGTGATAAGCATCCACAGATGTTGGGCGGGTAATGGT
This sequence comes from Gymnodraco acuticeps, assembly GCF_902827175.1. Taxonomy (NCBI): domain Eukaryota; kingdom Metazoa; phylum Chordata; class Actinopteri; order Perciformes; family Bathydraconidae; genus Gymnodraco; species Gymnodraco acuticeps. Next base: position 2,102,692 of record NW_022992336.1, on the reverse strand, counting down.
CTTATTGACCAGATAAAATATTTTTCATAAGAGGAATTTCCCGGAAGATACAGTAAAAACTGCGGAAAGATACATGTATGTGTTATATGAGGGACACAATTTGGTTTGCTTTGATATGATACAAATGGAAATAAAAAATAAAAATGTTGATGAAGTTACTTGTTTGTCCCCTCAATAAATGCAAAAATGGAAAAAAGGTAAACCAATAAAACATCTGTAGGCATACAAAAATGTAACACCGTAACATGCAGTCTTCAAATGATCCCAGTACAACTTCCAACAGACTTCAGGCTACAGAAGTTACAATGAGAGTAGAGCACATTGAAAGGTAGAGAGGGAGTAGAATCAGAGTTTGGGTAGCCCAAGGTCAGTTTAAATTCATGGCATGAGGAGAAGAGCCATGGCACAAAGGGACCAAACCACACTACACCAGCTTATCCACCAGGCACATGGCTTCAGTTAACTGTAGAACGCAGGTGGTCTGAGGGGGGATTCCAGCTCTTAGATGTGTGTGTGTGTGTGTGTGTGTGTGTGTGTGTGTGTGTGTGTGTGTGTGTGTGTGTGTGTGTGTGTGTGTGTGTGTGTGTGTGTGTGTGTGTGTGTGTGTGTGTGTGTGTGTGTGTGTGTGTGTGTGTGTCCTGTGAATATGGAATCTGTCTTTTTCACTTATATAGGGACAGAGAGGGACTTGCTACCATTCTGCATCACTGAGATTTGTATAATTAAATTACATTATTAATAATAATAATATTGCCTGCTAGGCTCACTTTATTTACTCATTTTATCATCTCAAACTTAAAGTGTGTCTTTTGAATTTGCTGATCTAGGGAACATGGGTTTTATCAAATGTTTAGCACATATTGGTCAAATAATTAGATACTGTATGATCAATTAATTAAACCTAGCTAGTTTGCTTTTGTAATATATACCAAGCAATACTATTTGCACTTATAACATTCATGTCATGAGCAAAAACAATTACTCAATTCATCAATTAACAATTATCATTTTGAATGGTTTTAGAAAAAGAAAAGAGAAACAATCAAAATAAATGTATTTGACCAAACTAATGATTGATTATTCAACAAAATAATCTGCCCAAATGTTGAACAGGGAAGGAGGACAGATCATTTGTTTATCTTTAATCAGTCGATTAATTCAGATGTATCACTCATTTGAAACAAATGCATTAAAATCACATTTGCTTCAGTACTTATATTCTGCTGTATACTTCTACTCCATATAAATAGGAAAATGTTGCACTTTACTCTTCTACATTTTATATTTAGTAGTAATGTTACAGATTTAGATTATACATTAAGAAAAATATGAGCTTATAAAATAGTTGCTAAAGACGAACAGTCATTAACAACACATTTGGTTTGTATCCTTCTTAAAATCCTTATCAAACATATCTAGTGTGAGATTCACTTTCAATACAGACTTTTACATCAGATCAGCCTGGCGGTTTTTGATACGATGTATACAGTTGTAAGATAAAACAAAGAGAGAGACCAGCATGAGATTGAGACAATAACAGCTGTATCTCTTTTGCCTATTCCGTTTCTGCTCTTTGTCTCAGACAATTGTTCAGTCACTCACACAAGATCAATGAGTTCATAACAAGAATACACCCACACACACACAAACACACACTTCTGCTATCACTACTACTGTTGATGGAAAAGGGGAAGTAAGACGTGAGCAACTTCCAGAGGTAATCGTTGTTTCTGAATAAACGTTTGTGCTTGTTTGTTTAAAACATGTTGATCCTGTACCTTCACACACGCTCTGTATGTCTCCCTCCCCCCTATCCCCCTACTTCCTCACCCTTTTTCTTCAGTGTTTGTCTAGAAAGAAGTTGCGTCGGTTTGGCCCGAGTGACCTCTTAAGCTCCTCTGTCTGCGTGTGAACCTGCGGCTAAATTTAGGGAAGTTCATGCAGCTAATGCCAACGGCCTAAACTGAGAGTGGAGGCGTAAAGATAAAGGGAGCACAGATGAAAGACACTGATCGAGGGAGATAATAGGGAGTGGCTGGATGGAAAGTTTTCATGCAGGTTAGCTGGCTGTCTGATTGGCTAGCTGGCTAAACCTCACTTCTCCCGCACTGAATTTTGAAACTTGTGTCCACACAAAATAAAACAAAAAAGACTCACAACATAGCGGTGTCCAATTTCCATCCAAAGTTTGTTCCACTGACATCATCCCGAGCAAACACAAAGTATGTTTTTTCAGCAGACAGAACGCAAACCACACGAGTCAGAAGTATGCAGGGGAACAGGAAGAGCACACAGGTGAATTTACTGACGGACCTCTAGGGCAAAACAAAGTTTGCAACACACAATTGCAGAGTGTCCCTAGAATTTCTTACAGATGAAATTAAACTGGCTGTTTGTCAAGTGGAAGAAAGGTGCAGGGCATCCAGAGGGGTGCAGATTGATTCATTGGCTGGATGCTGATGGTAAGAATGAGCAGTCTGCACACGTCTGACTCATGAGTTGGCTAAATCAATGCTTGCACGGCTGGCCAAATGACGGACTGACTGACTAGCTGAATGATGGAGGAACACTATGTCAGAAATTGTTCACACTAAATATTTGCCTATTTAAGGTAAATGGTGGAGTACAGACAGTGCCGTGGACGCAACACTCAGTGTGGACGATATCACTTTAAATGATGGCAAACACGCACCTTCCTTTGTATGTCACCTATTTTACAAACAACTAAGTGACACATCTTACAAACCAAATTAAATAATTGACTGACCTTTCACATCACAATATAGGATCCCTCTTTCACACACACGCACACACACACAAACGGCAGATAGTGGGTCCAGTGTTTTGTAGCTACAGTGATCTCTTTCTGCCCAGATACACATCTATTCATGCACATATGCAAAACTTGCAAAGTCCCCAACACAGCACTGCATGCAAAACACACCAAGGGAAATAATGACTCCCACCCTGCTGGCATACATCCCCTGAGAAGGATAGAACAAATGATTGTAATGTCAATGTCAGAGAAAGCAGCACCTGCTGGAAACATGCTGCAGGCCTCTATTGGGTGTTGAATTTCATTCATTTTCAAATGTGCAAAAGACTAAGCAATGAAATGTGACCTAAAGTAAACGTTCACGCATTGGTTGATATTGTATATCTTTTTTGTCTACTTTGTGGGTATTTATTTTGGGAATAAAAGTGGGGGGGAAATATGAGTTCAATAAATCATCAAAAGCAAACAACTTCCAAGTCTATTTAAAAAAAAATTGAATAATCTACTTTTATTCAAGTTCTCATCATCATACAGTCCTCAGAGACTTACTTGAAATACTTACATCAGGTTAAATGATTTCATTAACGGCATACTGTTATAATAAATTACAAAAAAACGCCTCAGAAAACATGGAAAACTAGAATCAACGTCTCAACACAGTCCCAACATAAGCTGTATAAACTCATATTGCAGAGCTGCTATATGGGGCTGCATTGTATTTTCAGTCATGTGTTACTTGATCCATACCATGCACATCATAAATACGTTTGTTTAGTTCCTTCAGACAGTAAACCATTTACCTAATAAAAATGTCATGCAAGTATTCTTAACACCTTTTTTCACGGGCATTACAATGCGTCACACAAATATGCCCTTTTAAAATGTGACTACAAGTAGGTAGCACTGTTGACTATAGGAAAACACATCTGAATAGGAACTATGAACTCTCACGTGGGATCAGGTCTACAATCAAAAGCAGTGATTCTTTCAAACAAGACCGATTATGATCCATTGACAACAAAATGTCAAAGCCAGAAAAAAATACATCATTTCAGGGACACCGTATAACTAAATATTCAACCTGTGATACATTTAACAACATCACATTGCCAGCACAGACGCATGCTGTACAGATGGGCACTGTTCGGGAATGGGAATAAAGCGAATGCCCATTCCCACTCTATGACATATCTGAAACCGCGTGTAGCGCAATACTAATCCAAGTCTCGCAAAACAATAAAAACGAAATCATTCCATCAGGAAGAAGCGTCCCTTTTCTCCAGCGGACCATACACTCGTGTTTACTCACCACTATCAGTTTCATGGCCGGGTTGGATTTCGCTATCCGTGCACTCATCTCCACTGTGTAAAAGTGAACTGCGGTATGATGGGGTCTCCATCACAGATCTGTATTTATACAGTAGGCGAGGGAGCGAGGGAGAGGGAGAGAGAGAGACGGAGAGGAGAGAGAGGGAGAGAGTGCCCACCCACCTTGTTATCCAGTGAGTGCACAAACCTCTCTCTGTCTCTCCCCTCAATCCTAAAAATAAATTGTTGCATCCTCAAGTGTTGCGTTGCAATTACGTAAAGAAAGGCAATAATGTCGTAAGCAACTATGAAGGAAACAAAGCAGTCTAAAAAGAAATATCCAATGAACATCAAAAGATGGGAATTTAAAATAAGAGTAAAAAGCAAAGCAAATATCCCCTTAACAACTTAGACTAATTGTGTCAAATTGTAGAGGAATACTGTAAAGTAGCAAACAAAGTCACTTATTTCCAGGGAAGGGAATATATCACCTATTGCTATACAAAAGTGTTTATTTGGTGGGAATGTGAGTTTTACATTTTTAGATAAAAAGAAAGCCTATAATGTATCGGTTTGACATTTTTCGTATGATGGTAATATAATACAGCGATGAGGTAACATTTGAAAGCAACTATTTCCATATGCCTATATACAAATTATAAAGCATGACGAAGTGGTTTGTTATGTGTTTGACAAGCAGTCTGTAACAAACCCACACTTGCAAAGTTTGCCAGCATGTACATTCAATGATTGATAGGGGTTTATTTGGACCAGTCAAAATTATTTTGTTAGGCGGGTTATGCTTATTTGAACATTTGGAAATGGTGTCTCAGTAAATTCTGACATCACGGTGTATGTGCTGAGGAGAAGAAATTTGAGGCACAAGAATCAAAGATGAAAATAATTATTTTACTCTATTTTGTTTAATTGTTACCTATCCCATAACTAATTTCCACTAACAATTGTTCTTAAACCTTTACTTATTCATGTAAATGTAAATTCATGTACATTTCACGGAGAGCCATGTTTTCTTTTTGGAGGTCCTGATCATACTTACAGTGATAAACATTATCCTGCAGTCCTGGGATTAAACCAGCAACCTGTTAAAGCACAATTGACTGCTAAGCTGTATTGTGATATTTGTGTGTAACTTAGTATATGGTTAAATAAACTGTATGAAAACCAGATTAAACTGCATTCAGTATATAAATAATTACAAATGTTTTTATTAAAATAAAGCATGACTCAAGGTCCACTTACTAGCCAATTATACACACGGCATCTATTGCACGTCTGTCCGTCCTGGGAGAGGGATCCCTCCTCTGTTGCTCTCCCTGAGGTTTCTCCCATGTTCCCCTTTAAACTGTGGGTTTTCTCCGGAAGTTTTTCCTTGTACGATGTGAGGGTCTAAGGACAGAGGGTGTCTTATTGTCATACTGATATTCTGTACAAACTGTGAAGTCCACTGAGACAAATGTAACATTTGTGATATTGGGCTATATAAATAAACATTGATTGATTGATTGATTGATTGATTGATTGATTGATTATACTGTCTAATAAAACTACCCAATTACAAGCGCCATGTTCCTCTAGTTTCCTTGGGTCCCGAATAAAGAAACACATAGCTAACTCCATCTGTTGATGACCATTAAATGTAGTTGAAAGAGCTAGGAAGTGGATCTTTATTTTCTCGCAGATCAAACATGTTATACCTTTCCGAGATATCAGTCTTCCAAAGCTACAAAATTGTGCGTCCTGCATCAAATGTTGTTGAACAATAAATAATTGTTCAATCTGTTACCCTATACTTCTATAATTGTGAGATATTCATTGACATGATGCAGTCCCTAGCCCCTAACCTTAACCATCACAACTAAATGCCTAACCATAACCCTAACCTCTAACCTCTAACCCAAACATTAAAACCAAGTATGAACCTTCAAATTGTTTTTTGAAGGTCTCTATAAAAGGTCAGGAAAAAGTGAGGACCAAACGAGGTCCTCACTTTCAAAACATTTTGTCCATTAAACATAAATTGGTTCTCACAAAATTAAATATCTACCAATGAAGTTAATCCAGACATTCACCAGTGATAGTTCCAGTTTAAAACTTAAAATGTAGTTTATCTTACTCTAATGTTGTCTGTTTCATATCTTAAATAAAGTGTTCTAAAAACCTTTATGGATCACAGTAGTCAAATACAAGGTTTCAAAGTAAGAGAAACTCCCACAGTGAGGTTAAAATACATCATGGGTACTGGACAACTCACATAGTAAACCCAAAAAGGGCACTCCCACACTGATCTTAACATATGATACTGATACAAGACCTCTGATGTCAGAGGTCCTAGAAACAACGTTGTCTTTTTCTAGCCGCTCACTCTCCACCCCCATGAAGAGGCATGACAAAATGTCACAGCCAGCTGACGTAGAAGCACAAGTTCTCAAATGGATCAGAGAAAATACACACTCACCCACCTACGAGTTTCCTAGGCATGTGAGAGAGGTCTTAGTGGTGAGGTCACAGCTCACCACAGGAGGACACATACACATACACATACTGTATACACATACAAAGGCAGAAAAATAGACATATCTTTCAGTATTGAGGTCAAGATACACCACAACAATGATGGAGCGGAAGCTAGACATCTATACTCTCAAACACACACTCATGACGAGCCTGACGTCTCAGCTGGCAGTCTGAAGCGCATGAGCAGGGAAACGTGGGTGTTAGGAGGTGAACCATACACACATTTAAATAAAAATACATCTATTTGCTGACTCACCGTATGCCCATTAATGGGGCTGGTGTAGGCCTGTCAGCAACAATTATAGGATATTTTTGATTTATTTGAGGCTAAGCATTGTCTCCTCAACCGTAGCCGGTGTGTGGCGTATTTGTTTTTAATTATGTTCCTGAAGCATGAATAATACATTAAATGAACCGCCGTATGGGACAATAGCGTTTCATCTGTCTGTCTGGTCAATGTGGATCAAAAAGGGATTTAAATTAAACTGCAAAGATGATGAGATTAGTTCATTGTGGTGCTTTTTACATCTTGTTTGCATACTACAGGCAGATATTGGATCCATCTCCACCATAGCCTAATATTGTTGAGATCCATGGTAACTCCTGTGTTCATATGTGTATATTTGTCTGGTTGCATAGTAGCGTGTGTGTGGTTATGTCTATATTAACCAGTAGTCTACCTTATACATAGAGGTCCCGCACATTTCCATAACAGATTTCATAAACAAATGAACAAAAAAGGGAACTCATAACTGTTGTTGTGTCAATGGTGACATGTAAAGGAGACAGTGACCTTTACCTATCTACATGACTTTGACTAGTGTATGCAAATCAAGCTTATTTGTAGGCAAACTTCGGAGAGAGAAAGAGATAGCAGATAAGAAAAACAGGATCCAATCATTCTGTTGACAGGCCCACAAAGAACCCAGAATTAAAAGCAGATATAATATCAGATATTAAAAATGATTGTATTAAGGAAGCAACTATAAAGTACAAATATTAACCCAAACTGTATCTGGATGATGTGGCAAAGACTATGAGGGTCCTCATTGAACTGTGCATATTCTACATGCCTGTGGTATTCACTTTTACAGGCCAGTTAATGGTCACTGTAACTGCTACCCCTGAACATTTTAAATAAAATGTCTTCCTTTTCACATTTCTGTACTGTTCAAAATACTTGAGGGATAATATGTGCTGCTAATAGGTTATGTATACTCTCTGTCTGTGGATTCAGGAACATTTGAGGATAGAGGATGTCATAAGTTACACATATTTTAGAGCACTCAAAGATAAATGTATGGTTGTGGGCTTCATAATTGAAATGTTCTTATCTTGTTTTTTGTTTGTTTGTTTGTTTGTTTGTAGCCTTTATTTAACCAAGTGAAAGCCCCTTGAGATGAAAAGATCTCTTTTTCAAGGGTGACCTGCAGGACATTAGTTACACATGTAACATAAAAACAACAGAACAACAATAAGGATGACAAACAACATAATGTACAGGGTACAGTTTACAAACTCTATTTACAGAGACAGGTACCATGAGTATCAAACAGCATGTCAGCCAGCTGAGTTTTAAAATGATGCAGGGGAACCAAAGTGCTCAGTTTTAAACATGTTTGCAGACTGTTCCAATTTAGTGGAGCTGCACAACTAAAAGCTTTCTTCCCTAAGACAGTCCTAGCACTTGGCACATTTAATAAAACAACATCAAGAGATCTCAGGTAATATGTACTTTCAATTCGTCGAGAGATCAGAGAGCAGATATAAAAAGGTAGTTTACCCAACATGGCTTTGTAAATGAACATGTACCAATGACTGAGCCTCCGTACAGTTAGTGAAGGCAGACCTGCCTTGGCATACAGGGTACAGTGATGAGTAAGTGCTTTACAGTTAGTAACAAATCTCAGGGCACTGTGATAGGCGGCATCTAACTTTTCCAGGCAATGGGCAGGTGCATTCATATAGATCAAATCACCATAGTCCAGCACAGGTAAAAAGGTCACAGTGACTAGCCTTTTCCTGGCTTCAAAAGAGAAACAGGACTTGTTTCTGAAAAAGAAACCTAGTCTAACCCTCAGCTTTTTAAGCAGGTTATTGACATGAAGTTTAAAAGTAAGACAATCATCAAGCCAGATACCTAGGTATTTATAACTGGTAACCACTTCAAGTACTTGTCCTTGCATAGTAACAATATCCAAAACAGGCTCTGGTGTCTTTTTAGCTTTTGAAAATAGCATTACCTTGGTTTTATCAACATTTAAAAGAAGCTTAAGTTCAGCGAGCTGAGTCTGAATAATGTTAAAAACAGCCTGTAATTTAACACCAGCCTCCTTAATGGAGGGCCTGCGCAATACATCACGGTATCATCAGCATAAAAATGTAAAGTAGCTTCATCCACATTTTCACCTAAACTGTTGATATATATGGAGAATAAAAGTGGACCTAAAACAGAACCTTGAGGAACAGCATTAGCAATGTTTAACCACTCAGAAGACAGCCCATCAAAGTGAACACATTGGGACCTTTCAGAGAGGTAGTTCACAAACCAACCCACTGCATGGCTGGATATGCCGATACTGAGTAGCCTCTGCTTTAAGATGCGATGATCGACGGTATCAAATGCTTTGGAAAGGTCAATAAATAGAGCTGCACAACTCTGCTTATTATCCAAAATACTAGTAATGTCATTCACCACTTTCATTGTGGCAGTGATGGTGCTATGTTGTTTTCTGAAGCCTGACTGATCTTTAGACAGGATATCATTTTTACATAAAAACTCCTTTACCTGTTCACTCACTAGGCGTTCGAGCAGCTTCGCCAGAACTGACAATTTAGAGATTGGCCTATAGTTATTTAAAATAGTTGCCTCCCCTCCTTTTAGTAAAGGCAAGACATAAGCTGACTTCCATACTTTTGGAATTGCATTTGTGCTGAGGGAGAGGTTAAAAAGAGAAGTAAGAGGAAGAGCAATAAAATCTGCAGCTATCTTTAAAAAGAAAGGTTCTACGTTGTCCGGGCCAGCCGGTTTCTTAGGATCTAGCTTAGATAAGGCTTCATGAACAACATTGACAGTAAAAGGAGTAAAACTGAAAGGGTTTTCCAGACCACATTGTTCAGAGTCACGGATTGGGGTGTTCACAGAAGCAGAGTTAGTCACAGAATCAAACATAGAACCGCAGGACACAAAATGCTCATTAAAGCAATTTAACATAGTGGCCCTGTCCGATATAGTGCCAGATGCTGTGGTAAGGCACGGCGGTAGCTCATTACGGATCTCACCGGTGGATATCGATTTTATTACTTTCCAAAATTTCCTAGGATTATTTTTAAAATTGCCATAGGCTTGAATTATATTAGCAATACACCACATAAGCCCCATGGCAAGATGCTCTTTAGTTTAAATTATGTTGGCACACAACACATACATTTATTTTGGGTGCCCTGTCTAAATTAGCTGATGTCCATGCAACTTCCATGGTTTAGGTACATTTTTTTAGAAGCGAAAAACACAAACATATAATTATAGACACTGCACAATAAAATAAATCTTCAATTATACTTAGCCAACATGGGAAAGTTGTGGTTGCATATCCGAGGGAGGAAGTTCATTTCGATGGCAAATATAAAACAATTGTGTTTATGGAACAGATGTCATCTGACTATCTTCATGCTTTTTATTTTTTATTTAAAGGTCCCATGTCATGGCCATTTCTACTGATCATAATTCCATTGTTGAGGTATACTAGATTTATATTGTGCAATTTTCCAAACTCACATTGGTTTCTCATACAGCATCTCTGTATATTATGTGTATTCACTCTCTGTCCTACACGGCTTGTTGGAGCTCCTGCCCCCCCCCCCCCCCCCCCCCTATGAGCCCACTGTGCTCTGATTGGTCAGCTCGCCCACTCTGTTCTGATAAGTCCACCACCGTTACAGCGGAACATCAGTGATTATGTGTTAAAATGGCGTTAGCAACCAGAAAATGACACATGCAGCGTGGGGTCTGGGTGCCGTGTTGGAGGGACGTTGCGCGGCTCGCTGCTGCGAGGAGCGGACAGTGTGAGCTGGGTTCATTTCCTGCTTGCTGCGTGGGATCTGCGAGACAGCGAGACATGAGCGTCAAATCCCGCCGCAGTTTCTACACGGACCACTATTGCGGTAAGCATGTTGTAACTTCCGGTTGTTGTCATCTCCGGGTATCCCGTGTGCCTGTTCTGTTGCTGATAGCTTATTATCTTAACTTAATCGATCGTTTTAAAACTCTTGATCACGGCAACTGCCTGACGTTGTAATCACACGTTACTATAGCTTAAGCACTCACAACTCTCCTTCTCTTAGCGACTGTAACTCCACAGTTGCCTACACTCTTTTCGGGTTTGCTAACGGTAGCTACTTTAGCTTGATAGCTAGCCATGGCTCTTTCCCCACCCTCGGGTGCTATTTCCTGCTCTAACTGTCTCATGTTTGGTTACTTCCCTGCCTCCTTTACTGGTACCGATACATGTGTTAAATGTAGTATAGTTGTTAGGTTGGAGGCGGGAATCATAGCCATAGAAGCCCGGCTCCGCATCTTAGAAAGTAACTCAGCTACAGTAAAGCCCATGTTAGCTGGTGCGGACCGGCAAAAGGTAGCTCCTATTAGCCGTCCCCCGGCAACTCCCGAGCAGCAGGGAGACTGGGTGACTGTTCAGAAGGGGCATAACGCGAAACCCGCAGGTCCCCACCAACCCGTTCACGTATCTAACAGGTAATTCCCCACTCAGCGAGACACCCGCTGAGAAGCCAACTCTGGTTATTGGTAGCTCTATTATGAGACACGTGAAATTAGAGACCGAAGCCTCCACAGTCACATGCATTCCGGGGGCCAAAGCGGGCGACGTTGAGGCGCATCTTAAACTGCTGGCTAAAAATAAACGTAAATACAGTAGGATTGTTATTCACGTCGGTGGTAATGATGTTCGTATACGCCGATCAGAATGCAGGTGTGTAGTTATGCTAAAACTATTGTCTGTTACTAACTGTATATCTGTAGACTTGGTATGTCTTAAATGTCCGGTTAGGATGTATTAGAACGAAATCTAAAATGAAAATTGTAAATAAGCAATCTGTATGTAAAAAACCACCTGTATGTAAATTGTAAATAAGCCATCTGTATGTCTTATATGTCTTAAATGACATGATGAATTGGAAATGGGGGACCCTGATGTAAACAAGACGAAAGTCTTTCTCTGGTCTGCATCCCCTTAACAATTGTATGTTTTGAGCTGTACTGTACTGTACCCAATATACAAGCTGTTAATAAACTTTTCAATCAATCAATCAATCAAAACAATGTCGGACACCGTAATCTTCTCTGGTCCCCTCCCCAATCTGATCAATGATGACATGTATAGCCGCATGTCATCATTTCAGCGCTGGTTGTCTTGGTGGTGCCCAGCAAACAATGTGGGCTTCGTAAATAATTGGACAGCCTTCTGGGGAAAACCTGGTCTGATTAAGAGAGACGGCATTCATCCTACTTTGGAAGGTGCAAATCTCATTTCGGCAAACATTTCAGGGCATTGTGGACTTAATCCATGACAAACTGGAGTTGAGACCAGGAGGCGGAGTCGCAGTTTTACACGCTTCTCTGCGCTCTCTGCTAGGCAGTCATCCATAGGAATCCCGAACCCAATAAAATACCCAATATTAGCGGTGTGTGTGTCTGCCCAAGGACAAGTTAAGGTAAAACCTAATAGAGGTGTCATACATAATAACCTAATAAAAGTAAATGTAACAACTACTACAGTGCAACAAAACAGGAATATTAAATGTGGTCTCTTAAACATAAGATCTCTAGCATCTAAAGCAATATTGGTAAATGATTTAATATCAGATTATAATATTGATATATGCTGTCTCACTGAAACTTGGTTGAGACATGAAGAATATGTCAGCATAAATGAGGCCACTCCACCCAGTCATATCAATACTCATATTGCCCGAGGCGTGGGCCGAGGAGGTGGAGTTGCAGCAATCTTTGACTCAAGTTTGCTTATCAATACTAAACCAAAATTAAATTATACCTCCTTTGAAAGTCTCGTTTTTAGTCTTACGCATCCGACCTGGAAAACATTGCAGCCAATCTTATTTGTTACAGTGTACCGTGCACCAGGTCCTTATTCAGAATTCCTATCTGAATTCTCTGAGTTTTTATTAACTTTGGTACTTAAAACAGATAAAGTAATTATCGTAGGTGACTTTAATATTCATGTTGACGATGATAAAAATAGCCTTACTGTTGCATTTAACTCTATATTAGATTCTGTTGGTTTTTGTCAGAGTGTAAATAAACCAACCCACTGCTATAATCACACTCTCGACCTTGTTCAGATTTATGGTATTGAAATTGAGCAACTAATAGTCGAACCGCATAATCCTGCTTTATCCGACCATTTCTTAGTAACTTTTGAAGTACTGTTACAAGACTACAAAGCATTAGTCAAAAGCTCCTGCAGCAGAAACCTATCTGTTAGTGCTATAGCCAAATTTAAGGAAGAGATTCCACCAATACTTAACTCGATGGCATGTCTGCATGTAAGGGAGGAAACTTATACAAAATGTACACCACCCCAAATTGATCATGTTGTTGATAGTGCTACAGATGCACTGCGAATAAAATTAGACTCTGTTGCTCCTTTGAAAAAGAAGAAAATAAAACAACATAGATTAGCTCCATGGCATAATGCCGAAACCCGCAAAATAAAGCAAAAGTCGAGACAACTTGAAAGGATATGGCGTTCCACTAAACTTGAAGAATCTCGTTTAATTTGGCATATTACTCTCAATGAATATAAGAAAGCACTGCGTAAAGCGAGAGCAGCCTACTACTCTTCATTAATAGATGAGAATAAGAATAATGCAAGATTTCTTTTCAGCACTGTAGCCAGGCTGACAGAAAGCCACAGCTCGATTGAGCCTTCTATTCCCATAGCACTCAGTAGTAATGATTTTATGTGCTTTTTTAACGATAAAATTGTTACTCTTAGAAACAAAATTAATGACCTCTTGCCTTTGACCAGTATAGTGTTATCAACAGCTCCCGGAAACGTAAGTTCTAATATTACACTAGATAGTAAACTAGAATGCTTTTCAGCCATAAATCTTGAACAATTAAATTCAATGATTCTCTCTTCTAAACCATCAACGTGTATGTTAGACCCAATTCCAACTAAGCTGTTGAAGGAAGTTTTTCCATTAATTAGCACTTCTTTATTAAATATTATGAATATGTCTTTATTATCAGGCTATGTTCCACAATCATTCAAAGTAGCAGTGATAAAACCGCTTCTTAAAAAGCACAACCTCGATCCAGAGGTTTTAGCCAATTATAGACCTATTTCCAATCTTCCGTTCCTCTCAAAAATTCTTGAGAAAGCGGTCGCAAAACAGTTGTGTGATTACTTAAAAAACAATGATTTATTTGAAGATTTTCAGTCTGGCTTTAGAACACATCATAGCACAGAGACAGCTCTGGTTAAAGTCACAAATGACATTTTAATAGCCTCTGACAAGGGACGTGTCTCTATTCTTGTTTTGCTCGATCTCAGTGCTGCATTTGATACTATCGACCATGATATCTTATTGCAAAGACTAGAGCACTTAGTTGGCATACAGGGAACTGCTTTAGGCTGGTTTAGGTCCTATCTATCTGAACGCTCTCAGTTTGTACGTGTCAATGATGAATCTTCCACGCAAACCAAAGTTAGCCATGGAGTGCCACAGGGCTCAGTGCTCGGACCTATTTTGTTCACATTATATATGCTTCCGTTAGGCAATATTATAAGGAATCATTCTGTACATTTTCATTGTTATGCGGATGATACTCAACTATATTTATCAATCAAGCCTGATGAAATTAATCATCTAAATAAAATTCAAGACTGCCTTAAGGACTTAAAAACGTGGATGACCTTAAACTTTTTGATGTTAAACACGACCAAAACTGAAGTTATTGTACTTGGCCCGAATAATCTACGAAACAAATTATCTAAGGATATACTAACTATGGATGGCATTAATTTGGCCTCCAGTGAGACTGTAAGGAATCTTGGTGTTATATTTGATCAGGATTTATCCTTTAACGCCCACATAAAATCAATTTCAAGGACCGCCTACTTCCATCTACGTAACATTGCAAAAATCAGGCATATCTTGCCTCAAAACGATGCAGAGAAACTAGTCCATGCATTTGTTACTTCAAGGCTGGATTATTGTAACTCTTTATTATCAGGGTGTACCAAGAAGTCAGTCAAGTCGCTTCAGCTGATTCAAAATGCTGCAGCTCGTGTACTAACCAGAGTTAGGAAAAGGGACTACATTACTCCTGTTCTGGCTGCCTTACACTGGCTCCCTATAGAACACAGGATAGAATTTAAAATTCTTCTTCTCACCTACAAAGCCCTTAATGGGCAGGCGCCATCTTACCTTAAAGAACTCATTATACCCTACTGTCCTACTAGGGCATTGCGTTCCAAGAATGCAGGGTTGTTGGTTGTTCCTAGAGTCTCTAAAAGTACAATGGGAGCCAGAGCCTTTTCTTATCAAGCTCCACATTTGTGGAATCAGCTTCCAGTTTGTGTTCGGGCGGCAGACACCCTATCCGTTTTTAAGAGTGCGCTTAAGACCTTCCTTTTTGATAAAGCTTATAGTTAGGGCTGATTAGATTCAGCCCCTAGTTTTGCTGATATAGGCTTAGTTTGTCGGGGGACATCTTACTTCTTCCTTCTCTCTGTCTATACCTGTGTACTCTCATGTTCCGATTAACCCAGCTTCCCCAAATTTCTTTCTTTTTGGTGTCTATATACGCTGGGATCCGGAGTCATGGATGATCCTGCGCTCCTCTGTCCTGGATCGCAAGCCCTGGATCTTGAGTCGTGGCTGTGGTCCTGGATCATAGGTCCTGGATGGATATCCTCGTGGATTCATCTTCCTATTATACACACATGCATTTCCAAACATTTGGACTACCTATGTTGCAAATGTATTATCTTTTCAATTAACACACGGCATCTATTGCACGTCAGTCCGTCCTGGGAGAGGGATCCCTCCTCTGTTGCTCTCCCTGAGGTTTCTCCCATTTTTCCCTTTAAACTGTGGGTTTTCTTCGTAAGTTTTTCCTTGTACGATGTGAGGGTCTAAGGACAGAGGGTGTCGTATTGTCATACTGATATTTTGTACAAACTGTAAAGTCCACTGAGACAAATGTAACATTTGTGATATTGGGCTATATAAATAAACATTGATTGATTGATTGATTGATTATGTGTTAAAATGGCGTTAGCAACCAGAAAATGACACTAGTAATGACACATGCTGCGTGGGGTCTGGGTGCCGTGTTGGAGGGACGTTGCGCGGCTCGTTGCTGCGAGGAGCGGACAGTGTGAGCTGGGTTCATTTCCTGCTTGCTGCGTGGTATCTGCGAGACATTGCGAGGCTCCACTAGCAAACCTTCATAACACACAAGGGGACGGGTAATAACCGGAGAAGCATGACATGGGACTTTTAAAGTTAGTTCAATTATGTTATACGTCAGCAGTGTTGGGACTAACGCGTTACAAGTAACGCCGTAATTTTTGGCAGTAACTAGTACTCTAACGCATTACTTTTTAAATTAAGTAACTCAGTTACCGTTACTACATGGTGCGTTACTCCGTTACTGTGTTAGTTTTTTTATATAGTCAACAGCCAGGCGAACAGAGATGAGAACTGTACTTAAGTACAGTACTTGAGTAAATGTACTTAGATACTTCCTGTGTCACATGCGGAGACGGGCTGTGGGCGTGTTTGTGTTGTTTACTAACAAGACTATCATGGCGGCGGCGGAGCTCATGTCTAGTTTCTCCACCTGGAGATATTCTCACTATTTCACTTTTGTCGAGCACAAAGAAAAGAACGTTTTAGTTAAATGTAAGTTGTGTCTTGGCGGGTCAAGGATCCTATCTACTGCCCAAACCAGTAATTCAAATATCTTAAAACATCTGCAAAAACAACATGCTGGGACGAAGCTAGTAGCTAAGACCACAGAGACTCAGCCGACGCCACTCCACCTCCACCTAAGCAACAGCGGCTGGATTTTAACCAAGGGACTGCTGGCCAGGGAAAAGTCGATAAAGCCATTGCACGGTATGTTGTAGAACACATGCAGGCTATTGCTACAGTGGAGTCACCCGCTTTCAGGGAGCTAGTTAGCATGATAGCATGTCCGGGCGGCACACGGCATATGGGACGGAACACTTTTTCCAACTACCTGGAGAAAGAATATACAAAAATGGAAAGCCAGATTGCATATAATGCATGTCAAGTTGATCAACAGATTGTATTATTCTCCAATGCAATAACAGTACTGAAATGAAGGCTATAAGGGCATTAATGGGAGCCCTTTTTTCAAGTAACGAAAACGTTACTTTTCACAGTAACGCATTACTTTTGGGTGTAAGTAACAAGTAAAGAAACTGAGTTACTTTTGACATGAAGTAACTAGTAATGGTAACTAGTTACTGGTTTTCAGTAACTAGCACAACACTGTACGTCAGCATGCTAAGGTGACCTTAATGCCCAAGGTTTTCAAGAAACCCAGGCCACACCGCTTTAATCTATGTTGTTGTACAGACACAGAAGAAGCATGTTGCCTTGTTAGGGTTCTTGACCTTCTCATATTCTCCTCTCCGCCTTCCTGCGGTCCACCTCAAAGTTCTTGTTTCAGGATATTTTATATCTCTCACTGCTTGGGCCCCTCAGATGGAAATCACAATGGACAAGTCTTTATTTTACTAACTGATGAAAAAGCCTCAACAGGATACTGAAATTATCAACGTGTGACAATGAAACGTGGAGGAAATATAGACGCAATGGAGAGGGGAGGTAGATTATAATGAGGAGGAGAAGACGGGAGTGAGAATGTGGTGTATCTGAGGTTAGATATACATTGAGAGAGAGTGAGGAGAGTGAAAGGAAATCAGTAGCAGAGAGAAGCAGACAGAAAGGCCTGAAAAAGGATGAGGGTTTCAGCAGACCTTGTGCCCAGCGTTGGAAGTTTTGCCAGTCAAAGCAATGAGTCACATGTGACCTTGAGAAGAAATAACAGCAGAGGGATCCCTGGACTTCCACGGCAGCTGATGTGGTCACCTTGTTTTCTCTAGTGAGGTTTCTGAAAAAGGATTTAGGGGAAACACTTCTGGGCTTATGAATCGGGTGGTGTTGAGAGTGACGCATTCAACCAGGCTCATATTCCAGAGTCTGCCTGATGGATAGGTGTCATTTAGAGCACGTAGGTTGCGAGGGAGTGCGGTCAGAAATGAAATATGAAACATTTTAAATGTAAATATAATTTATATTATCATCCTTCCATTCCCTTAGTGATGTATTTTAACATATGGGTATATATATATATATATATATATTAGGGCCGGGACTTTAACGCGTTAATTAAGATTAATTAATTACACAAAAATTAACGCATTTTAATCGCACTTATTTTTGCACCGCGGAACGTTTCTCACTGGATGAGTTTCAGGCGTACCGATTATACTGGAGCACCAACTAACGTTCATGACTTCAGACAACAACAAACCACAGTGAACAACAGTGGGAAATTTTATTTTGAAAAACGGACGGATGGAAGCGTCGATAAGAGCACGGTTGTGTGCAAATTATGCAAAAAGGAATTCGCATATCACCGCAGCACATCAAGCCTCAAGTATCACCTCAATGCAAAACATATAGCAGCTAGCGTGGAAGCTAGCGTGGACGTTAGCCTCTTTTATCGCGTTCACACCAAAAAGAGCCGGTACTAAAATTAGTTCATGAGAACCTTTTTACTCCCACAAAAGTCCCTGCTAGAGAGCAGGGACTTTCGTACGGCTCTCTTGTGAGAAAAGAGCTATATTTCTGATTGGCTGGGCGGATTGCAAACCACGCCCCGTAAAACTCCCAAAAAGTGTTGTGAAGCCGCCATTTTATTATCCTCGCATTAGCATTATTAGCATTAGCCCAGCGCAGAAACGCAGAGAGACTAACTTATGGCAACACAAAATAAAACATGGGAGCGGTGGAGCAGCAGCTTCTACTGAAGCCAGTCCCCAACTCCGGGGACTTCCGGCCGGGGACTTTGGGCGGTAGTATACGCCGTGAAGTGGTTTGCGGCCTGCCAGTAAACCCAAAGCAGAAGAAGAAGAAGTGACGTCAGCGGCTTCATTTGCCTAATCCCCAGGTTCAAAGAGTTCTCATGAACTAAATTCTCATGAACCTTTGTGGGAAAAGTACTGCGGTGTGAATGCGCCTAATGGTATACTAAAATCCATGTGAAAAAAATTGCTTCTCACTGTTCTTAGGTCAAATATTTATATGTGATTAAAAATGCGATTAATTTCGATTAATTAATTACAAAGCCTCTAATTAATTAGATTAATTTTTTTAATCGAGTCCCGGCCCTAATATATATATATATATACATACAGTATTTATAGGCTACCTGTAGTGGAAGGGGGTCCACCACTTTGGTGTAGACTAAAATACTTGAACAAATATTGGATGAATTGCGATCAAACTTACCACTTACATGTGTCACTTTTTTAAAGCATTATTTATACATTTTTAACTTACTCTGTCATAGGGTCTAACATAGTCATAACCTAAGTACTGATAGGTTGTACAATACTTTGATTTATGGCTAAATACCTCAAACTAATGACATCGTAACAGTAAACCCCTCCGTCAGCCATTAGCCTTAGCTGTACGTTGGGTCTTGTGCTAATTAACAAATGTTAGCGTCTTAACATGCTAAGCTAAAATTATCAATATTGTAAACCCAATAGCCTACCTGCGTAGCTTTGAAATGTTAACATAGTCATCGTTAGCCTGTTAGCATGTAAGTGTTTAGCTTGAAGGTGTGGACCCTCAAAGAGCAGCTAGCATGGCTGTAAGCTTTTAGTTCATGTAAAAGTCTATGTAAAGACCATTTATTTAGATACTGTCAACACAACCTTACATTTGAAAATGATAAATGAACCAATACGTATGTTGATAAAACAGTTAGCATGGCTTGATTTGAAAAAAATTACAACTTGAGAAAGAAGGTCTATATCTGTCATTGTGAACCAAAACAGTGACTATTTATATCGTTTACCAGCACACTCATGTAACTGCTACCAGTAAAATGCCCACACAATAGAGAGAAAAACAAGGAGACAACTATAACTGTTTACAACTGTTTACTGTTGTTTTCATGTTAAAACCCGCCTACCCTTTAGCAGTGGCTTCCCACTAAATGCTGTACGCGTATCATATATTCAAATGAATGGACTTCAACTCGGTTTAGTTTCTCCCATTTCCACTTGACCTTGACATTTCCTGGCATGATGTGTAATGTAATAACATATACAAATAATTCATGTATATTTCACATTTCTCCTACTGGTTGACAAGCTAATAAGGATTTTTCTAGCAGTGCAATATGTTAAACAATTTGAGTGCCAACAGCATATTTTAGAATCACATATCAGGAAAAAGACAGATAAACAGAGAGAAAGAGATTGTGTTATTAAAGGAGATTACAGTTCATGTTGCTGAAACAAAACATGTATTGTTTTGAATGGGAAATGTGATATTAAATCTCCTGGCTATTATAAATGTGGCTGAGAACCGTAAACTATGCACTGAAAGGAGTTTAGAGTAAAATTAAATGCAATAATGTTTATAAGGTCTGGTGCACTGTAGCTTTGCAGGTCTCTGAAGATAGAGGAATACATTGTCTCTCTTTTAAGAATGAATAAAGACTTAGTTTGTTGGGAATCTCTTTGACACTGTAACATACAAATAAAATATCGTATTTTCATCTCTAATTATTGTACGGCCAGCAAAGGAAAATTGACGGTCACGGGAAAGTCGCCGCCCGATTCCCTGTTTGTCTAATTATTTTTTCATGAAAGGGCGCTGAATGTGTGTTTGTGCCTATGTTTACTGTCTAAACAAGCACGTGGCAAAAAAGTTCTTACTCACTGCCCACAATCTACAGTGGCGCAGACCCAGAGTAAAGATGGCCTCACTGTGCAACTACTGTACTAACAGTGTACACTATAAGGCCTCACCCCCGTAACCTCAGTTCAGCGTCCATAAAATAACCAGAGTAAAAACATACCATGAAAGAGGAATTGGATTTTGGCTGCAGGACTTTAATCTGGCATATCATTTGGAATATTTCTGTTTTGTAATAACTACGTTGGTCCACAACTTGGGACGTAGTATTTCTACAAAAACGCCTCTGAAATTGTAGGATCCCTACGTTTTTTTTCACCATTCATTCCAATGGCTGGCGTCTATGTCACGTGATCTTCAAATTTCTCCCTGCAGAAAAAAAAACATGGCCGAACTTCGTTTTATTCTCGGTGGAAAATGCCTATTTTAAGGTTAGTTTGGCCATTAAAATGCGTTTTGATGTCATTTGATGCGAGAAATATGAGTTGTTATTTCAGATTATGTGTGCAGTGGATGTACATGATCTTTAGTTTGCTAGTTATTACGAAGATTACTTCAGGAAATTGTGTCCATACAACGTTTTCATTGTTACCAAGGTGGTTGCTATGGACGCCGCTATCGATATTATTTCTGTTATGTTGTGTTATTGCTACCCCCTTCCCCGTCAATTTATAGTGTTGGTCCACAGCGCAAAATTAGTTTAACAAAATTTGCATCTAAAATTGTGGCATAGATAGGCCTACGTTATTTTCCCCTGTGCAATTCTCCAACCCAGTCTCACATCTCACATCGTCATAAAAAAATACCGGAAACAGGTCAAAAACATTTAAAAAAAATAAAATAATACTTTATTTCGAGTGTGCTTGCTTTTCTCTTTGAAAGTCATCACATAACGGCATTGTAATACACAGTTCGGCTGCATTAAATATTACATATCTGCCGTAATTCTCTATTTATAGAGCCCTGCTGAGAAGACTTCTAGACAAACATGAGCAACTGCCGCCAAAACTGAAAACGTGACGTGGATCATAAATATATCAGCAATTAAACAACATCTTACATTTCTTTTCACACAATACGTCTCCTTGCAGTATCAACACTAATTCGGCTGACTTTTATATTTGATCCAATTGGTAGATAGGCTGTATTTACACCAGAAAGGTGCACAGCTGATATAAAGGGACACCTAGTGGTTAAAGCATGTTATTGAATTTCATTATTTTTATTATTAGATATTAATAGGATCCCTATAAAGTATATTCATTACTCGTTATTCTCTACTAATAGTTAATTAAAGACTGTATATAATGACTATTTTGCACATCCCTTTCAAGATTTTCTAAGGTTTATTGACTTATCATATACACAAACGGTGTAGTTATGCAATGAATGAAAAACTTGGGTCGCAGGTTCAACAGTGGACAAGATATCTATCAATATTTGTGTATACCTCCAGCAATGTTAACTATGTTGAAGCACTTATTTTAACTGATATTATACATACGTATTATACTCTTATAAGATGTATATAGATAATGTAAGAAATGTGCAGAATATGACAGTTTAATGGTGGAGGTATACACACATATTGATAGATGTCTTGTAATGCACTGTTGAGGAACCTGCGACACAAGTTTTTCATCTCCGACCTTGTCAGGTATTGAACAATTAATAAATAAAGAACACAGAATTATTAAATATAAAACAGAATTTGTGTGATTATACTAAATGATTTACAAACACCACTGCATATTTACAACTGTTACACATGCTGATGTAACGCAAATGTTTCCAACTTGGGATCAATAAAGTATATCTTATCTTAAGATGATCGATGGCTACTGCCATATTTGCAAAATGTGTCTCTGAACCTTGACAAGTGCATGTTTCAGGCTTATCAATTAACAACAGGAGGGGTCACAGACATAAGACCAGCTGTTAAATAAAGCTCTTCTGACCTTATATTAATGCTACCCATTATGGGCACAAGTAATTTTCATCCATTTATTAATTATATGTTTTAAATTTGAGTGTTCCTATCCCCTAAACCTCCAGGGATGTACACAGTTTAATACTGGCAACTTCTTATATGGGAAATACGAAAACGTCTTTTAAAACTACAATTCCCAGTAGAGACGTGCCATAGAGAACATGTTGTGAAACACAATAGCCAGCATGTGTAGTTCTGGGGACGGGGTGGACCCGTTCAAATCCAGGTTGCGTTCCAATAATCCAAAAATCAGCTCCTAAATTCTAACCCTATCTCCTATTCCTTGACGTACTTCCGGGTAATTTCACTTGGTTAGGAAGGTTCCTAAGCTAAATGGACTATTGGAACGCAACCCCAGTTTCGGACAGTCTGCCGTGGTTCCATCCGATTTCAAGTGCTGTTCGACGCTCGGCGTAACCCTCGGAGCACACTCAAACATCCAATCACAGAGCTTGAGGACTATCACAGGGTTTGTCAAGCGAAGCTGAGGCTGCAGTCGAATAGTCCATTTAGCTTAGGAACCTTCCTAACCGAGTGAAATGACCCGGAAGTCCCTCAGTGACAGCCATGATAAGTGCCGTTCGAATTCTCTCCATGATAGGAAAGGAGGTTTCAAACTTCCTTTATAACCTCCTTTAGCTTAGGAACCACTGGACCTCCCTTACCGAAAGGAGAGGAGAAAATGCTGCCCCACAATGCCTTGCAGCCGCAGCATTTGCCGTCACACAACAGTCGGCCGTTCACGGAAACAAACGATTATGACGGAGAAATTATATCATGAAAGTTACGGTGCTTATTAAGCATTTTAAAACGTGTGGTAAGTTGCCAAAGTGCTTTGTTTTTAACGTTCATCAGTATTATAATCAAAAAGAGGAATATGAACGTTAGATTTTACTGAAATTATCAAATAAAGTCAACATTTCACTGAGCTGTGTGGGGTTTGTTCAACTTTTAAAAGATGTTTGAATGGTGATATACACAGTGATAGATGTTAAGGACTAACGTTTATAATAAATACATTTGTATTTATTTTAAGATCTTTTCATACAATCATACGTATTGGGATCATTGCTATTAATGTGGACCGGAGGGAGAGGGTGACGAGCATAAGTTTCACTTTCCTTTTTTATTTCAATTCCAACTTTGGTCATGAAGAATATGTTTCTCTGTTGTCCACGTTCATAAAGCATAAAACAACAGCATCAGAGCACGGTGCAGAGTCTCTAGATGAGTTTACAGTAGTCCCTCGTTCTTATTAAACATCCATGTAGTCCGTTGTATAGAAAACTGTAGTTTCCCCACAGCAGCAGACGCACAAAATGACGTCCGCTGGCTTATCATAAACACATTGGATAGTGAAAGTGCAGTCGGATTCTCTAAAGTTCCGCAGTCTCTTCTCCTAAGGCAAGGCAAGGCAAGTTTATTTATATAGCACTTTTCAACACAAGGCAATTCAAAGTGCTTTACAAAAAATGAAAGAGATTAAGAAAATGGCATTTAAAATCAGTCATTAAAAAGAAAAGCTAATAAAATAAACATTAAAAGAAAAAATACATGGATAAAAGTTACAGTGCTGTCAATTAAACATTAAAAGAAAAAAGTACATGGATAAAAGTTACAGTGCAGTCTAAGATATGAATAGTTCAATTAAAAGCAGCGACAAAAGAAAAGTCTTCAGCCTGGATTTAAAAGTAGTCAGAGTTGCAGCGGACCTGCAGGTTTCTGGGAGTTTGTTCCAGATATTTGGAGCATAATAACTGAACGCTGCTTTACCATGTTTAGTTCTGACTCTGGGGACAGAAAGCTGACCAGTCCCTGAAGACCTGAGAGATCTGGATGGTTCATAATTTAGCAGGAGGTCAGAAATGTATTTTGGGCCTAAACCATTCAGTGCTTTATAAACCAGCAGCAGTATTTTTGAAATCTATTCTTTGACACACAGGAAGCCAGTGTAAAGACTTCAGAACTGGAGTGATGTGATCCACTTTCTTAGTGTTAGTGAGGACTCGAGCAGCAGCGTTCTGAATTAGCTGCAGCTTCCTAATAGATTTTTTAGTGAGACCTGTGAAGACACCATTGCAGTAGTCCAGTCTACTGAAGATAAAAGCATGGACAAGTTTTTCCAAATCCTGCTGTGACATTAGTCTTTTAATCCTAGATATATTCTTTAGGTGATAGTAGGCTGATTTAGTAACAGTTTTAATGTGACTGTTGAAACTCAGGTCAGAGTCCATGACTACACCTAGATTTCTGGCTTTATCTGTTGTTTTGAACATTGCACACTGAAGCTCAGCGCCAACTTGTATACGTTCTGCCTTGGCTCAAAAAACCATTACCTCAGTTTTATCTTTGTTTAATTGGAGAAAGTTCTGACACATCCAGTCATTGATTTGTTCAATGCACTTACTCAGTGTTTGAATTGGAGCATAGTCTCCTGGTGAAATTGTTACGTAAATTTGTGTGTCATCTGCATAGCTATGGTAACTTATTTTGTTGTTCTTCATTATCTGAGCCAGTGGTAGCATGTAGATGTTAAAGAGAAGAGGCCCCAAGATGGAGCCTTGAGGAACCCCACATGTCATATTTGTCAACTCAGATGTGTATTTACCTATAGAAACAAAGTTGTTTCTGTCCTTTAAGTAGGATTCAAACCAATTCAGAACTGTTTCCGAAAGTCCCACCCAGTTCTCCAGTCGGTCTAGTAATATGCTGTGGTCAACAGTGTCAAACGCAGCAAGTCCTAAGTCCTTTTGAATTCTCCTATCCACTATCCCTTAACCCCGTGACGTTTCACTCAGAGGTCAAGGAATAGACGATAGGGTTAGAACATAGGAGCTGATTTTTGGACTATTCGACTGGATCTGGATCTGGATTAATACTGAGCAGAACCCAGAGGTATCACGCTCAGTGGGGGATGGATGATCCCCGCTAAATGTCTCTTAAAATTTGCCAGAAGCACTCCACGGTTTCTGCGATGACAGCTTCTTCTGGTAGCAAATTCCACTCTCTGATTGTTCTCGGAAAGAAGGAGTATTTAAGAGTGTCACTAGTTGCGAAAATTCGCTCGAAGTTCAAAGAGTTGGCTTTGCGGGTTGCACTTCTTCTAACTGGCTCTAGGTACATTGATGCATCAATGGCTGAGATGTTATGGACAATCTTGAAGAAGAGAACCAAACGAGAAAATCGCCACCTTTCACTTAATTCCACCCAGTTCAACCGCTTGAGCATTTCTGTGACACTGCTGTCCCATTCATAATCTCCAAAAATGAATCTTGCACCTCTTCTTTGTACTGATTCCAGGGCATCACTGTCTTTATCAGTGTAGGGGTCCCAGACCGAGCTGGCGTACTCTAGTTTAGAACGTACTAGGGCCACAAAAGCTGTCTCCTTCCGTTTCTGGGGACAGCGTCGCAGGTTCCGGCGTAGGAAGCCGAGCGAACGGTTTGCCTGTGTTACAATTTGGCCAATGTGTTGGCCAAATTTCAGATTGTTATGGATTTCTACCCCAAGATAAGGCTGGTTGGTCACCTCTTTTAACACCTGGTCACATAGAGGATAGTTTTTAATGTGCGGGTTTGTTGATCTGCTTGTTCGTAGGGTGTAGCACTTACTAGTATTAAAGCACATTCCCCAAGTGTTAGCCCATTCCTGAAGTCTAGTCAGGTCACCCTGTAGGTCTTCTTGGTCACTTCCATTTTTAATAGGCCTGTAGAGCAGGCAGTCATCCGCGAATAACCGCACTGTAGATGCTACATGTGACGGCAGGTCATTAATGTAGCATAAGAAAAGCAATGGACCCAGCACAGTGCCTTGTGGGACACCAGAGTCAACGTGAACTGTACTTGATTTCACCCCTTCTACGACTACTTGTTGGCTTCTTTGCATGAGAAAGGTTGTGGTCCAATCAAGTATTGGGCCAGTTATACCCATGTGGGCCAGCTTTAGCAACAGGCGCTTATGTGGAACCGTGTCAAAAGCCTTTGAGAAATCAAGGATTGCCACATCGACTTGCAATTTCTGGTCATGATATTTTGCCAGGTCATGCATTGTGACTAGGAGTTGAGTTTTACACGAATGGTTTTGTCGAAATCCATGCTGGAACGGGGTGAGGACATTATGCCTTTCCAGGTGATTCAACAGGTGTTTGCAAATGATGTGTTCCAGGAGTTTACAACATACTACTGTCAGGGAAACTGGTCTGTAATTTGCGGCGGTGTGCCGGTCCCCTTTCTTGAATATAGACGTAACGTTTGCCTGCAGCCAGTCATCAGGTAGATTTCCTGTTTGCAGTGACTGCGTGAATACGCACTTGAGCAGTGGGCCTATTTGGGGGGCCAGCATTTTGAGTATACGATTGGGTAGACCATCTGGGCCGCTAGCCTTGTTGATCTTAATATTTGCCAGTAGTTTGGTCACTCCTTCAGTCGTGATGATCAGGTCTTCTATCTGCGGGGCTGGATCTCCTGATATAGAGGGCTGGCTACCATCATCCTTAGTAAATACAGATTTAAATTGTTTGCTGATGAGTTCAGCCTTGTCTTTGCTGCTACTGTAGAGGTCTTCACCCTCTCTAATAGGGGAGACTCCAATGTTGTCCGCTCCACACTCTGACATATTTCCAGAATAGTCTGGTATTGTTTTCAGCAAGACTCTGGGTGAGTGTGTTTTCGATATAGTCCCAGTGTGCACTGCGAAGGTTATTTTGAACATGTTTCTTTTGGTTGCGGAAGTTTTCCCAATCACGAGTTTTGCCTGATCGCTTGGCTTTGTTGTATAACTTCTTTTTATTTTTTATTTGGCGTTTCATGCAGTGAGTGAGCCAGGGCAGGTTGTGCCGTGTGGTAGTGAACTTGGTCGGGATATGCTTATCCATCTGTGAAAACAGTTCGTCTCTGAGCATATTCCAGTTGTCATTCACAATTCGCTGGTTTTCTGTTCTAACTAATTCTGTGCTGAACACTTCCAGCTCAGTTTGGATGGCTTCCCAGTCTGCTAATGAAAATGTGTAAATGTTTCTCTGGGCTTTCTTTGTATATACAGGATGTATACTAGAGTCCATCATGACAGCACAGTGATCTGATATGCCTGGTATTGTTTGCACATTTTGCACGAGCGTTTGATTTGAAGTGAATATTAAGTCTAATATGTTCTGTTTTCGAGTAGGCTCAAGTTGTACTTGTGTTAGTGAGTATTCTTTGACTATGTCTAAAACATGTTGGTTTAGAGCTATGTTGTTTGTCCCTGGTTGTTCATTTTCCCAATCTATACCAGGTGCGTTGAAGTCACCACCTAGAATTATAGTTTTTTCTGATGCGTTACCAGGCAATAGAGAAATTGATTTCCGAAGCTCATCCAGTTTGGTGTGATGATCACTTGGTGGTCTATAGAAGCTACCAATGTAGAATGTTTTGCTCGCTTGGGAAACCTTGACCGAGACCCACATGATTTCAATTTCAGTGTATGTGGTTGCAATCCTTGTTGTTGTAAAGCCTTCCTTTATGCCGATGAAGACTCCACCTCCGTTTATATTGCGATCCTTCCTAAAGATAGTATATGTAAGAGAATATTTTCATCTGATCTGTTTATAGAGTCTTTTATGGTTCCTTAGAGTCTGTGATACTGCAAACATCTGCTTGTAGTCAGTCAGAGACTTCTCTGTAGGTTGAGGTCACAGGTCAAACGCTTCTCCTATGTCCGAGGGTTGACCTGGCAGCATCTCTTTGAGACAAGCAGACCATTGTCTCGCATCGGCTATTGATTATACGCGGGCTTTCTGGAAGCCCGCCTCTCCTCGTGTTGGTTAGATGTTTTGTGTCTTTTGGTTCAGAGATTACCTTGGTGGAGCACAAGGACAGTGTGAAACTAGGATGATCTCCCGGCCGTATGTAATTGTCTGTCTCTCAATAAATATCAGTGTATTGACAGGTGAATCCAGTTTCCCTCATTTGATGATGCGCTCAACATTGCTGCAAAGAAGTTTTTACTTCACAGTATAGTGTTTGGGGAATATTGCACCATTCTTTATGGTTTCATCTAGCCATGTCTCATTCCCAATTATGCAATCTGGTTTGGTGTCATCGATGAGAGCATGCAGGTTGGGGGTCTTGCCCTTTACGCCACCACAGTTGATCAAGATTGTTCGCCATTTAGGCCATAAGGTGAACCCTGTTATCGTTTCAACCCGCTCCACAGAAGTGAAACTACACAATCTTTAGTTCATAAAAAAGAACGAGTCATGCTTATCCACCAAAAAAAATATCGTCGCTAAAATTCCTGCCAATTCTTCTAGGCACGTAATTATTGGCTGAACTAGTCCCTTCGAAGCGTAATAATATCTTGGTCCAAAGTCGTGCCACGGTTCGTCACGTGATCGTGCTACACCAATTGGGTAGCTGCATATTGTCAACAGAAGTGAAAGATGGCGGCCGCCATGGTTACGCTAAACCAGACCAAATGGATTCTAAACAGTGCTGTATGCTTGTTTTATGTCATGTTTTGTCATATGTCTTAATACATCACTAAGTCCGAGGTATTTGCGTTATATACGCGGTATTTGTGAGAGGTTTTACTATCTGGGAACAGAGTTGACCATCGAATCAACATTGACTAGCAGCGTTTATCAGCCAACTCCAGCTACAAACAATTTCCCCACGGGGATTAATAAAGTATATCAAACTCATATTTATCAAACTATCATTCCTGGACTGCCATGTTCACATCGCTAGGTTCATTTGGATTATTCCATTAGACTGAGGACTTTTTGTCTGTCTGTTGTTACCCTGTACACGTTAAATGCACTCTTAAAATAAACATGACTTGATTTCTGCGTCCAAGAAGAAGGTTAACTTGTTACGTTAAGTAATTTAGATCAATAAAATGCAGTACTTCCAGGCTGAAGACTTTTCTTTGTGTTGCTGCTTTTAATTGAACTATTCATATCTTAGACTGCACTGTAACTTTTATCCATGTATTTTTTCTTTTAATGTTTCTTTTATTAGCTTTTCTTTTGAATGACTGATTTTAAATGCCATTTTCTTAATGTCTTTAATTTTTTGTAAAACACTTTGAATTGCCTTGTGTTGAAAAGTGCTATATAAATAAACTTGCCTTGCCTTACTTATACCAATGTCCATTGATTCATTTATTTACTCATTCATCCCTCCACAAATGAAAACAACACTGATGAACCATAAAAACGAGATTTATTACAAATATAAAAGGTATGACATAGAAAACAGTAGAAGGACATGTAATGTAGTATAATTGATTGGTGTCAGGCTGGGCGGAGCGGCTGATTGGTGCTGTGATTGCCTCAGCTGGTTAAAAGAGTCCTGCTGATTATACTCTGTTCTAGTACCAAAAACAAACGTATCTATGAGTGATGTGTGAGCGCGTCGGCCAGGCACTAAAACCAAAAGAACAGAAAAGAGCTTAAGAAAGATGGAAAGAAGGCTCTTTTATTCCTATTCCTCACTGTCAGTGTCAGGGCAGTCATCGTTCTCTTCCTGTTTCTTTTTTATTTGCACAATTTGAGCAACGACATAAGTCTGTGCAACAGAGTCCTGCAGAGAAGCATGAACATCTGCCTTTCTCACAGGCAGACTCTTTGCAGCTGCAGTGTATCACATGCAACACACTGTCAGGGGCAGGATTTCTTGTCATCCAGGTGACGTGTAAGTTCCCATCCTCTATTTCCCAACCATATCCAGCAGGTGATGGAGCATTCATTTCTCTTTTGAGACAGGACCTCATTATTGCTGCCTGGTAATTTGCCCTTTTGCAGTGCTGATGGAGGGCATCATGAGTAGGGGGAATGCTTAATTCTGGCAAGGCCGATGATGCCATACAGAAAGCCTTGTACCTAGCATCATTTACATGTTCGGCTGCTGGCTGATCATACAGGTGACATACATACCGGCAAAGAAGTGCAAATGTTGATTGCTCCAAGTCAAAGTTAGTACCTAAACTTCTGAAAGCCTTAAGGTAGTCATCTTTCTCACATGCAACAGCAAATGACTTTCTTTTGCCTTTGCCATAGAAAGCGCTTGTGGAGTCACACCCAGAGAACGTGTGAATTCCAATCAAGGCTGAACACACACTGGTTCCGAGAGCTGATGACACCATGGCAATGTCAATGATCCGTGTCCTGTTGCCAGTCCCTGTGAACACATATAAGCTGCATGGCAAATCTGCCTGCAGACTTACAGCAATGACTGCCACATCAGTGTCCGAGCTCTTGATGATGACAGCTTTGTGCTCCTGTGCAGCATGTTGGGCATGTAAAAACACCCGTGTGTCACATTCCTCATGATCACACTGCAGGTCTTCAACAACATCAACAGACTGTACACCCTCCATGACAGTTACACAGTGGCATTGATTTTGATGGGCAATGTACAAGCTGAGGTTTTTACCCACTGTTGTGAGGTCTGCATGTGTCCATGCCACATAAAGGAATTCGGCCAGTGCTTCCTTATTTTTTCCGTCAGAGAGAAACTTCTTCCACTGGGTTGGAGTTCTCTGATCTGGGCTGAAGATTGTTATTAGTTGTGACCCTGCATCAGCTCTACGGGACCGTTCTAGGCTTTTGATGCTGATGGGTGGATACCGGTCAGTGACAAAATCAATGCGTGTACACTTGTGATGCAAAGCAAGTTGGAGTATGCTCTGCAGTATGGTCTCTGCAAGCTCTCCAAATGTTGCTGGTCTGGATGGCATGGCCTGCATGACTGCCATGCCATCAAAAAGAATGGCACCACCTATTGGAACTTTGTCAACTAAGCACTCTCCACCTTTGCTCTGCAATAGATCCATGAGAGCTGATTTGTTTGTTTTGGCAAGTGAACCATCAGCACTTGCTAATGGATATGACACAGTTCCCAAGGAATATGACAGAATTTCCCTCATTTCAATTTTCCTGCTCTGGCCAAGGATGAGGAGCCTGGAAAATAACTTCTTGTCAGCACGCAAAATCACTTCCTTGCCTGCTGCAGATTTTTTGGGGGGCTTTTTCTGATCACTGAGAGTCTTGAGTTTTTGTGATATTATGGGGGCAAATATGTCAACTGTTTTGGATAACAGTCTCTGCTCCATAAACTCCTTTACAGCATTTTCACCCTTTTCTGAGGCAACAAGCAAATCCTTTGTGATTTCTCCTGTTGCTACTCTTCCAGAGCTAAGACACACAATGCCGTCTTGGTGTACATCAAAAGGGTTGAGCATGGAATCAATAGTGTCCAAGATTCTACTCACAGCCTTTGCATCAGCAGAGATGCGTGTCTTGTCCAGGTCTTTTCTTGTCCGTAGCTCAGGAGATATCCCTGCCATTGATTCACACTGTCTTGCTATCGCGGCTCTTTCATGCTGTGACAGTATCCAGCGATACACTGCAGACCGATTTTGTGTGATCCCTGTCCAGCCACCTTTGGTCTTGGCATCTCTGTTAAGCGTTTGCTCAATAGCCTGGTCCAAGCAATGGAGGCAAATCCATGAACACTTTGTCGCTGGACAGTCCACTGGCCTTTCACATTCATGTCACTGTGGCAAGAGGGATGTGTGACAGGCAGATTCATCATTTCCAGCCAGTATGCAGGTAAATATCGAGCGTAATTTACTCTATCGTAGGCAAAAAACCATGGCATCATTAACCGGACGGTTGACAGGTGAAGCTGCCAGTTTGATTCTCGCGTTGCTCTCACAAACAGGAGGAGTAGCTGCATCATGTCAATGTATGAGCTCCAGAAAGCAAATGTTGCATTCTCTGTACTCCTCCTCTGCACAAAGTCTGCATATTTCGAGCACATATTATCAAACCTCTGATCTGCACTCAAAACATCCATCAATCTGTCTGGAAAGGCACATTCCATCTCAGTGATGACATCCATGCACGCAGCTCTCTCTTGGGGTGGCAAGGAGTCCATGAAGGTGATAAACCGGATGCGCTGCAGACTCTCATATAGAAGTTTATGAGCCCTCATGCTGCGATTGTAGTGATGGCCATTGAGTACCCCATTGATGGATCCTGGGGCAACAACTTCAGATTCAATGAGGATATCTTGCAGTCCTGCATCTCCGAACCTTTTGCCTAGAATACTCAGGTAGGACATGCATGTATGGAATTCACCTAGTCTAATCACTAGACGCTTTGTAAACTCAACATCCTTCCAGCGTATTTGCTGTGCTTTGGCATATATAGCCTGGTCAAACACTAAAACTATATGATCCAGTTCTAGCTGGTCAGCAATCTGGACACTTCGCTTCAGGATAGTGTTGACTGTTGACATCTCTGTTGGTGAGGCTTCAATGACTGGAAGATAATACAATGCGGACTTCTGCAGAGTGTTTTCATCCTGAAGCAGTGTATGGAACCCTGTCCAGCTTGGGATTGTACAACTATCCATACATGTGGACTTCACAAAAGCATATGCCATTTCAGCTTGTACAGCAAAGTGGGTGTCCATTCTGCATGTCGCTGACTGCACTGGTTGACACAAGTTCTGTGGCCCTTGCCTTTTGGACTGATGGTAAGGTTGTATAGGCATTGGGGGGGGGGCTATGAATGAGGTAACTCCCTTTCTCAGTGGCTGTCTGATTGCTGTGGACATAGGCTCGCCGGGCACACTCTGGAGCATAATTCCATTTGTATGGTGAGTAGTTCCACGACCCGATAGTGTCTCCTCACCAAAGTCAATGTTATCCCACACAAGTGTTGTGGGTGTCCGCTTTGAGAATCCCTTCGGTATTTTGTCTCTGCCTTCTACTAGTGTCAGTTGGGCAAGGCTAGTGTCTAGACTCAAAACTGTGTCCCATGATGCACAATGTCCCAGTCTGTTAAGCAGTGATACAATGCGTGATGATCCAGTTAAATGTCGAACAGTTAAACCTAAAGCCAAGGACTTGGGTGTCTGCTTGCGGCCCTTGGAAGCAAGGTACACAATGTCTTGACAAACAGACAACACTTTCAAATGTACGTCATCATCAATGTTGACATAATGATCCAGTGTTGGCTCCTCAGTGGAACCTATAATCCAGCTGAGCAGATTGTATAGTCCAATGGGGACAACAGTTTGAGATTCAGTGACATTTACATTTTCAGAAGTGGGAGGCCATGGGCATGACATGCCAGGAGTGTCACTAAGCAGTCTTTTCAAAAACAACGCTGCTGTATACAGTGTCCTTGTGTCCTCATGTGTTGTTTGGCACTTTGTTCTCCCTGTTTCATTGTCGCTGTCTGTCTGGCTCAATTCACTGGACTGTGTTGTTTCCGTACCGGATGGATCTGGTAGCATGTCCACGAGTGCATCCTTTGACAGAGTCTCAGCAAAAACCAGTTCGCAGACGTTGCGCTTGGTGGGCATGTGAAACGCTAGCTGAGGGAAATCTTGAGCCAGCCTCTTCTTCAACAGATCCTGTCTGTAACACAACAAAACAGTGACAATTACGAGTCACAGGAGTACCATCAAAAGCAGAGTGGTGGAGGTGATACAAGACATTACAGACTAGAACCTATCTGCCATACAGCACATTTAACACCAAAGAAGCCAAATAAAGGCCCACATCATCACAAACAACACTACACACTACACATCATGGGGTTTCTCCAAACAGGCCTGTCATACACATTTTGTTTAAAGCTGGCCTTGCACATGATAAATAATAAGACTTGTATTACATTGCAGTTACCTGTAGTTTGAAGCATCAACACCTTCGTTTGCTTTCACCATGTCAATGAAGGCCTGCCTCAGCTGGCCCATTCTAAGCACCTCATTGTTGACAAGCAGCCTCTGGCGGATGATCCTCTCACAGAACAGCTTGTAACTGGCATCAAACATTGCCTCATCCCTACAACACATGAATGAGAAGTAAATAAATGGATAAATGAATAAGTGTTGTGATTGTGTGCACATATAACAGAAGGAAATTGGATGTTTACTTATAATGTTAAGTATGTGTATGTGTATATATATATATAGCCATCGCCGACACACACCTGGACTTCAGTCTGGTGGTAGTGCAAATAGGTAAAGCAATCCAAGGAGAAATAACTTACTGTTCTGTCTCTGGTTTGTCAGGTCTCAGCAAAAACATGGTGTACTGACTGTAACAGCTTTTGTGGTACCGCACCTCCAGAGCCACACAGTCTTTGTCTTTTATATGTAAAAGAACACTTTGGTCATCTTTCTTCTCAGCAGCTTTCTGCAATTTGCCTAAACGGAAAAAAAGGACAACTCAATGAGTTTGTTGACGTATCTCTCACACATAATTGTACCTTTCAGTTATTCAACCACAGAGAATGTGTGTGTGTGTGTGTGTGGTGTGTGTGTGGTGTGTGGGTGGGGGAGGGGGTTTGCTTACCTGCTTTTAATGTTTCAGCCTTACACAGTTGATCCCTTTGTCGCTTGCCTGCTTTGATGATCATTTTCTCCTTCATCTTGCATATAATGCACAGGGCAGGAAGGACGGGGCCAGAGCCTGCGATTGGCAGGCCTGACCTTGATCGTAGCTTCTGTTTGGCTTCGGTACGTGCTGCGAGACGTCGATGGGATGGGCTCGACCTCAAGGTCCTCCCTAACGTCTTGATCTCCCTCACGTGCGAGCCGTCTTTCCACCTTCGTCATGGCCTTTGTGTCGGTAAACCTTATGTAGCATGTGTGGTGGAAGCCAGCGTCCTCAGGAATATCTTCGAACTCGAAATCAAGACGGTGCTTGTGGTTTTCAGCCACCACGTTCCGAGAGTCTCCCTTCAAGCCGAGCGACCGTTGTAAGCTTGTCCTGTACGTATTCCATCTTGTATTGGTAAAACAATCAACCTTTTTGTGCTTCACAGACGTAATATGCATGTAACAATGTTTGTGTGTTGACAATTTTGACTTTTTGAGACTTTCTGGTGCGTTTTCCTCGTCTCCGCTACTCGATGAAACCATGGCGGCCGCCATCTTTCACTTCTGTTGACAATATGCAGCTACCCAATTGGTGTAGCACGATCACGTGATGAACCGTGGCACGACTTTGGACCAAGATATTATTACGCTTCGAAGGGAATAGTTCAGCCAATAATTACGTGCCTAGAAGAATTGGCAGGAATTTTAGCGACGAAATTTTTTTTGGTGGATAAGCATGAATCGTTCTTTTTTATGAACTAAAGATTGTGTAGTTTCACTTCTGTGGAGCGGGATTTCTTTTCTAAAGGACTTTTCGAGGTTCACCTTGCGGCCTAATTGATTAGGTCTGTTGGTTGTGGTCCCTACAATGTTGTCGGCTGAGTCATCCACAGAGGTTGTATTTATGGTTGACAGGCTTTCACTCACTTCTTGGTCACTGATTTCAGATTGGTTTTCAGTTGTCAATATTATATTGTTATTGGTGGTTGCTGGGTGTCCGTTTTCTCTATATTGGGTTATGGGTTCGAGATCTATTCTTGCTTCCTTAGTTTGACTAGTCGCAGGTTCCAGGGTGGACCGCGAACTCGGAAGACGTAGTTTTTTGACTGCAGCCGGAGAGAATACTTACTTCCGGGTGTAATATTCTCTAAAGCAAATGAGCTGCTCCGACCCTCGGTCCTGACGGACTCCAATTTGTGTTTATTAATCAAACAAATAAATAAACACAAGGATAATTATGTGCTATTGTTGAGAAAATGGAGAATTGCACAGGGGAAAATAACGTATTATGCCACAATTTTAGATGCAGAATTTGTTAAACTAATACGTTTGCGCTGTGGACCAACACTATAAATCGACGGGGAAGGAGGTAGCAATAAAGATAACACCATTAAACAGTTACACTACAGAACATAAATAATATCGATAGCAGCGTCCCTAGCAACCACCTTGGTAACAATGAAAACGTTGTATGGACACACTTTCCTGAAGTAATCTTTCGTAATAACTAACAAACTAAAGATCATGGACATCCACTGCACACATAATCTGAAATAACAACTCATATTTCTCGCATCAAATGACATCAAAACGCATTTTAATGGCCAAACTAACCTTAAAATAGGCATTTTCCACCGAGAATAAAACGAAGGTCGGCCATGTTTTTTTTTTCTGCAGGGAGAAATTTGAAGATCACGTGACATAGACGCCAGCCATTGGAATTAATGGTGAAAAAACCGTAGGGATCCTATAATTTCAGAGGCGTTTTTGTAGAAATACTACGTCCCAAATTGTGGACCAACGTAGTTATTACACGTTTTTTTGTGAGATTGGGTTGGATATTCCCCACGGCAATAAAACAACAACTACACGGTTTTAGTGCTAACGGAGCTATAATAAACTCTTTAAGGTTGTTTTTACTTTTTTTATAGTAAGAGGAAAGAAGTTTATTACCTTAATGCCATAATCGGAATACACATTTTTTGGGGAATCATGGGATAATAGTGGAGCAACGCCTACATTTGTTTAATTTCAAAGACATTTAATATAAAAAGCCTTTGCTATGGTGACCAAAGGGGTGTGTGTGTGTGTGTGTGTGTGTGTGTGTGTGTGTGTGTGTGTGTGTGTGTGTGTGTGTGTGTGTTTGTGTGTTTGTGCTGAACAGATAACCAATAGACTCTTGGCATCAAGGTTGCACTTACTGTATGTGCTATGACAAGGTTCCACTTTCTAATCAAATTATGTAAACCAAAGACATTGTTGCCGTGCTTTCTTTTTTGCTATATCAGATTTACTATAACCACATTATTTTTAAATCAATGTGAAGTATGCCTATTCAAAAATGACATAATCAAGTCTTGTCAACGGGGTTTCCACTTGAGTCGTACATTTTGTCTTTGTTGACTTTTTCCATCATTATCTCTGTGAGTATTTTCCACTTGGTTAATCTCCTGCAGTCTCTTGTTACCTTGGAAAAGATGACAAACAGCCAGCAGCCTCTGAAACAGCAGCATGTTTTCCTGCTCTCTCACCAGGATGCACTGGCATGCTGGCCACTAGGCTTTCCCAGCACTGAGAACCTACTGCAGCTCAGCTGCCTGACTGTCTGCATGCAAGTGTGTGTCGGGGAGTGTGTGGGTGGGCACGCGTGCTGTCCATGCAGTCAGTGGGTTAAGTGAAATACAGACAGTTACCAGAGAGGGTAAGTGTTTGTGGAGGATCAGCCAACATTTTGTGCAAAAAATATTCACACCAATGTTTCAACACGTTTTTTTACTTGCGGGTCTATGTCACTGAATGAAAAGAGCCCATATGTATGTATTCCTAGACATCCCTTTCTAATCTCTAAATAAACATTACAATATAACATTGCCCCAATGCTCAAATCTGAGGCTTAATATTCCTATAATCTCTGTGATTATGATTATGACAGATGACAGGATGGCTGGGTGGAGATAGGTACACACTACCTATACTTAGTACAATAGTTTTTTGTTGTCTATATTTGTGAAGCCACAATAAAAACAACTTAAAGAGTACTCAAAGTTACTTACTTAGAACATAAATGTGAGTAAACAAGTCCAGTGCTATTCCAAATGGGTGGGTTTATACGGTACATTTGTGGAATTACTGTATTGTGAAATGCAGTCAGGCTTTAATTGAGCTAACAACATGAGACATTTATTGGAAAAATCAGGTGTCAGATATTGCAAAAGGAATTCCAACAGAAGTAATATAGTACATGAATTGAGTCATACACCTCATAAAAAAACCTGTGGTAAATGTAATGAGTTTCAAGTAATCCTGTTGACCTAATACAAATAAGCTGAAATAAAGCCACAGTTGGTCAAAATTAGTGAATCCACTTATCTTGTTATCTTACAGACTGTTAACCTATAGAAAGAAAAACAACTGTTTAAAGCCATACATATTATTTGTATTTATATAAAACCTATGGCTTCCTTTTAACCTTTACAAAATAACCCAATGTATAGCTTTCAGTAACAGGGGAGACGTCTTTTGTGAAGGTAACATTTTTAAAGGGCAGAAAAATACTCAAGGCAGGGTATGTCAGGATCTCTAAGGCCAAAACAAGCACAATAGACAATCTGGCATGGAATGAATGGAGCGTGGTAGGATGTGCTACTGGTATTGTGGGAACAGGTGTGCAGGTGGGTGGGGAGCTGACAGATAGTAGCGGGAACACAAACGTGACTCCAGGGAAGGTGGACTACCTGCCGATCTCTCCCCCTCATTCACAAAAATTACATTTGTTTGCTTTTCTGATGAGTGACACTGATGCTCAAGCTGATATACAGTGTTGCATTGCCATTTGAATGCAGTACACTACTAGATTGTGCTGAAATACAAAGAAACAAAGACAGACTCGTGCTTTCATTCATTTTGTTTTGACATGTTAAATTGCCAGCCAGTATTGAGTGTGAGCTAAATCCACTGATGGGTTCATTGTAAAAGGGCGTTGCAAACTATATTTGTCTGAGCCAGGGTCTGACTGACTGGAAATGGCACGGAGGAAACTGTTGAATCTTTCAGGAGAAATTGATAGGTGCGCTGATGGAAAAATGCCACAAAAAGGAGTAGGAGAGAGGCAAAAAGACAGACACAGCAAAGGCATTTGAGGAAAAGAAACACAAGAAAACTTATCTGATATATAGGTCTCCACTCAGAGCAGAAAGTGAGGAAAAGAGATTATGGAATAAATATGAATGAATGTGTTCCTTTGGGACTTCACCACACCATGCCATATTTGTTTAACATAATTTGTCAGGAGGATAATGTTTTTAGGTTGCGCCCCATCCATCTATAGAAGGCTTTTCTTTACAGAAAGGTCTCCCTCTCTGACCACAGCAGTGGTCTGCTGACGGTCACGCTGCGGACAAACTCCAGGACTGCTCGACTTTCTTGGAAGCGTCATCATGACCACGTAAAGACAAAGAGGGAATACCATATTGTTTTGTTATAAGAAAAGGAGGACCTTATAGCATGTGAGCAGGGCAAGCAGGCAGGAGCAAGACAAATTAACTGACTACTTCAAAAAAATATGGGATGGTAATCATCCTCAGAACAGCTGCCTGCTAGGAATATCTCACAATGCATTTATGTGTGAAAGACAGACAAATGCGATCTCAAGGTTCAAGGTTCTTTATTTGTCATACGAACATAGCTACAGAGTAGTTATGTCGATGAAAATCTTAGGTCACAGGCTTCTCCAACAGTGCAACACAATAATACAGAAAAAAAAGATCTTGATGATGGATTGTAATTTTGTCAGCTGTTCATCTGATTGCTGTTATTTGCTTTAATTATTTTTGAATGCTGTTAATTGATTAAATTGACAGCAGACGTGAACCTCACCTGTTTTTAAGTAGATCCCTAGAAATTAAGAACAAAGAAGAGAATCACGCCAACCTTCATGAATAAGACAGGGGCCACACAAGACTGCATTCACCCCCATCTCCTCCCCATTAATCTGAAAGTTGACTGGCACTAATAATAGAGCCATAAGCAATGCAATGATTTAATCAGATTTCATTAGGATTGTTTGGTTTATCTACAAATAAAAAAGCATACATTTTGTCATCAATGTTTTTGTTAGCGGTAGTCACACATGTCGCACATATCTCACAGCTCTTAAAGGTCCCATGTCATGGTCATTTCTACTGATCATAATTCCATTGTTGAGGTCTACTAGAATAGATTTATATTGTGCAATTTTCCAAACTCACATTGGTTTCTCATACAGCATCTCTGTACAGTATGTGTATTCAACCCTGTCTCCTAAAAATTACGTTCCCACAGAACTAAACTGCATTCTGAATTACGTTTAGCTAGAAACGTATTTACTCCCACGTTATGTTCATTATGAACGTATCTTAAATACGTTTATTTTCTACATATATTTGAAATGTATTGTCTTGCTTATAATAATGATAATAGTCATTTATAAATATCATTTTAGAGCACACCTTTGAAATCGACAATCGGGCTCGATATATGGTTAAATTAAAATCAGTAGGCGAGGCTGTAATTTTGCCAGCTGTTACTCTCATGAGCGAGGCAGAAAAGAATAGTTTTAACATGCCAAAAAGCTGCTGTGTCGTTTATTGCACCTCAAACATTAAAACAAATCCAGAGTTACGTGTTTCTGTACTTCCTCTAAGAAGAAAGGACAATAACAGAAGAGCTCTGTGGCTTCAGGCTTGATCGCCGTTCAAATGACAGCGTTGGTTTCCCCAAAAGTGGGCGGGGCTGTAAAATGACGTAGATTTGACTACCATCTATTATTCAAAACCATTCTATTTATTCTAACGTAAATTACATGCCAGTGTTTTATCTTTTTATTTATTTGTTTTTATTTTAAATCGTATAATGTCGGACTTTTTTTGTCGTCTGTGAGGAAAATAAATGGGGTTTAGAGCCTCAAAATACTGAAATCTGTATTTTTAAAAATCTTTTCCTTCTAATTTGTTATTCTTTTCTAAATAACACACTGTTATTTACTCAACAATAACACACAATTATCCTTGTTTTTATTTATTCGTTTAATTCTATAATCTTGGGCTTTTTAGCATGCTTTTTAGCCGTAAATAAAGTCACCAGAAACAGACGGGACATTTCGAGATTTAGGATGGCCGAAGACACTACACTACCCATAATCCCCAGCTATCGTTTGGGACTACAGTCCCGTTGACAAACCCCGTGATGTTGGAGTGGCAGTGCGCCAAGGTTACGCCGAGCGTCAAGCTCTTTGAAATGGAACGAAACCACGGCAGACTATTCAAAACTGGACTCGAACGCCCCCCGAGAAATACACATGCTGGCTATTGTGTTTCGCAACATGTTCTCTATGGCACGTATCTACTGGGAATTGTAGTTTTAAAAGACGTTTTTCCCAAA
Organism: Gymnodraco acuticeps; assembly: GCF_902827175.1. Classification (NCBI taxonomy): domain Eukaryota; kingdom Metazoa; phylum Chordata; class Actinopteri; order Perciformes; family Bathydraconidae; genus Gymnodraco; species Gymnodraco acuticeps. Next base: position 2,061,267 of record NW_022992336.1, on the reverse strand, counting down.
ATTAGAAGCCAGTATTAAACTGTGTACAGCCCTGGAGGTTTAGGGGATAGGAAACACATTGGTGTGTACACATTTAAAACATGTAATTACTAAATGGGTGAAAATCGCTTGTATCCATAATGGGCAGCATTCATATATACCCACATGACAGCTCATTGTTACTTTGTAATTCTACTCCACTACAATTCAGAGGTTAAGCTGGTATTTTTACTCCACTACATTTATTTTAGTTACTTTGCAGATTCTGATTAATGATGTGAAATATAAACAACCCTTAAAGCAGACTTTAGTTACACCAGAGTAAAATTCAGGGGAAGGTGATTGTCAAGTGCCAACAATCAGGAGAGATATTTGATTGTTGGTGCTTGAGAAGACTAAACATTTATCTGCAGATCTCTATAAAGCATATTCATTACTCGTTATTCTCTACTAATAGTTAATTAAAAACTGTATAATGACTATTTTGCACATCCCTTTCAAGATTTCAAGATGTTCTAGGGTGTATTAATCATATACACAACTTGGGTCGCAGGTTCCTCAATAGCGCATTACAAGACACCTATCAATATGTGTGTATACCTCCACCATTAAACTGTCATATTCTGCACATTTCTTATTCTATCTACATACATAAGAGTATAATTAATGTGTATAATATCAGTTAAAATAAGTGCTTCAACATAGTTAACATTGCAGGAAAGCAATATATTAGACGTTAAGTACTTTGTCAGGCTTAATATTCATCGGTAGATAAATACCCCCAAAGCTTTTTTCTTGTTTAAAAGAAGACCTTAACCTAAAGTATTATTTAATGTTTAAATAAAGGTTAATTCGTTTTTCTGTTTTGCACATCCTCATATTAATATCTTTGTACATCCGGCACTAAACTGTTTTATTGTAGAGATCACTTATATATCTTCTTGACTTTTTATATTCTATATTTCTATCATTGACCTTCTACTTTCCCCTTATGAAAGTATGTACTCTTAATATTTTTTTCATCAAATAACATTATTCAACAAAAATAACATTATTCAACAAAAATAATTCAATAACGTGCTTTAACCACTAGGCGGTGCACACAAGGTACACACAGCATACTAATAATAACTTTGTATTAATTTATTAGTGTAGGACACTTATGTATGACATCTGAAGATGTGTAGTTTTATTCATGTTTTTACATAATTTTACAGGATATTGCTATACTATTTCTCATGTTTTACTTCTAACATTAATATCTGATTTGTAAAACATCACAGACAGAAAGGTATCCGTCATGTAATGGTCAGCTATTGAAATTGTGATTCCATAGATGTGTCTCCCGTCACCCAAAACCCCTGACTATTCTCTCAACTCAGTATTTACATTCTTATATTCAAAGAAAATCAGTAATATCTTTAAAAACTACGAGTCCTTTTCTATCAGCTGTGCACCTGACTTTATTTACGGCTAAAAAGCCCAAGATTATAGAATTAAACGAATAAATAAAAACAAGGATAATTGTGTGTTTTTGTTGAGTAAATAACAGTGTGTTATTTAGAAAAGAATAACAAATTAGAAGGAAAAGATTTTAAAAAATACAGATTTCAGTATTTTGAGGCTCTAAGCCCCATTTATTTTCCTCACAGGCGGGAAAAAAATTCCGACATTATACGATTTAAAATAAAAACAAATAAATAAAAAGATAAAACACTGGCATGTAATTTACGTTAGAATAAATAGAATGGTTTTGAATAATAGATGAGAGTAAAATCTACGTCATTTTACATTCCCGCCCACTTTTGGGGAAACCAACGCTGTCATTTAAACGGCGATCAAGCCTGAAGCCACAGAGATAGTAGGCTTGTTTGAGACGCGTTGCGGCTCGCCTCGAAAGTAGACGAGAATAGCCGATCGCAGCCGGGGGAGGTCTCAAAAAGCTCGCCTGAAGTCGGACAGCTCGGAGTCGGCTTCGTCTTATTCTTCTCTCGGTTTTTTGGCGGATTGCAAACAACTTTAAGGTGCATACTGCCACCTCCGGAGTCGGCTTGACTCGGTTTGCATTTATAAAGAATGCACACATGTGTTTAATCGTTAATGTCAGATATGTACTAAGTAAATACATTTGTTCCTGCTCAAGATTAGATTCAACTTTATTGTTATTGCACAGATTACAGGTACTGAGACAACGAAATGCAGTTTAGCTTCTAACCAGGTGCAACAAGCAGTAAAGTGAAAAGTAATGTACACAATCTACAGAATAAAATATAGAATGAATTTAATGATGAATAAACAGTGAGGGGTATGAATACACTAGATATACACAGCAGCCTATGAGCAGTATGAACAGTGTGTATGAATATGCTAAGATATATAAAGTATGAAAACGGTAAGCAGTGCAAGTATAGTATACAATATATAGATATTCATTTCATGATAAACATTGTGGAACAATGATGAAAAATGGGAATGCATGTGGCGACGTAAAACTGACACAAAACAACAACAAACTTTTGCCGAGCCAATTGGAGAGTTTCATCACCAGCACGGGGTAAAAACCACCAATGAGCGCTCAGCTCGAGATACCAGCGAGTCGTTTCCCATCAAGCATTTCGCTTCCGCAGCCCGTGGAGAGGAACTGCGCCGCCTCGCCTCGCTCTCAAGGCTGCGGGCGTCTTTGTCCCGCGAGATTTCAACGTCTCATGTAGGCGAGCCACCAGAGCAAGTCGGACAAAATGACTAACCATCATGCAACGCACTAGCAAGACGTTGATCGCAACTGCGCAGGTCTCGCTTGTCTCAAACAAGCCTCTTCTGTTACTGTCCTTTCTTCTTAGAGGAAGTACAGAAACACGTAACTCTGGATTTGTTTTAACCTTTGAGGTGCAATAAACGACACAGCAGCTTTTTGGCATGTTAAAAGTATTATTTTCTGCCCCTCTCATGAGAGTAACAGCTGCCGAAATTACAGCCTCGCCTACTGATTTTAATAGAAGCTGCTGGGAGTCCCAGCAGCTTCTACTGAAGCCAGTCCCAAACTCCGGGGACTTCCGGCCGGGGACTTCGGGTGGCAGTATACGCCGTGAAGTTGTTTGCGGCATGCCAGTAAACCCAAAGCAGAAGAAGAAGTGACGTCATTCATTTTCCTAATCCTCCCCCAGGGACTTATTCCGGTGTGAACGCAATCTCTACTTAGTTCATGAGAACTAAAGAGTTCTCATGAACCTTTGTGGGAAAAGTACTGCGGTGTGAAAGTGCCTAATGGCGTTAGCAGCCAGAAAATGACACCAGTAAGGACAAACAGATGAGAATGCTGCGTTGGGTCTGGGTGCCGTGTGGGCGGGACGTTGAGCGGCTCGCTGCTGTGAGGAGCGGACAGTGTGAGCTGGGTTCATTTCACTGCTTGCTGCGTGGGGTCTGCGAGACAGCGAGACATCGCAAATGGACGTGGGAAGGGGGGGTTGCTGAGTGAGCTGCAACACCCCATCTGCGAGGCTCCACTAGCACCCCCCACCCCCCGCAGTGCACGTACAGTGGAAGCGCGCCACAGTTTTGCCGCTGCGAGGCTCCACTATTAACCCTCCTGTTATCCTTGGGGTCGATTTGACCCCATTCAATGTTTAACGTATCTAAAAAAATGGTTCACATTATTTGTTTTGCTTAGTATTTCATGACTTTTCCTAATTTAGTGAGGACTAATGGGTAAACATAAAATTAACATGAAGATCTTTTTTTTTAAATGTCCTGTATGCACTTTGCACGCATCAGTGTTCCATAGGGTCAATTTGACACCAGGCTGTTTTAGTAGTATAAAACATATACAAATTTCAACATTTTACACATATTTGTGTTGATTGTGTAGGATGATATTGAGGTGACTATTACATGCAAATGTATCATTGTAAAACAAAACTACCCTCTGCTTTAGTTATTGGTGCTTTAACAACATCAAAAAGATGGCATTTAGATGCGCAGCTCCTGTCTTGGAACAGTCTGCAATTGAAATGGAAACTGAGCAATCTGGTGCCACTAAATGTTTTTAAAGCTCGGTTGGATGCTACTCAATCGGATGCTGTTGGTACCTGTTCATGTGGATAGTTATGTAAATTGTAAATCTCTGTAATGATGCTGTATGATGTCCTTTTTGTTGTTCTGTTTATGTTTTTATTAGGGCCGGGACTTTAACGCGTTAATTAAGATTAATTAATCACACAAAAATTAACGCGTTAAAAAATTAACGCATTTTAATCGCACTTATTTTTGCACCGCGGAACGTTTCTCACTGGATGAGTTTCAGGCGTACCGATTATACTGGAGCACCAACTAACGTTCATGACTTCAGACAACAACAAACCACAGTGAACAACAGTGGGAAATGTTGTTTTAAAAAACGGACGGATGGAAGCGTCGATAAGAGCACGGTTGTGTGCAAATTATGCAAAAAGGAATTCGCATATCACCGCAGCACATCAAGCCTCAAGTATCACCTCAATGCAAAACATATAGCAGCTAGCGTGGAAGCTAGCGTGGACGTTAGCCTCTTTTATCGCGTTCACACCAAAAAGAGCCGGTACTAAAATTAGTTCATGAGAACCTTTTTACCCCCACGAAAGTCCCTGCTAGAGAGCAGAGAGCTGCTAGAGAGCAGGGACTTTCGTGTGGCTCTCTTGTGAGAAAAGAGCTATATTTCTGATTGGCTGGGCGGATTGCAAACCACGTCCCGTAAAACTCCCAAAAAGTTTTGTGAAGCCGCCATTTTATTATCCTCGCATTAGCATTATTAGCATTATTAGCATTAGCCCAGCGCAGAAACGCAGAGAGACTAACTTATGGCAACACAAAATAAAACATGGGAGCGGTGGAGATGAGGAGGTGTCGGCGTTCTGGCGATTTACTCGGAAGGCTGCTGGGACTCCCAGCAGCTTCTACTGAAGCCAGTCCCCAACTCCGGGGACTTTGGGCGGCAGTATACGCCGTGAAGTGGTTTGCGGCCTGCCAGTAAACCCAAAGCAGAAGAAGAAGAAGTGACGTCAGCGGCTTAATTTGCCTAATCCTCCCCCAGGTTCAAAGAGTTCTCATGAACTAAATTCTCATGAACCTTTGTGGGAAAAGTACTGCGGTGTGAATGCGCCTAATGGTATACTAAAATCCATGTGAAAAAAATTGCTTCTCACTGTTCTTAGGTCAAATATTTATATGTGATTAAAAATGCGATTAATTTCGATTAATTAATTACAAAGCCTCTAATTAATTAGATTAATTTTTTTAATCGAGTCCCGGCCCTAGTTTTTATGTTTCATGTGGAACCTACTTGAGCAGGTCTCCCTTGAAAAAGAGATCAATGATCTCAATGGAATACACCTGCATAAATAAAGGTTTGAAATGAAATAAAATCTTACTTTAACATTTTATTTCAATCAGTGAGATTGTATGGTGATTTATACATTTTTCGACAGTCACATAATAGGAATTCTGGATGTATAAAGGGGTCTGTGGGGGGGAGGGTTGGGGTAATGTTTTATTTAAATGGTTATTTAGGTAGTCAAGATACCTAAAGCACCAGAGACATACATTTTGGCTAACATTTGGAATATGAACATTTTCTTGAGTTTTAAACTACTGGGGTCAAATTGACCCCAGAGGATAAAGGGTGTAAAGTAAATCTGAGGATAACAGGAGGGTTAAATAAGTTATATGTTATCAATCTCAGTCCTTTTTATTAATGAAGTGACTTTATTTTTGGTTTCACACTTGCTCAACTGTGTTTTGGACAAAGTGTATTGAGACAGACATGATGTATTGATTGGACAATGCATATTTTTTGATTTCCACAAATCCAGATAATTGAATCATCATTAAGTATAGGCCTAAAAAAAACCTCATAATACAGTGGTGCTTAATCAGAACAGCATACATGCCCATATGAAAACACAAATAAAAAAGCACAACACACACACTCCCATCCACATAAATGGAACGGCGGTGGAGCGTGTGTCTAGCTTCAAGTTCCTGGGGGTCCACATATCCGATGACCTCTCATGGTCCAACAATACCACCAGCATCGTAAAGAAGACTCACCAGCGTCTCTTCTTCCTGAGGAGACTAAAGAAAGATCACCTCTCTCCTCAGATTCTGGTGAACTTCTATCGCTGCACCATTGAGAGTATCCTGACCAGCTGTATCACAGCCTGGTATGGGAACTGCACAATGCTCAATAGGAAGGCATTGCAGAGGGTGATGAAAATCGCCCAACGCATAATCGGTGTCCCACTCCCTGCCATCGAGGACATCCAGGGGATACGATGTTTGCAGAGGGCGCACAACATCTTCAAAGACACCTCTCATTCTGCAAACTATCTGTTTGTCCTCCTACCCTCGGGGAGGCGCCTCAGGAGCCTCCGGTCCAAGACCAGCAGGTTCAGGGTCAGCTTCTTCCCCAGGGCTGTTACCCTGCTGAACTCTGCCCGCTGATAGACTCAAGCCCATACCCACCACCCACCTGTTTATATATTTTACTGTCAATGCCGTTTACACTGTATATATTCATCTGTTTATAGCCTATCTATAATTATTCTATTTATAAAAATTATTCTCATTATGTAGACTCCTGCACTGCTATTTTGCACTTCTGGTCAGATGCTTGAACTTACATTTCGTCACTAGTACATGTACTATGTAATGACAATAAAGTTGAATCTGAATCTGAATTAATAAATTATTCAAGGAAAAATACATATTTCACCACAATGACTGTAACTAGATAAAACTGACATAATATAAAGTCTAAAATGTGGCTTCAACTAATAAATAGACTTGTATTGTCAAAAGACTGAGGCTAAAAGAAACGCCTCAAAATGAAATTCAAAACTAAATTCAAAACATCTGTGAAAATGTTCTATGTTACAAACATTTAGGTCGCAGACACTCAAGCTTATCCAGATTTTATGTTTTTAATTATATCAGATGTGTTCAAAGGGTGTTTAAGAATTGATTATCCCTAATTGTTAGCAAATGTTCTTTTATTCACTGTGACCTTGGTTGTTAAAATGTCTTCAGATTCATAACACAATGTTTATAATATGTTTGCAGCCTAATGTCCTGCTAAATAAATCAAATCATGATAGATAGACATATACTGTAGGTTAATCATGTATTGGTTGTGGGTAAAACAACTATCTTTTGAAAACATCTAAAATGTAACTCAAGTTTCAGAGTGCAAATCGCCTTTCATAAGCACATTTTGAAGAGGATAAAAGATATGTTTTAGGGTTTATTTTAGCCCTACACGCACATCAAAGAGCTGTTTCTGGAAATTCAGATACCCAAATGAAGTTTTTCCCTTAATTTGCCTCTCTCAACATACAATACGTCGAACACGTCATTTTTCAAAGTCCAGGGACAATTTGAGGTTATTCAATGCATTCCGATTGCGGTAAATCTCCGTATTATTGTTATTTTAACTATCGAATTTTAACCATTTCCCTTAACCGCACACAAAATACGAAAGACGCTGGGAAAATACATAACATTGTGTGTAAGTGTAATACGAGCTTGTAATAGAAAGTCATGCTCGCATTTGTCATCAATTTACTGTACAAGTTTTGACTTTATGGATGGATTTATAATAAGCTATTTTTGTTTTTGTCCTCCTTGTTACCTTGCTATTTCTGATTGGCTGGGCGGATTGCAAACCACGCACCGTAAAACTCCCAAAAAGTTTTGTGAAGCCGCCATTTTATTATCCTCGCATTAGCATTATTAGCATTAGCATTAGCCCAGCACACAAACGCAGAGAGACTAACTTATGGCAACACAAAAGAAAACATGGGAGCGGTGGAGATGAGGAGGTGTCGGTGTTCTGGCGATTTACTCGGAAGGCTTTAGTAGAAGCTGCTGGGAGTCCCAGCAGCTTCCACAGAAGTCAGTCCCAAACTCTGGGGACTTCCGGCCAGGGACTTCGGGTGGCAGTATACGCCGTGAAGTTGTTTGCGGCATGCCAGTAAACCCAAAGCAGAAGAAGAAGTGACGTCATTCATTTTCCTAATCCTCCCCCAGGGACTTATTCCGGTGTGAACGCAATCTCTACTTAGTTCATGAGAACTAAAGAGTTCTCATGAACTAAGTTCTGATGAACCTTTGTGGGAAAAGTACTGCGGTGTGAAAGTGCCTAATGGCGTTAGCAGCCAGAAAATGACACCAGTAAGGACAAACAGATGAGAATGCTGCGTTGGGTCTGGGTGCCGTGTGGGCGGGACGTTGAGCGGCTCGCTGCTGCGAGGAGCGGACAGTGTGAGCTGGGTTCATTTCACTGCTTGCTGCGTGGGGTCTGCGAGACAGCGAGACATCGCAAATGGACGTGGGAAGGGGGGGTTGCTGAGTGAGCTGCAGCACCCCATCTGCGAGGCTCCACTAGCACCCCCACCCCCCGCGGCGCACGTACAGTGGAAGCGCGCCACAGTTTTGCCGCTGCGAGGCTCCACTATTAACCCTCCTGTTATCCTTGGGGTCGATTTGACCCCATTCAATGTTTAACGTATCTAAAAAAAATGGTTCACATTATTTGTTTTGCTTAGTATTTCATGACTTTTCCTAATTTAGTGAGGACTAATGGGTAAACATAAAATTAACATGAAGATCTTTTTTTTTTTTTTAAATGTCCTGTATGCACTTTGCACGCATCAGTGTTCCATAGGGTCAATTTGACACCAGGCTGTTTTAGTAGTATAAAACATATACAAATTTCAACATTTTACACATATTTGTGTTGATTGTGTAGGATGATATTGAGGTGACTATTACATGCAAATGTATCATTGTAAAACAAAACTACCCTCTGCTTTAGTTATTGGTGCTTTAACAACATCAAAAAGATGGCATTTAGATGGCATTTATGCGCAGCTCCTGTCTTGGAACAGTCTGCAATTGAAATAGAAACTGAGCAATCTGGTGCCACTAAATGTTTTTAAAGCTCGGTTGGATGCTACTCAATCGGATGCTGTTGGTACCTGTTCATGTGGATAGTTATGTCAATTGTAAATCTCTGTAATGATGCTGTATGATGTCCTTTTTGTTGTTCTGTTTATGTTTTTATGTTTCATGTGGAACCTACTTGAGCAGGTCTCCCTTGAAAAAGAGATCAATGATCTCAATGGAATACACCTGCATAAATAAAGGTTTGAAATGAAATGAAATCTTACTTTAACATTTTATTTCAATCAGTGAGATTGTATGGTGATTTATACATTTTTCGACAGTCACATAATAGGAATTCTGGATGTATAAAGGGGTCTGTGGGGGGGAGGGTTGGGGTAATGTTTTATTTAAATGGTTATTTAGGTAGTCAAGATACCTAAAGCACCAGAGACATACATTTTGGCTAACATTTGGAATATGAACATTTTCTTGAGTTTTCAACTACTGGGGTCAAATTGACCCCAGAGGATAAAGGGTGTAAAGTAAATCTGAGGATAACAGGAGGGTTAAATAAGTTATATGTTATCAATCTCAGTCCTTTTTATTAATGAAGTGACTTTATTTTTGGTTTCACACTTGCTCAACTGTGTTTTGGACAAAGTGTAATGAGACAGACATGATGTATTGATTGGACAATGCATATTTTTTGATTTCCACAAATCCAGATAATTGAATCATCATTAAGTATAGGCCTAAAAAAAAACTCATAATACAGTGGTGCTTAATCAGAACAGCATACATGCCCATATGAAAACACAAATAAAAAAGCACAACCCACACACTCCCATCCACATAAATGGAACGGCGGTGGAGCGTGTGTCTAGCTTCAAGTTCCTGGGGGTCCACATATCCGATGACCTCTCATGGTCCAACAATACCACCAGCATAGTAAAGAAGGCTCACCAGCGTCTCTTCTTCCTGAGGAGACTAAAGAAAGATCACCTCTCTCCTCAGATTCTGGTGAACTTCTATCGCTGCACCATTGAGAGTATCCTGACCAGCTGTATCACAGCCTGGTATGGGAACTGCACAATGCTTAATAGGAAGGCATTGCAGAGGGTGACGAAAATCGCCCAACGCATAATCGGTGTCCCACTCCCTGCCATCGAGGACATCCAGGGGATACGATGTTTGCAGAGGGCGCACAACATCTTCAAAGACACCTCTCATTCTGCAAACTATCTGTTTGTCCTCCTACCCTCGGGGAGGCGCCTCAGGAGCCTCCGGTCCAAGACCAGCAGGTTCAGGGTCAGCTTCTTCCCCAGGGCTGTTACCCTGCTGAACTCTGCCCGCTGATAGACTCAAGCACATACCCACCACCCACCTGTTTATATATTTTACTGTCCATGCCGTTTACACTGTATATATTCATCTGTTTATAGCCTATTTATAATTATTCTATTTATAAAAATTATTCTCATTATGTAGACTCCTGCACTGCTATTTTGCACTTCTGGTCAGATGCTTGAACTTACATTTCGTCACTAGTACATGTACTATGTAATGACAATAAAGTTGAATCTGAATCTGAATTAATAAATTATTCAAGGAAAAATACATATTTCACCACAATGACTGTAACTAGATAAAACTGACATAATATAAAGTCTAAAATGTGGCTTCAACTAATAAATAGACTTGTATTGTCAAAAGACTGAGGCTAAAAGAAACGCCTCAAAATGAAATTCAAAACTAAATTCAAAACATCTGTGAAAATGTTCTATGTTACAAACATTTAGGTCGCAGACACTCAAGCTTATCCAGATTTATGTTTTTAATTATATCAGATGTGTTCAAAGGGTGTTTAAGAATTGATTATCCCTAATTGTTAGCAAATGTTCTTTTATTCACTGTGACCTTGGTTGTTAAAATGTCTTCAGATTCATAACACAATGTTTATAATATGTTTGCAGCCTAATGTCCTGCTAAATAAATCAAATCATGATAGATAGACATATACTGTAGGTTAATCATGTATTGGTTGTGGGTAAAACAACTATCTTTTGAAAACATCTAAATGTAACTCAAGTTTCAGAGTGCAAATCGCCTTTCATAAGCACATTTTGAAGAGGATAAAAGATATGTTTTAGGGTTTATTTTAGCCCTACACGCACATCAAAGAGCTGTTTCTGGAAATTCAGATACCCAAATGAAGTTTTTCCCTTAATTTGCCTCTCTCAACATACAATACGTCGAACACGTCATTTTTCAAAGTCCAGGGACAATTTGAGGTTATTCAATGCATTCCGATTGCGGTAAATCTCCGTATTATTGTTATTTTAACTATCGAATTTTAACCATTTCCCTTAACCGCACACAAAATACGAAAGACGCTGGGAAAATACATAACATTGTGTGTAAGTGTAATACGAGCTTGTAATAGAAAGTCATGCTCGCATTTGTCATCAATTTACTGTACAAGTTTTGACTTTATGGATGGATTTATAATAAGATATTTTGTTTTTGTCCTCCTTGTTACCCAGAAATGATGTCAAAACAGGATGATGTAGAAACTAGGAAGTGAGCTTCAATCAGTCACAAAACTTGTCTTGCTGTGTAAATGTAGCTTTAAAGGCCATAATCAGCAACGCTCTGGTGATGGCTCTAAAACAGCTTAGCTATCCTCGTCTGGTCTGAAACTATTTATTTCCTAATTCAAAGGCAATAGGAAATATAAATGAATGTTCCCCAGAGAAATCAGACAGTGGCTCGGTGCTGGGAAGGCCGCGTGGGCCAGCCAGGAGAGCAGACTGGTCATGAGTTGGTGTGTGGGCCAGCCAGTGCCTCTGCTGGTAATGCTAAGCAATGGGTGGTAGAGTGGTGGAGAGCACTTATGTGTCAGGCTAAATAAATAGCGAGGTCTGCTGATGTAATGGTTGGCAGGGATTCTTGTAGTTAAAATCACCTTTATTAGCTGCAATGCATCACATATAAAATGCAATTAGAAGGGAAAAACCACAGTAGGCAGCTATTAATCCCCTTCTGGTAGCAAAGCAGCACGTACGTTAAGCCAACATTGAAATGTCCAACTCTAAAAGGATTATTGGAAGGATTGATTAAGACAGCAGCGCACTGCTTTGTCCAAGTTGCAGTCGTCTATAAGTGGATGTAGTCTTTGAGACATCACTCATAGGTTGGTCACATAACATTTTGAAGTCTCGAGTTTGGCATTTGGTCCATAAACAACTTGGTTCTTTGGCGCCAGACGTGTCAATTTTCTCATAGACTTCTATACATTCAAACTCGTTTAGCAACCAATGGTTCATTGCACTTCGGCATTTGCTTCACTTTTTACACCCAGAGGTTGACCCCTGGTAGGTAGTGTTACGGTGTGCAGGAAGCAGGACCCAAATGCAGATTTAAGTGACAAAATAATTCCTTTATTTCAAGGCTACAATATTTCAGAGACAGAACCGAATACTCACCGCAGTTTACTCACAACACAAGACAACCCGACAAAGAGAGACAGAAAACCCAGAACTTAAATACACCCAGGACTAATCACATAAACACGAGACAGGTGAGGAGGGAGGAGAAAACACAGAGGCACCAGGTGAACACAATCGGGTAATCAGGGAGGGAAACAGACAGAAAGCAAACAGGCAGGAAACGGGGGTGAACACTTTACAAAATAAAACAGGAAACCCAAAGATAGAAAAAGACAAGAAAAACACCAACACAGACAGATCCTAACAGGTAGAGCCTATATTTCCCAGAAATCACCTTGAAATAGGTCTGCAATGTGGGTAACACTTAATAATAATAATAATATTATATTGATCTCATAACTAACCGTGTATATTCTGTTAATATTGTCAGAATCAGTTTGTATAAAATACATATTACTTAAATGTTATTGGTACTTAAATGACGGTACAGCAGTCAATATAAGTGATTATTTTTTAAGTAAATACTTACTCTTGGGGCATTTTAGAGGAAGTGGAGAAAAAATATCTACCAGTATTACAAGTATTTTAGAGAACAAGCAAACTATCAGAGAACACAGCTGCTGATTGCTTAGATTTACTTCTGAACCAAGTCACCCAAGTGTTGAGCGCTGGTGGTCATTGTTCAGGCTCAAAAACCATGTCTGCAGGCTGAAAGTCAATCATGCTATTCTGTTGTCTTTTTCTTCCTTCCTCAAAAAAACCTTAACATTCATGTATGGTTATTTTCTATGGACAATAGCAGAAAAATAATTATACTGCAGGTTCTTCCGTGTCTAAATCATCACAAATCCTCTTCAGTGGAGGACAAAAAGAACAGAAAGAAAGCTCACAAAACAACTCCCCCATAACCAAAAAATACCTACTACAAATAAATACTAAACAGTTGTAATGTAAATAATTAACTACCATTTGAACAGCCCTCAGTTGTTCAAATGAGAGTGGTTGCTTGCTGGTGCTGATGCACCCATAAAAGCCTCAGCCTTAATAATAGGCAGTTTAGCATGGGCCCATAAAGCACAGTGTTGGCACTAGCTGGCAGGATAGCTCGTAATTTACAATAACAGTGATAGAGTGAGCTTCTTTAATAGGGGATTAAACAAAACCAATAAAGCTACACTACAGAGCATTAGCTTCTACTCCAACCGGAGAGCAACTGAAATGTTGTTTCCTAAGGTAGAATTTTACCAACTCATCAACAAATTCAAAGGTTGCTACAACTCTCAGTATGTTCTCCAGATCTCGGTGCGTTTGATTTAACTGAGGCTGGGATTTAAAAGCGGACAGATGTAGAACAGAATTTGGCGTATCTAACTGGGTGGTGACTGTAGTGCTAAAAAATCTAAAGTCAGTCCAAGGTTAGAACAACAGATAATGTAACAGAAATACATACCCCAAACAGTAAAACAAAGTACAGAAAGTAAATTGGGTCCACCGTCCATCATAAAGCAATGTCTATTTTTCACTCCCTAACAGTTTTTACATTTCAAGGTAAAACAAACCAAAAAAAAATGTTCAAACCTGAAACATCGACATAATTCTCAAAAACACAGTATCGGTTTAATCAAGCTCTAACATGAATTTGGAAGCAATTTCTACTTTAGCTAAACGTATGAAGTTGAGTAGCAACTGCCACAAACACAATGTGCATGACATCCCTATCTGCCATCTCAGAGTTTAATTTGAGTAATATTTGGCTTTTGTGAAATCTTTACTTAATGATTCAGTGCACAAAATGTGCTTGAACAGCATTTGATCACACCATAACTTCATGCAATAACCTGCGTTGGCACACCTAAAACTGATCCTCTGAGAACATCAAGGTCAAGCCCATCCAGCTACCCAGCCCCTCTCGAAGGCCCACAATCTGAGTCACTGATGTTCTTTTCACACTATCGCACAGTTTCTGTCATGTTTGTGAATGCTTCTAGAATTTAGCGTTGAAAGAACCCTCACAATGGGTCGTGGTATTTGACATAAACATGGACAAATGCAATTTTCTAATTTATACAACGTGTGTTTATGATGCTAATTCCAGCTACTGTAACAAGGGTGCTTTTCATTAGTTTTATGAAGACTGGGATGCTGTTACACATATTTTCTCTACATCTCACCTCAGGCTGGGGGAAAAGCTTGACTCACATCACTACTGCCTGAATGATGCATCATTATTGTAGAGCAGCCTTTCATCTGAGGGATTAGTTTGGATTTGAACTGTAAATGTCTCCTTCAGAGCAAATATTAAGTCAACAAGTTTGACTTGAGACTTGATTATAAAAAAAAAGAAATCTAAAGTCTTTACCTATTCAAATACAAAATCACACCATTAGCTTCTTACTATATTAAACTATTTGAGTGACAGCCTAATTGCATTATAAACACTCTTAACAAACCTTAAGGAAACGGTAATGAGGACATACAATATTGCACACATGGAGGTTTAGCCAATCGCAAAATGATCAAGATTGTGTTAAACAAACATAAACTGCCAGATTTTACAGTGGTGGCTCAAAAACTACATTTTAGACATTAATGATGCAATGCAATCGACAGAAGTAAAAATGTTAGGCTACAAATAAAACACACAAGTCCCCAGCAGAATAATGAATGAAGGTAATGAAGTGAGGAGTGGTAAGTCTTCTTACTGAAACCAAGTTCATATTAATAAAGCTTAGAAAAGCTTCCAATGTGTGTGTGTTAGGGCGTGGGTCTTTCAGGGTGTGAAATCTAACCGAGTGACGTGATTCACACACACTCACTGATGTAAAAGTGTCCTATCTACTCAGTCAATGAACCAAACCACACAGGATATCCTTGGAGTATGACTGGACTGAGACACCACATATTTATTGTGTGAATCATCCGTTTCTCTGTGGTTGAGCATTTTAACACTATGATGTTAACCAATCCCTGTTCCTCTTGTATTTCCCAGATGTCGTTGTGCTAACAGCATCGGATTGGCAGCCAGACCCAGTGAACTTGATTCACTTTTTTGTGTTATTTTCAGTTACTTCTACTCAGTTTGATAGGCAATCTAGGCTTTCTCTATATCAAAGTTTGGAGAACAGGACAGCCAGGGAGGACTAAAATGCAGATTTGGAGACTGGCATATTCAATAAAGATACTTGAATAAAGCAAACAAAAAACGTACAGCCGATGATTCCAAAAGGCAGGCAGTAACAGGAGGCAGTTCACAGACAGAAACAACTCCATTTAGCAAAGACAAACGAAACAACAAAGAACAAGCAGCAACTGGGCTAGTATAAATAGTGACTGATTCATGGAGAAGTGGGAATAGCTGAGCAGGAGGTCTGAGTGCAGGACTGATGAGGGACAGGTGAAACTAATCAGGGAGGGGCAGGAAGTGAAGTGATCTGAAAGAGGAGAGTTGACTAACAAAATCATTCTGCACTGAACATGAATGATGTGAATAAACCAATATATATTATATATATAAATTCAGGATTATCGCGGATAATGACAATCCATATTTTGCATGTTAATGCTCTTCTAGATCAATTGGCTATGTTCATTTTTGACACACTTTGTTATTACTGTTGAGTGTCAGAGAAAAAACTGGAGCCATCGCAGATTTTTGGGGAAAAACACCAAGGACAGGTGCCCAATCTAACACTACATTTACAGAGGAATACATTAAAACCTATTGGCAATTTAGAGTGTTAAATTCAGCTTCCTCTGGACAGTCAACATAAACCCATATCAACATGGGGAAAATATGGACTTATCAGGTGATTTATTATGTGTGGTGCTCTCTAGCGACCTTCCAATTATGGTGTGTTGGCAGAGTTGAACAGAATGAAACCTATGACATTGAAAGCACAGATTTTTGGATTAATAACGTTAACCATCACCCACAACAGAACAGACCTCTAATGAAAACATCAAAGTTCTGAAACACGAGTGCACCTAACAGTTCCTTTGTCTAAAGTTGCATATATTTCCATTTCTTGATAAGATATGAGCTTCGGGGGAGCAAGGATCCAGGAAAGAGGCATTTGCTTCTTTTTTGCAACCTGCCACACTACAAAGAGATTTGCTCAGCCAAGCCTCAACCATCAGCCAGCTGCATTGGTCCTATGAAGGCAACATCAGAGAGCACAGTGTGGTTGCTGGTGGCTAACCAGTGACCATACTATGAGCTGAACTCCTAAGTCTCTCTAAACCTTCTAGAGGTTCAAAGCAGCAGTGAGGTTTGGGGAGAAGGCCACTCTGTCATGCTCCCATTCAGATGGCTGAGTATTGTGGTCCAGCGTGAGTGGATTGGCCAAATCGGTTCCATAGTTTATCAATGAACATCTGGAAACTGGGTCTGTGTGTGGATGTTGGTTCAAATGGTCAATGGTGATCTTGAATCATCTATCCTGTTTTGTTTCTATAGGATTCAGTAGAATTGAAACGATGACAAAATGGCCTTTGATATGAATTTCTGAGATGACGGTTAGAGCAAGAGTTGGAATGAGGTAAAAATATGCAAGAATTGAGCAATAGTGTGCGACATGGTTCTCTGAGGAAAGTTATGTCAAGGATGTCGCTTCACACCGATGATGCAAACAACCTATCCCATTTTAACAGACGTTATGTTTTGGTAGACAGCGCTAAAGAAAACATGGAAGAAATACAAAGGCGTTTATTGTGTGTGCTGAAAGTCGTGGGCTGTATTTGAACTGAGGTCACCAAGAACGCAGTATTAAAGTATTCCCCTGGTTTTATTGTGGGGACATTACCAGTAAATACTGAGAGATACTGGGGTGTGTTTCTGCATGTGTGTGTGTGTCTCATTTAATTCAGCCCGTCTTTCCTGTCATTAAAGATCACAAATCCTTGCAATTTTAAGAAAATGTAAAAGCCTTTCAAGAGTGGCCAGAACTATTTTGTGTCATTTTCTTTCTGACCGCCGCTGCCTTTTCGTCGATTTTAACTCTGTCTCTCGAGCCAAGGCAGTAATAATCATAATCTTCTTGTTCTTTTTGTTAATACAGTTTCTGGTAAATGCAGGACACACACATACTGGAAGATGCCATGCCAGTGCCAGTATGTACACAAACATGCATATAAGTTAAACTCATGCAAGCGCCATGTGTGTTTCTTTGGGGTTTTCTGCAAACGTTTGATCTCCGTGTGTGATTCTATGCATGTATGTAGGCTTCTGTGAGTGTGTTTGTGTGCTTTGCAGTAGATCCCCTCCTAAAACTGTGGTCTACATGTCCATGATTCCTACCACTGGGTAATGTATTTCCAAGTTTCTGTTTTAGTAATTAACTCTATTCCTCTGAGGCTGCGTAATATGATTGAAATAGCTGAAGAAAGACAGATATATTTTCTTCATTTACCTCGGTTTCTGTGTGTGTATTCTTGGAAATTAAGACGGTTGATGTGGCTTTGTGATCTGTAGTTAACTTGTCAAAGTCATGTCTGTTCTTTTTAAAAGTCTTAGTAGTAAGTTGACATGAGTAGCAGTGTGGCAAATTGGTCACATTAAGCAGTTGCCACATATTGACACCAGCTTCGTACAGCTAACAACTTTCCTCAAGGTACAATAAGGCCTCAATTTGTAGATGTAGGCGCAGTGGACTGCTGTTCTTTGCATCTACCTGTTTTGTTTGATTTTCCCATGGGCTATTGTGAGTGAAAAGTCGTATTAACACATTAAAGATTATGATATATAGAAAGTAGATATAGGTATGAGGAAAGTAGAAAGTGCGCGATAAATCACATTCCTGTAGCCTCACCCTGCCTGAGCAGCTGGCCAGCTCGCTTGCGAAAGAGGCGCTGCCGAAACCCCCTTTTGTTTTTCCGGCGTTCCCCTTCTATTTAGTGGGGCATATTAAAACCGTCTATGGCCTTTGTGTGGTCACAGAATGTTCCAATTTCTTTCTCTTTACTTTGAGTCCTCCTCTCTTCTTCTCTCCTCTCATCGTCTTTATTCCACCATCACATCAAGCAGCCGCCAAATTAAACGTCCGAAGTCAAAGCTCTAATCATACTACCAAGACAGTTTGCTGGGGTCAATTGGAAGAGTAGCATGGATGTTTTTCTCTAGAGAGTCCCGGGAAATTTGAAGGAAATATAAGTTCATACTGTTCTAGGGCTGCCCTTGATATCATTTAAAGGGGACCTATCATGCAAAATGCACTCTTGTACGTCTTTTATACATGAATATGTGTCCCCGGTGTGTCAGGGAACTCACCAAAAATCAGAAAATACAACCCTCTCTCTTTCCCTCTATAACCAAATCTCTAAAAAAAAAGGGGCTGTAATGGATCTGATACAGACTGATCCAGATTTGAATTATTTTCTACGTCACAAAAGGGGTGTTCTGCTTAGTGGTCAATTATCCACCTATCAGGGGAATGAGAGGTTGGGCCACGGCCGGCCATTGCCGCTCGAAAGCGCTGGAGATGCTGTAGTACATATGCCAGGCCTGTAAGTGGCGCTGTAGTCTGCCACAAAAGCAGCGAAGAAGACTTCCTGCGCATGGTTGCCAAGGTTGCCCTTCTGTTTATTCTCCGCTGTGGCTTTTTCTCTCCCTCCTGGCAAGCGTTTGCACCTCCTGCTTTAAAACAAATGAATAATGACTCTATACAATCATATGTATGTGTTGTATATGTTTATGTGTAATGTGCAGCGACGCGGTCATTATGGGGAAAAGAACACAGACAGGTGTTATTTTCCCCATAATGACCAAGTCGCTGCACATTATCCCGCTTATTACATGGCCATATTCTCAACAAAGTAACGATATGACTCCCAATATTAATTGAAATGCTTTTATGGATTTAGAAAATGATTTTATTGATTTAAAAAATAGTTGTATTGATTTAAATTGACATGCATCCGCTAAGAAAAATAGTCCGTTGTTACTGTTTGAAGTAACGTAGCAACGGCAGGAACTGCTTCGATAGTGTTTTTGAGGAGCTTTTTGATTACAGACTTGAAAACATTGCTGCTTGCTTTAAAAGTAGCACAATTCATGATGGCAAACCTTGGAAAGTATCTAGATATCCCTGCCCTAATGCCAAAGTAACTGCCAACTGAATATGTGTCGCCGTTTGATGTCTATGTCTGGACCGCTGCGTAAAAAGGAGGGTTTCTGCCCCGTTACTTCTCTTCTTACTTCTATAAGAATAAAACACGGAGGACGGAGATCTATTTTTCTCTTCTGACAGCCCAGCAGCTGATCTCAAAGCACGATCCCCTCTCCTGCAGGGGGGCATGGTCAGCTGCAGCTCACAGAATCAGCCCCCTGCAAAAACAGGGCTGGAAAGAGCAAATAGAGCGAAATGAGGCATGGCTAAAATGCAGGATCTGTTTGGTATTTTGAAAAAAACAACTATATTTATATACTTTATATAGGTATGGCCCTACAACATATTGTTCAAATATAGCATGATGGGTGTCCTTTAATGGCAGCGCTTTAAAGTCATAGGTGTATGTGAACAGGCTAAGATAAACAAAAAGGAGTAGAATAGTGGCTATTATTTATATAAGAGAGCTACGAAGACAAACAGATATTTGAGAGCTTGATTTCCCATGATGATGATGATGATGATGATGATGATGATGATGATGATGATGATGATGATGATGATGATGATGATGATGATGATGGTGATGATGATGATGATGATGATGAAT
Source organism: Gymnodraco acuticeps (assembly GCF_902827175.1). NCBI lineage: Eukaryota > Metazoa > Chordata > Actinopteri > Perciformes > Bathydraconidae > Gymnodraco > Gymnodraco acuticeps. The sequence continues at coordinate 2,041,210 of NW_022992336.1, read as the reverse complement.
GATGATAATGATCTGGGCCTATTTACCTTATACATCTGCGGTTTAGTGAAACAACTGCTGGAAGCATAGTAAAGGAGGCAATCCTGTAACGCAAATCAAATGTATTTCCATCACACTTATAAGCATTTATGTTTATTCTATCGTAATTATGTGTTTGATTGATGTTGTTCTTAATTAATGCTTTAGACAGCAGAATGGACAAATGGTAAGTCAAACAGCAATGTCTTATTAAGGGCTAAATGGAAATAGGCTGGTGGTTCTTAAGGTACATCCACACTGTTCCGTTGCGTGCTTCAAGGGAGACGCTTCCCATTCACTTTGAATGGGATGACGTCAAGCTTTGCCGAACTGCGTTGTGGTTCCATTGCGTCATTTTGCCTCTGTTGCTCGCTTTGAAAGTTGAGAAAAGTTCAACTTTTCAAGCGTCGACGGAAGTGCCAGCCAATCAAATCATATGCCAGTACAAGCGCTAGCCAATCAAACCGCGTGCTTGTGTGTCCGGGGTGGGAGATTCATGTGATTGGTTGTTGGTCACGCGCCAGACACGCAGGCAAGCTTCAACGCGACGGAACCGTGTGGACGATACGTTACTGTAGTGCCCTCCTTTCAACTTCCAACATTTGAAGTGCAACTAACCTTTTTTAAAGTCAACATTCAACTGCAGATTTGTTCAATATGGGAGAGTTGACCACCAATAGTAATGAACATTCCCCAAGGCATAGCCAAGAAAACACTTCTGAGGACAAATTTCAGGAGTAATTTATGATTAAAAAGAAAAACAATGTCTTTTTTTCCCCGTAATTGATAGATGATTTCCACCTTGCACAGTGGTTTATGAATTAGGCCTTTTTAAAAATAGCTCATAACTTTCCCTTACATAGATTTTGCAAAGTGCAAAAACCATACCACACCCATGAATAAATCTAATTCTGCCAAAAAGGCAAAAACATACAACATGATGATTAGCCAAAGCAGTCCCAGGCCTCAGTGATTTAGATGGTGTAAAAACAGACCCATAATTTTATATAAAGCTTTGCATGTCAGACAAGAAAAATCCTAGATTATTAAAGTGGCACATTTCTTTAAGTAAATGAAATATGACAGATGGATTCTGCAGGCCACTGTTTATGTGTTTCTCACAGTGTTTCAGTACATACTGTATGTGTGTGTGTATGTGTGTGGTGTGTGTGTGTGTGTGTGTGTGTGTGGTGTGTGTGTGTGTGTGTGTGTGTGTGTGTGTATGTGTGTGTGTGTGTGTGTGTGTGTGTGTGTGTGTGTGTGTGTGTGTGTGTGTGTGTGTGTGTGTGTGTCTCTGTGTGTTTGGCTGTGACAGGGGAATTTCCAGACCACGCAGACCCTGATGAATGGGTCACTGTATGTCCGTGTGAGTCTAAGTGTGTCTGTTTGGTCAACTGTAACATTTGCGCACTCGTTTCCATATCAATGCAAAAATATTCTCCAATTCTAAGTACATATCCTTTCTCTCATCAGTCCACCACCCAACAAACACACACACGCAACATGCTCTGATGTTGCACTGTAACAATATCCCCATCAGTTCATGTGGACTGTGTGATTCATCAGAGCTTATTTTTTCACCTGCTAGACGTCCCTGCTACTGTCATGCCATGGATCATTTTTGACCCCGAATATCATTAACCACTGGCCCATTTTGTGACTCACTCCCACCGACAAGTGGGAATCTGCTGGGCCTGCAGACACGCGACCATGACTAAATATCGACACGGTTCCAAGCTACTGTAGCTACCAAGATGAACAAGCCAAGACAGGCAAAAATATTGAACCTCAGTCAAATATGATGTATTGGAGCTTATTATTACCACAGTAATTTCTGCCCTAAAGCCACGAGCCTTATTCTAAATGGAGAATGAATCTGTAGGATGGGCTTTATCCTGCCACTAATGAACAAAACCAGGTTCAGTTTTTGAACTGCATGACTATGCCAGTAGTGCAGTTAGATCATTGATCAGGGCTATAGGTTTAACACATACAAGTTGTAAATTAACAAACTATATTCTTTAAATTTGAAGGGGTTTTGTTGAAACTTAGCCTAATTCCCTTAGTACTGGAAACAGAATCAGAGATGAATTTTCATTGCAGAGCTGTATCCTCGCCAATTTCTCTAAATAGTTGTTCAATTTCAACAAATACTTGTATGCATTTGTTGTCTGACACAGACAATCATTTTAATTTGTAGCAATATATGTTTTGTCTTTAAATGAACTTTGATTGAGTTTTTTTTTAGCTTCTCATGTGAAATTAAAAACTGAGCAGCATGATGGGTTCTCCCAAAAGTTTGCTGTTGTACAGTAAATGCTTAAACGGTACATTATCAATGATCTGTGGGCTTGTGGAAAATTAGGGGAAAATATTTTTATAAAGTTTGAACGCTATAGAATCTGCTGCACTCAGTCGCAAACCATGGGAGTTTACAGGTTACAAAACTATGCACAAAAGCTCTTAATCATTAAAGTTTATATTTCCTTTCTCAGAAGCTGAGGAGAGTTAAAAATTGAACTTCAAAGTTTTCTCGGATGCATAACTCTATTTCTGATTCCCTGACTTCATCCCTGCTGTTTTATCCTCTTTTCACTGGAGCAAGGTTGTGATTGTCCCTGGGCATCTCGAGTGACCTCTTCTGTCTGCTTTGACGACGTCATGTTTTCTTCCTAACGGTGCCTTTCTCCCAAAGAGCCTTACTGTAGTGTTGCCAGCGCTCTGTCTGCTCTGCTCATCAGAACCAGCGAGCTGGGACAAAGTCGCTCTCTGTCCTCCCGCTTTTTTTTGGCCCTCTGTTTATTTCTCTAAAAGGACAGTGACAGATTAGGCCCATCAGACAAGGAAGGAAGTATAGAGCGGCTGGCAGGTGAAATGAAAATAAGTGCTACAGAAAGAAACTGGGGAGATGTTAAAACGATAGAGAAAGAAATACAAATGGAAGAAGGTTATTGTAGCTCCTGTGGCTCTAATTTGTCCACTTTTAGAGAAGCTAAACGGTCTTATGTCAGTGCAAATAGACTGAACGACCGAGTGTTACTGTTTTGTGGTGATGATTTCAATGAGTCCCAGTCAGTCTAAATAAATGGAAACAATACTAGGAATTGGATAACCAAAAAAAAACAGTAGTACAGAAGTTTATAAGATTTAGTGAAATATGTTAAATGAAATCAAAGTAAATTAAGAAAGGGTATTTTCAGTCGACTTCTCATTATGAGCGGTGCAGCCCAACATAAACACTGTGTTCTGCCAAAGCAGTTTAGAGTCTTTCACAAAGCTCTTCAAATAAAAAAAAGTCAAATACGTGTTGACAGTAGGTGGGTTGATGATTTCCATTAACAGCTATTCAATCAACTACGGTCGAATCAAACCCACATGAAGCAAATTAGCAAAAGTTTTGTTTGGCTTCAATTTGTTAAAGTTAAGATGAAGCTTATTTTATTCAAACATCTTCCATAATTTTTGAAAAATACCTTTAAGAGTGCGTTTTTTTTACAAATGTGAGTTACTGTGAATTATTTATTTATAGTTCTGCATTTAAATTAGTAGAAATTACTTCTATGAGAAAAGTAAACCTTTTTAAACAATGAGTTGAAGAAGATTTGACTTATCAAGTTTTCAACACATCCAGTGAAGAAAGAGAGGCTCTTTTTGAAACAGTCGAAAATATATTATTTAAATATTTGCTCAGCTAAAATCAATCATTCTCAAAGACATGGAGCCAAAAATAATTCTTGGCTCTGCTTTTCGAACTGGATGGATTGTCTTCAGGTGGTGGGAACTTTCAGCACAGCATGTGACAATGATTTATAGGGCAAAAATTACATTACCACATGTTGCGGTGAAAAGAACCACAAGATGTTTCTGCGTCAAACAGCACACGCCTGTGTGTAAAATATGACACATCCATTTGAGGATGAAAATCTCTTCTAGACTAAATCTGTAAAAAAAAAAGATTCTCAGCAGACTTGATATAGTTTTCATTTAGTTGTTAAGAAACTCTAGTCATAATAAAACACATTTCAAAAGCAGTTCCTGATTCTCCCGCCCACCGAGTCTTTATTTCCACTTAAAATATGGCCCAGAAAAATGAGGCAAGCTAGTGATCTGGAATATTCTGTTAGTAATTATCATTTTAACATGAATAACAATTACGTAAAGGGTGCTAAACTGCCCAGGATTCTAAAAGCCAGCAGGATAATCCCATACCCAAAACCAACAGCATGAATGAACATTTATATGATGGCTCCAATGTTCCATGAAATCAATCATCCTTCCCAATCCACTTTTCCTGCATTACCCCTCCCTTCCTGGTATTTGAAGTATCATATGTTCCATCATATTCCCATGTGGAAAGAAAATGTACACAAACTTTCATCTGTAATTGACTTGTTGTCATCACTGTTGGGTGGAGGGAGAAGAAGGGAAGAAAGATGGAGCGAAAAAGCAAAATGTAGTCACACGTGTCACCTCTGTTTATGTGTGGTGGGAAACACGCAGAGGCTGATGATTTTGCACAGAAATGTAATCATTACTTTTTTATATCATTTGTAATAGAAACACAAGCTTGGCCTCTGTATTTGTTGCACTGAAGATTCAGTATGTAGATATTCTACAAGTTTTTTCTGGTTACTTTAGGTGCTGGGGTGGGGTCTGTGGGTTCTGGAAAGAGTTAGCCCTCACACTGTGTTGCTGTCACACATTTGGACAACATTGATGGCAAAGATGAACACAAGTTAGTCCAGGAGGAGGAATCTGTAATCTGAGCCAGCGGGACGATTGAAAGAACACAGCACACAGGACGGATGAGATGAGCACATCCCATCACAATAATTACCAAAGCTGTCTGTGATGACCTACCAAACCCGTCAAATCTCCGGAGAAAAGTTGAATCACCATCCTGACTCTGAGCCAGGGAAAAGGAGCCAAAGACGACACCCTCAGCTGAAGCCCTGATGTAGGAAGCTTGTAGGGACAACTTGTCCGGCAGAGACACTCTGTAGTGCTGTATGCATGTGTTGCCTCTGTGTTTAGTGTCCTGTCTGTCTGTAACTTTGTGTGGTAGTGTTACCACTGACAGGTCTCTCTTGAAAATGAGACCTTGTGTCTCAATGAGATTTTACACCTGTATAAATAAAGGCTAAATAAAAAAAAAGAATGCAGGGCAAAGCCAAGATAGACATTGCAGTGATCATTGTTAGGCCATAAATCGTTAAAAAGTCCTTCTGTGAAAACCCCTCCCCAGGAACAGAGCCTTCCCAGTTGTAGCGTAGCAACTGTGAACATAGGCACAGCAGGCCTGTCAAGCTTTGAATTTCTCAAAATGCCAAAGTGGTGGGAATACAGTTTGTGGCTTGAGTGATTATCTGCCTTCAGAGACAGAATTTAGTTCGCTTTTCTCAAACTAAAAACCAAAGGAAAAGTTTCAAAGGTTCGTCTGGTATACCCTTGTCCCATCAAATGTATGCGTACATGCAAAACCCGCAGAACCTGGGCAAATTTGCTACAGGCAATAGACCAATTTCCGATCGCCAAATATGCGTCTACCATCCTGTTTTGTCACATTTCACGTAACAGATGCATAGTTTAGCACTGGAAGCTGGTTTAGTAAGTCAGTCAGTTTGGTCAGTTTAATGTTACGGTGGTCCCTTATCTTTTATATGTAACTAATGCTAAGGTTCAATTGTTAGCATGTCCGGGACCGGGTAGCTAGAATAGGCCTACTATCTACACAACTATAATGGTGTTGCCTTCATTACGAACAAGCACATAACATAAAATAACAACAAAGTCTATAAATGTTTTTTTTTATATTACTTGAACTAACCATCTCTACACTGCAATATAAGAAACAATATTTTCTATATTATTTTTATTCACCTGCAATGTGAAGCTTTAGCATCAATCATTGTTACACAATATCACCCAGCTACAGAAAAACTCTTTTCCATCTGCTTGTCATGTGGAAAAGGTTGCCCAAAAACTTTTTTTCTTGCGGTTGGGTAAGGGTTTAGTTATGATTAATCCCTATAACTAAAAAGTAAACAATTATTTACAGTTAAGTGGAACTTATTGAGTTTGGAACTGAGAAGATGTCTCAGTTGGTTTTATGCATGCACTCACTTTCCATGGCACTGTTTGAGTTTCAAACTACAGCTGTTTTCTTATATTTCTTAATTTTCAGTCATTAGGCACTTTTCATGAAGTTTTAGGACAGTAGTAAAAGTACATAGGGAAAAAACACAAGTTACTGAAAGCTCATCATGATGTCTGCAGACAGTTGTACCTTTAAATGGTTCTGTCAAGTTCTTACACTCCTTCAAAGCAGATTTTAACAGCCATGAAATCCTTTTTGGAAAAATGTTTAGATGTCATTGTCATAAGATGACATTTCAATTTCATAAATCTCCAATATAGTACTATATATTTTAAGGCAGAAAAAAAACATGATAACGTTTGACTTACTGTAGACTCCTTTTTATCAAAGCTGTGTGCTCATTTATATGAATGAGTGCCGGCATAAGACAATTTATTGCTGATTTGCCATTTAAAGTGAGCGTTTCCTGACGTCAACCAGAAAAAAAGATAACAGAAATATATCAAGCAAAGGAAAAATAATATTTTGGTCAACGGTAAAAGAAAATCAGTGAAACTTACATTAAAAAAAAGTTGTATGTTAGAGCTGTTGAATAGAAGTGTACACGGAGCAGAACCAAATTCACTTGGCCTCAACATACCATACGTAACACACGTCACACGGGTAATCAGTCATTCCTTTTTGACAAGCAAGTTATGGACTAATTCACTTTCTTGCAGAGACATGAAGCTTAGCGCAAGTTCAGACAGGAAGACCTATCACTCCGTATTGCACGTCATGGCAATACTCGCTCCCTGCACTAAATGACAGGGAGCGCCACTCCTCAGCTAACCTATCACTCCCCTCCATTTACAAGCCTAATTATCGCACCTGTTAATCCCTCTATATATGCTCTCCTCTTTCCTATCAGCTGTCTTCCAGGTGTCAAAGCAGCAGCAGGGCTTCGTCCCAGCTCCAGGCATTATTCATCAGCTCCGCAGTCTTGCAGATTAAGCTACAGGCGGCGTCCCCCAGTCGGCTAGCGGTTCCAGCCGGTCGCCCCGCAAAACCGGATGCGGGAGGAAAAGACAAGGAAATCGGGCTCCACGGAAGTTCCTCCGGCTAATGGAAATGGGCTACTTCACGCAAAAATTGACGCACGCCTTCAGTCTCTCAAGAGGGCATCACTGGCATCAGGGCCGCTCAAATGCGGCGCTTCCGGCTTCACGCGGAACGGGTCCTCATCGCATAAGAAGCTTTACCCATTCTGGCTTCAACCACAACCCCTCCTGCAGGCAGGCAGGGCGTAAACTACATCAAATTGAAGCTACTTCCTCCTGCGCCTCACCTCTAAAACAGGCGTCAGGGTAGCGCTGGCAAGAGGCAGTTGCAACAAATTCACGATATGTTTCGTATATTGTTATGACATTTGGGCAGTGACGTGCGGTGAGGTTCATGGCTCGTGAGGCACTGACTCTTTCAGGGTCAGATTTACAAATATCATATTTTGACCATCATCGAAATATTCGGTTATTTTCAAAAGCTTTTTTAGTCTGATGCTTCGATTCATTTTAAACAGACCGTTCAACAAAGGGATACCCAACATCTAAATATTGGATTGTTCTTTCTTAGTAAGATCCCATTTTCATTACAATTGTGGTCTTACCGTGACTTGAAGATGAAGTCCATGCTATCCTTCTGGACAACAATCTCTATTACTTTTTTGTAAAAGTCCTCCTTATCTTCCTGTAGTTTCAAAAGTCTAGTTTGTTGTTTGCGTCTATACCTTCTCTGCGTAGAATAACAGTAGCAACAAGAACCTGTGGGCTCACTTGCGCCCCCTTCAGTGCGGCAGAGGTTATGGCTGCCTCCCCTGGTGCTTTTTTGCCGTTGTATGATGAGACCAGCGAGCCTAAATATCATATATACGTGAAATAAGTTATTTAGAGACTATGGATGGCGAGGATAAATGTAATAAAGGGATCTACAAACATTACATTGGTGACATACAGTGAGATGGTGCAGGCATGCGCGTAGGGCCCGCTTTCTAGCCAGTTTCTGTGGGGTGACGCATTCTGAGGTGAGGCAGAGCTCATCTGTGCCTCACCTTACCACACAGTAACTGGCTTGAGCGCGCTCACAAAATAAGTGCCCGCGTTAAATTAGTGCCCGCGCTCCAGCCAGTTACTGTGGGCTTACGAGAGGCAGAGCTCGTCCCTGCCTCACTTCTCATCGCTACCCGTAGTTGTAGCGGAGCTCGTCAAATTTGCTGATTTTAACTATAAAAAGCGATTGGAATCATACATAAATCACATTTACAACACAGATCAGTGGAGACATTTTATTATTATTACTATTTAGTTTTTCTTTAGTTGTTTTTTCGTTACATTGGACTGGAGTATGACAGGTGAGGCTCTGCCTCCCCTGCCTCCCCTGACTGCACGTCGCTGCATTTGGGTCATGCAGAGTGAGATCGCTACCCCTTTAAGAGAGGGTGTGGCGCGGGCATGGTATGGTAGACCGAGCGGGATACATGTTTTCTAGAAATAACGAGGCAGCAGAAAAAGGAAGGTCTGTGATCTTGCGAATCTATCTTGCGAAACAGAAAAGCTAAATAAATGCAACGACCTCCCAAGAAGAGCTCGCCTCTCTCCAGTCTTTCCGATAAAATGGGTTATTGAACCCGAAGCGTGTTGCTTCTGCCCTGGGAGACGACAGAGAGTCACCCCCCGTTTCCTCGACTACGGTCTGGGAGCCGACAGGAAGTTCAACACTATGCATTGCTACCTTTAGTTCAGGGTTAAGGTGAGTCCCAGCAGGCAGTGTTGGTTGTAACGTGTTACAGTATGGAGTTCACTAACGTATTACTTGCATTACTAATGCAGTTCGGGTATTTACTACCCATTATTACAATGCTAAGTAACTAACGCAGTTTCAAGCTTCAACACAGTGACTGTTACCTGAAATAAATGGCGTTTCGTAGGGCTTCTTTTCCTCAATGACCAAGTCGCTGCACATTATCCTGTTTATGACACGACCAGATACTAAATAAATTAGGAATTCACTCCCAATATTAATTGAATGATTATTGACTGAATGATCGTATTTTCTCTTTCTTCTCCACTAAGAAATATTCCGTTTCTCGTTGCACCAACGGCTGGATCTGCGACAACAACATCTCCTCGGCAGTAGGGGTGCAACAACTAATCGACTTAATCGATTACCAAATTAGTTGCCAACTAATTCAGTCGTTGATTCATTGGTGACGTCATCACGTGTGTTTTACGCGCCGTTAAGTTCCAACGTATTGGTCTTTTATCGGTACCGGAGACATTTATAAAATATATGTCATGTATTATTGCTAAAAAAACATTATATCGCAGTCTTAGTGTCGCCAAATGCGTCTATGATGTATTTTCGATCAGACGAGATCTCTCTCCCCAGTCTGTGTGCGAGGGGGCGGGGCAGTTTACACACACGCAGCTGCTACATGCAGCGGAGCACACTGCGGAGATGGCGGAGAGAACGCGCTCCGAGGTGTGGTTAAACTTTACCCGTCTCGATGTGGAGAATACTCGTTGCCAAAAGTGCAGTAAGAGTTTAGCATGTAAGGGCGGTAACACGAGCAATTTGTCTAAATATTTAGCAAAAATGCACCACATTCAGACGGAGGAATGTACCGGGTTCGACCGTCTTTCTAGCAGCGCTGTAGCCCCATCCACGAGTAACGTTTCCACGTCAGGTGTTATGTATGCTAGCAGCAACACACGGAGTTAACTACATTATACAAACATGGGTTAATGATTAGAGGTAACTGAGTTATTTAGTTTGTTAAAATTCCAGCTATTCTGTTTATAGTCTGTCGACAGATTACTTAATACGATTTGTTAAAGGCTCAGGGCAATCTCGATGACAAAGGTCAATGTTCCCCCCTTTCTACGCACGGAGATAATGTAATCTTAATAGTGTGCAGGCCAAGGCTGGCTCTTCAAAGCAGATATTAACGACTCGCTTTAAAGTTCCCATCATCGTTCAGCGGAACTCTTTCAGCCTTAAGCGGCAGTCAAGTAAGGAGAAACTGTGTGCACCGGCTATTCGGGTAAATAATATTAATAGCTGTCTCTCCCCAGTTCAAATCACCCACTGCTCAGGGAGATCTCCTCATGCGTTGCCTTTACGCATCTAGTGTTCAAATACAACATTACTAAAATATAACTCCGCTCAACTGGGAAAAGAGAAGAAGAGAAGAAGAGAATCCTCCAGGAGCACAGCGTTCCTAATCATGAGGAACTATAGGCCCAGTCACACACCTGGAGTTCCTAGGCATCACATCAAGCTCATGGTATTAACGTTCCTCTAACCAAACTGCGTGCATCCACATAAACGTCTTTAACGACAGTTGCTCTTCCTCATCGGGCAACCGTAATTTGCATGCGGATATTCTTCGGCACGCCATCATCTCCCGTTTCCTGGACGTGGCATCCGCCGGCCTCACGACGACCGCGTTTTCCCCGACTTAAGGACGTGCACCGCACATCCTCCGTTTTGGGGGGGACATCTGCATGAGATCATCCGCATAGCGGCACACTCAGATTTCCACTATTGCTACACATTTATTATCACACTTGCTGGATCTAACACTAGCGTCCCTCAGAAAAGAAGTCAATCGAGACGTCAGCTTTTCTGACATATCTTTTCACGCCAGCCATTTTAGCTTATATCTTAAGCACTCCAAATGCGGCGGCGCCTGCTCCGTCATCGCCGCCCGCATCGACTCCCAGTTCTGCCCTTATAAATCCATGATCAAATTCCTACAGCTTAGACCTACCTCTAATCCTCTCTCACCATTATTCCTTATCTCAGGGAATTTTCCTTTAACTCAACGACAGTCCAATATCTATTTAAAACAAGTCCTCATTAAATCCGGGTTATCACCCCTTCTATACACGGGGCATTCCTTTAGAATAGGCACAGCTACTTCCGCTGCTAATCAAGGTGTCTCATCCTCATCCCTGCAACAACTCGGACGGTGGTCCTCCTCCGCTTTCTCATCCTACATTCGCCCTGACCTCAATGCCGTGCTGGCTATCCAAAGGTCTCTCCAACCTTAAAATTGGTACGTATGCATATAACTGATGGTGGTTCCTAGCATGTCAGCACGTATGTCGCCCCGCGGCTCATGTTTATTCCTGCATATCTAACCCTGTATGTCCAGGTTGTGAAACCTTCGGGTCTGTATAAATGTGTCCCTGCTAAGGCAGGTTGCCCCGCACGTTCGGGAAGCCCTGCATGTTCCGGGTGCCCCGCACGTCGGGTCGCCCGGTGCGTCCGGGATGCCCCGTTCGCCCGGGATGCCCCGTACGTCCGGGACGCCCTATATGTCCAGGATGCCCTGTATGTCCGGGATGCCCCGTACGTCCGGGACGCCCCGTGCGTCCGGGACGCCCCGTACGTCCGGGACGCCCTGTACGTCCGGGACGCCCTGTATGTCCGGGACGCCCCGTACGTCCAGGACGCCCCGTACGTCCGGGAAGCCCCGTATGTCCGGGTCGTTAACCTCCGGTCCGTATAATGTGTCCCTGCTAAAGTCAGGTTGCCCCGTACGTTCGGGAAGCCCTGCACGTTCCGGGCGCCCCGCACGTCGGGTCGCTCGGTGCGTCCGGGATGCCCCGTACGTCCGGGACGCCCCGTACGTCCAGGATGCCCTGTATGTCCAGGATGCCCCGTACGTCCGGGACGCCCTGTACGTCCAGGATGCCCCGTCCGGGATGCCCCGTACATCCGGGATGCCCCGTACATCCGGGAAGCCCTGTATGTCCAGGAAGGATGCCCGGGAGGCATCAGATGTTTAAATTCTCACATGTATTAACCTCTCATTTCCATCCATAGATTTCCACTGCATCCCACAAGGTAAGATTCTTCACGTTCAGTACTTCATACTTCATTCTTTTGGGGGTTCATCGGAAACGGTTCTTCCCTTCCCGATTGATATCCTACAAAACCTGGGCCTAATCGCCAAAACACCATTTCATTCACTTGTGATAAACTGTCATCATTAGGTTTCATTTATATAATGTGACCGATAATAAATATGTATTCCATACATCACGTCTCTCCTGATTGAAATGAAGCTTAGCGCAAGTTCAGACGGGAAGACCTATCACTCCGTATTGCACGTCATGGCAATACTCGCTCCCTGCACTAAATGACAGGGAGCGCCACTCCTCAGCTAACCTATCACTCCCCTCCATTTACAAGCCTAATTATCGCACCTGTTAATCCCTCTATATATGCTCTCCTCTTTCCTATCAGCTGTCTTCCAGGTGTCAACGCGCAACCCTCCTCCACCCCTTCGCCTCCTGCTTCCAACTCAGGGCCAAGCTTAACCTTCTCCCTTCCAACCGGACCTAACCACTTATCACCACCACCAGTGGCTAGACCCAGGGGGGTTCATCGGAAACGGTTCTTCCCTTCCCGATTGATATCCTACAAAACCTGGGCCTAATCGCCAAAACACCATTTCATTCACTTGTGATAAACTGTCATGTTTCATTTATATAATGTGACCGATAATAAATATGTATTCCATACATCACGTCTCTCCTGATTGAAATATACAGATGTGATTTCTATATCCCTTCTCTCAGAAAGCAACCCTTTCATGCATGAATTATGAAAGCCTCAGTCAGGATTTTTTTACCAAGTGTTATTATTGCTCTTGGTGCATGAAAAACAAGATTTGAACTTTTTTTTTTTTAATCTAGTTTTTTCAAAGAGATTTTTATATGTCCACTCAGGTGGACAGTATGCGTTCAGGATTTGAACTGAAGAGATGTACATTTTGAAAAAATGATAAATAAAGATGTGCACACTTAAAATTACATTATAAGTATATTGATTTACAGCCCAAATAAATATTGCAGATGAAGTATTTTTAAGAATAACCAGGGCCAGGGGCCAATTTGAGGCCCCACGCACAGTTATTTGATGAGTGCTAGTGGAGCCTCGCAGCGGCGAAACCGTGCCGCGCCACCCTAAATGCGCCACATAAGCGCATAGGTGTGCCTCAGATGAGGCCCCCCTCCACAAGGTGAGGCCCCACACAGTCTGCATGATCTGCCTGTAGGGTGGGACGACCCTGGGAACAACAGCAGCAGCAGTACCAGTATGAATTGTAGTTGAAATATAGCCAGTGATGCATGACGTCCACTGTAGTGGACAGGTGGTTAATCATGATTTCCTGCAAACATAACATCAATACTTTGATAATTTATGAATTATATGATTCCTTAGTTGTTACTTGATGTCACCACCTTTTTTTATACCTGCAGGGGACGCTTTCCATAAAAGGATTGGCAGGATATAGATGGGTGACTTGGTCCATGTGGCTTTCTGTCGTCCATCTTGGTTTAGAGACATGTATCATGCACTTACACTGACTTGGCACTGAGTGGCAGTGTATGGGATGATGCAATATGGTCCTATGTAGTGGCTGATTGTGCAACTATGCAAAAAAAAACAATGCATAGAAAACACCTTTTGAATAGCTGTCCACTGTAGTGACCTCTGTGCATGAAAGGGTTAAGACAGGGGTGTCAAACTCAATTTCATCGCGGGCTACATTAGAATTATGGTTGCACTCAAAGGGCCGGTGGTAACTTTAAGACTATATAAATATACATAATAAATATAAAATAATAAATATATATAATTATCGGATAGGGTAATAACTTCATAATTAACTACATCTGAAAGCAGAAGTCTAGGGAAAATAATTGCAAGTCTCTTCATTGCGCATGTCACACAATGAGATGCATTGTGGGACATGTAGTTTATGGGCAACGTTCTCCTGTAAAGCGGCACGTACACTGAACAAAAATATAAATGCAACACTTTTGTTTTTGCTCCCATTTTTCATGAGATGAACTCAAAGATCTAAAATATTTTCTATGTACACAAAATAACCATTTCTCTCAAATATTGTTCACAAATCTGAAAAATCTGTGATAGTGAGCACTTCTCCTTTGCCGAGATAATCCATCCCACCTCACAGGTGTGGCATATCAAGATGCTGATTAGACAGCATGATTATTGCACAGGTGTGCCTTAGGCTGGCCACAATAAAAGGCCACTCTGAAATGTTCAGTTTTATCACACAGCACAATGCCACAGATGTCGCAAGTTTTGAGGGAGCGTGCAATTGGCATGCTGACAGCAGGAATGTCCACCAGAGCTGTTGCCCGTGAATTGAATGTTCATTTCTCTACCATAAGCCGTCTCCAAAGGCGTTTCAGAGAATTTGGCAGTACATCCAACCGGCCTCACAACCGCAGACCACGTGTAACCACACCAGCCCAGGACCTCCACATCCAGCATGTTCACCTCCAAGATCGTCTGAGACCAGCCACTCGGACAGCTGCTGCAACAATCGGTTTGCATAACCAAAGAATTTCTGCACAAACTGTCAGAAACCGTCTCAGGGAAGCTCATCTGCATGCTCGTCGTCCTCATCGGGGTCTCGACCTGACTCCGATTCGTCGTCGTAACCGACTTGAGTGGGCAAATGCTCACATTCGATGGCATCTGGCACATTGGAGAGGTGTTCTCTTCACGGATGAATCCCGGTTTTCACTGTTCAGGGCAGATGGCAGACAGTCGTGTGAGTGAGCAGTTTTCTGATGTCAATGTTGTGAATCGAGTGGCCAATGGTGGTGGTGGGGTTATGGTATGGGCAGGCGTATGTTATGGACGACGAACACAGGTGCATTTTATTGATGGCATTGTGAATGCACAGAGATACCGTGACGAGATCCTGAGGCCCATTGTTGTGCCATTCATCCACGACCATCACCTCATGTTGCAGCATGATAATGCACGGCCCAATGTTGCAAGGATCTGTACACAATTCCTGGAGGCTGAAAACATCCCAGTTCTTGCATGGCCAGCATACTCACCGGACATGTCACCCATTGAGCATGTTTGGGATGCTCTGGATCGGCGTATACGACAGCGTGTTCCAGTTCCTGCCAATATCCAGCAACTTCGCACAGCCATTGAAGAGGAGTGCACCAACATTCCACAGGCCTCAATCAACAACCTGATCAACTCTATGCGAAGGAGATGTGTTGCACTGCGTGAGGCAAATGGTGGTCAGACCAGATACTGACTGGTTTTCGGACCCCCCCCAGACCCCCCCAATAATGCAAAACTGCACGTTTCAGAGTGGCCTTTTATTGTGGCCAGCCTAAGGCACACCTGTGCAATAATCATGCTGTCTAATCAGCATCTTGATATGCCACACCTGTGAGGTGGGATGGATTATCTCGGCAAAGGAGAAGTGCTCACTATCACAGATTGTTTCAGATTTGTGAACAATATTTGAGAGAAATGGTTATTTTGTGTATATAGAAAATGTTTTAGATCTTTGAGTTCATCTCATGAAAAATGGGAGCAAAAACAAAAGTGTTGCATTTATATTTGTGTTCAGTGTAACATTATAATAAACTTATTATATTCTTTGCAAGCTCTAGTGGGCCACATAAAATGAAGTGGCGGGCCGGATTTGGCCCCCGGGCCTTGAGTTTGACACCCCTACATTAAGACAACTGGAAATGACATTGAGTCCATTGTGTATAGAATTCTCCATATGACCTGACCATTCATATACAAAAATAGTCAATCTGCTAATGTGATCATTGTACCTGCTTCAAGACAAACTCATATGTATTCACACCTATGTGTATATGAAAAATAGGTGCTGCTATTAAAAGCAGAAGTGTTCAACTGGACACCCGCCACCCGGTATTTTAAAAGAGAAAATCTGAAGTGGGCTGAGGCTGGTTCATGGAGTGGTAGACAACACTCGGTGGGCCTAGGGGGCTACACTCACCACAGGTGGTGTAACAGCACACGACACACACACTGCAAACAGGACATTTACTTGTGCACCAGAGTGCTTTTAACAAAAGAAAACTGTAAAGAGACCCAAGGTGAAGTGCAACCCCAGTAGACTGGCACCCAGCTCACAAAATATTCGTCAAAATCAAGAAATCAGTGTAGCATAATGAAAACAGGGATTATCCGGGCTCACCATGCTGAATATAAAAACAATACATGTTGATGGAATGACCCAACTCAACATTTCTGGTATGGTGCATCAACACACGAGATCCCCCAAAATGGAGGACAACACATGGAGTTCCAACACACACTATGCTCAGTGAACACCTCACATCAAAGTTAGAACAGAAGGCAGTGAACTATGCCGTGTAAAAAGGATGACTTTTGCAATTTAGCTGATCAGTTCCAGTGTCGTTTTCTCCTGGAGGCCAAGGGAAGCCCGGCTTCCCCTGTTTTTTCGGATTGTAGTTATAATTTTAATAAATAAATAAAAACACTTTTTTTAGTTTTGGAAATTCTTTGTTGTGTGTTGCTGCCGGTACATCTCTCCCCCATTCTCATCGAGTATTTTACAAAGAGTGAAACAGCGCCCCTGTAGATGTTATGGTGAAACAGTAGATTGCACTCTCTGTTGCGAGAGGAGGCTTGTCGAAATTGGCTTCCCTTGGTGAAAAAAAATGGAGGGATTGACCAATCAGACAAGGCTCACGTCATGCCCCTGCCAACCTGTGATTGGTCAGGGCCATGCCAAGGGAAGCCAGATGCGGCTGGCTTCCCTTGCCTCACAATCCAATCAAATCGCATCAACTTAGTGTTGCAGTGACGCATCCTAAAACACGGAAGTAAGCTGCGCTCGGTTTCCCTCGACAAAAAGGCAATGGGATTTCTCCATAGGATTTTGGAAAATAGCTGGAAATAAGGTCAGTGGAAAACGAACCTGTTAGATAAATGCACGTTGTGTTCAGTCGGATAATCTCCACATGTCTATCCTACTTTTATTATTTTCAAATCATAAATCTAATCGATAGAAGATAGATAGTGCCATTGCACCACTCTCACCACCGTTAGAAAGTAGCAAGCAGAGCAAGTGCAATTATGGAGGGTGGCGATTTGGAGTATTTCATCAAAAATAATTGTACTAAACTTCCGCTACAGCAGCAACAACAAATACAATCTGATGACAGGCCAATGCCCAAACTGGAGCTGTGTACAGCGAGGAACAAAGGAGCGAATCAGACGTAAAACGTTAAGGTCTCCTGATGTAGTTTGTGAATGATGATTGATTGAAAAGTTTATTAACAGCTTGTATATTGGCTACAGTACAGTACAGATCAAAACATACAATTGTTAAGGGGATGCAGACCAGAGAAAGACTTTCAACAACCGACTTTCGTTAGATAACAGGCGTGTGTAAATCCTGCATCTGTATGATACAAATGTGTGTAAAATGACACCGGGTGCTGTAATCACTCATCTGGTTACGTTATTACATTGACCACCACACCCCCGACCCAAAAGAAAGGACGTATTATTGGCTTCCCCTAATTTTTTTCCCACGCCACACTACTGATCAGTTCAACTACATACCTGTAACATCAGCTATGAGATGGGCAAACAGAGTGCAGACAGGCCAAAAGGTGCCTTAAATAATCTGCCCTAATTAGGGAGTTGGTGGGGGGGAGGAGTCAGACCCAGGCTGCGTTCACTAACACTATCACTAGGGGAGCATTCCCCAACACACATGCTCACACAGAAATACACAGCGGCCGTTTCTCAATCTCGAGGATACTGGCTTCCAAGCCAATATTTCAAGGATGCTACGTCATCGAGTGCCGCTGAAGTACTGTTCCAATCTCCAGCATACTTGGAATTCCACCGAGGCCGCGTCCTTGTTTTGGGGGAAATTTCGAGGCTGCACATGGGTAGACTTTGCGTCCTTAAAATCCCCACAATGCTTTGCGCACGGACCAATTTCAAAAACCCTTGCGGAGAATGGCTGAACCGACGCAGCACACATTTAAATGTAAGTATGTAGTGGCGTAGAAAATGTGTAGTGTTGGTAAATGTGTTACTTTGTTAAATTTGTTACCACCATAAATGTGTTCCGTGAAAGTAAAGCAAGTTCATAATTAGATAGACATCGTGAGGTATTTTTTTTCGGTACAGTTTATGTTGAAACCGTTAGAGAGAGTGGCACACTTGTTAGCCTGTTCCATTCTTCTTCGTTTTCCGAAGCCGTGGCTTGGAAGCATACTTGCTTTGTTTCTGAAGGAAGTGACTTGGAAGTACGCGACTACCAAGCCAGCATCCTCGCGATTGAGAAACGGCCAGCATGCCATGCAAGCCATTTTTTCTATAAAAACTGTGGCCGTGGCCGTTTCTCAATCTCGAGGATACTGGCTTCCAAGCCAATATTTCAAGGATACTTAGTCATCGAGTGCCGCCGAAGGACTGTTCCAATCTCCAGCATACTTGGAATTCCACCGAGGCCGCGTCCTTGATTTGGGGGAAATTTCGAGGCTGCACATGAGTAGACTTCGCGTCCTTAAAATCCCCACAATGCTTTGCGCACGGACCAATTTCAAAAACCCTTGCGGAAAATGGCTGAACCGACGGCACACATTTAAATGTAAGTATGTAGTGGCGTAGAACATGTGTTGGTAATTATGTTACTTTGTTACATTTGTTTGTTATCACCAAAAATGTGTTCCGTGAAAGTAAAACAAGTTCATAATTAGATAGCCATCGTGAGGTATTTATTTTCGGTACAGTTTATGTTGAAACCGTTAGAGAGAGTGGCATACTTGTTAGTCTGTTCCATTCTTCTTCGTTTTCCGAAGCCGTGGCTTGGAAGCATACTGGCTTCGTTTCTGAAGGAAGTGACTTGGAAGTACGCGACTACCAAGCCAGCATCCTCAAGATTGAGAAACGGCCCGTTTCTCAATCGCAAGTAAAACTGCTACAGAGCAACTATTTCAAGTATACTACGTCATCGAGTGACGCCGAAGGACTGTTTAAATGCATGTTAAATGCCCAGCATTCTGCGTCACTCTATGACGTAGTATACTTGAAATAGTTGCTCTGCCGTATGTGTACTCGCGATTGAGAAACGGCCTCTGTATATCCTGACCTAAGGCAATCACATGTTCAAAAGTTTTGTATCAAAAATACATTTTGTTGAGTCTCATGTTCTACAAACAACCACAAGGGCAAAGTAAAGTGACAACCAAATGACTGTGTTTATGAATCTTTTTTTTTTGTTCTCAGTAGGAATGAATGCGTTTCATCTACACACCATAAAGCCTCTCCTCCCTTCCTCTTGTCATCGTTTAACAATTCACCCTTTGGTACGATTTACATGGTGAGTGTGAGAGCAAAGGGCAGATTAAGTATTTTGTTGCAAACTGTCATTGATGTGGACCCATATTTCAAGCAGCCTTCAAACCACACATCAAAATCGAAACCCACATATCATGGTACAAAGTTATATATTCTGAAACTTGATGCAGTGTATACGATAAAACGTAAGCCTCAATGCAAGGGTAAACTTTGTTTGTGTACATTTCACAGCAGTAAGGGGAACAAATTGGTGCTGCATACATGAAATAAACGACAATGGCTGCTTCAACTCAGAATCCAGACGGAGAATATTCAATCGTTGTTAAAGACACACACACGCCCACACACACTTAAACACACACACGCATGCAGGCCTAGCCGTGCCTAAAGCAACACAAGTGGCTCCAACCTCAGCCTTCAAAAGTCGCTCCAGACTTCTGTTGTCATTCCACCACAAATTAAATTTTCTGTGTCAGTGATTTATTCTGTGAAGAAAAATATCTCAGTTTGAGTTCAAGGGCTCTTAAGTTGTATTTTCGTATTCTGAGAAATCACAGAACAGTGTGTCACTGAAAATCCAGATTTTTTGTATTTTATCGTGGTAAAGTTGTTAAAGTTTAACTTTTTTATATCCTGGGTCTTTGTTATAGACAGAAAGTTTTTTTGTGCTGCAACCACTTGTCATTTAGACTCATACAACAGGTGGATTTTACATTTCTACGTTTTGTGTAACTGAGTTAGTAATTAAATATCTTCAAAGCCTACCATTTATTCAACTATCCACACCTATTCATTAGCGGCAGAAAGAGTCTTTATATGACTGCTGTACTTGTCAAATAAAATAAGACTAGAAATGCTTTTAACTGTTTGTCATGTGACTAGTTCAAAAGAAAGTGGGGCTCATCATTGACCATAGAAATAGAATGAGTTTGCCTGATACAACAGTAAACTGTGCTACCATCCTGCTACATTAATTGTACCCCTTATTACGCCACTACTTACTATAGAACTCACTAATTTTACACAAAACATGTGAACATGTATTTAAAATAGATTTCAAAGTATTTGAAAATAAAACAGACTCATGAAGTAAACTCAAAGGTGAGCTGAGGTGACCATGAAGTAAGAAGGTGAGAAGTGTTTCCACATATGTGTTTGATTTGTGTCTCTCCATGTGTGTGTTTCAGACACCAATGTTGAAATCCGTCATTCGGTCACCCTCCAAAGATTCAGTGTGAGACAAACAGGCCGTCCTGCCAAGACACTGATGTAGACGACCGGGAAGCTTTTAAACGGCAACCAAACCACTTTTCACAACGTGTTCAAGGGAGCTAGGGGAATTCTCCAAAAGTAAAACTTGTCCACAGAGACATGAAAGTACCATTTGAAGTTTCCATCACCTTCTCTGTTTATTCCATCAGAATGTACCCGGGCTGTGTTTAACAGACTGCTAAAATGACCCAAATGACTACATCTGAAAACCATCAAAATGAATAGATATTCCTTGTGCAAAACAAAATTGCAAAATGATCTTGCTTTCATTTTATATTTGTATTTATTTGTAAAAAATAAAGCTACAAGTATACAATGTGTTGCTATAGTAACCTGCCTGAAAGATGATCATCACATGCTCACACAAGACTGACAGGGAAAAAGACAGTTTGTTCTTTTAATCACTTTATCCGACGACTGGCAATGTGATTAGCTCCAAATCTGTCTGTGTCTCTGGCAGCCTGCGTGTCTGCTGTGCATAGTGGAGTACCAAATGTTAAGTAAACATCAGAGGTTAGCAATATCCTGATGTGACACCATGTCCACAGTCACGCATATAAACTTTTAAGGGTCGATCAAAACCGTTATATACCTTTAAATGCATACTTTTTTCCTCTTTTCCACACTGAGTCACCTTATTCACCCAATTACAGATCAAAAAATGATGATAAAAAAGGAAAAAGTGATAATATTGCAGATTAAATTGCAGAAACGATTGTGTTGTGCATGTTATGTTCTGATATGTGATTATATAAATATTATTTGATACAATGATATTCTCAAAACCTAAATTAGCCACGGTGTTTCTGTGTTGTTGTTGTAATATTAGTCACTTCAATAAAAAAATCATAAATACACACATGTACTTGTAGACATGCTTGCAATTAAACTAATTATGGCTCAAATGGATTTAGTTTTGTCTGTCTTAACAATTGAGGTATTAATAAATAGGATCTGTGCTTAACTATAGTTGATTCCCAGTTATTACTTGTTCTTATTCAGAGGTTATTTCCAAACTTTAGGTGTAGCTCAGACACACACAGCAGTCATTTAATCTTAAATCAATCATGGAGAACAGGAAGGATTTTTAATATTTAAGTGCAACCACAGGTCTGCATGAGGTATACTATAAGAACAGTGTGACATCCAAAGCTTTAAGGTGGAGTCGTGAGAAATGGTTAGGACTCCCGAGGTGGTTTTCTCAACACCCATCTGACTCATATTATTTAATATTTCCAGCTACTTGCACGCGACAATTTGCGGCTTACAGCTCCCTATCTAAGCCGACTTTTCATCGAGAGTGAGATAAAAGCGTTTGCGCAAGTGATCACTACAAATAGTGCACTAAATCCTGAGAGGGTATATTTATAATCTCAGTCAGCTCAGAATTTCATTAAAAGATGTATACATTTATAAATGTAGTGGTGTCAGTGTGTGCTGCTGGTATTAGACATGATTGCCACACTGTTTGTTGTCAAGGAGGAGACAATTATCACATTTCTTTGGTTTGTTACTGGAATAGGGGTATCCTGTTGTCCTCAAAACAATTATATAAGTAGTTTGTAATACACAGCTGGTTTTATAAGCAGACTAGCATGGCTGACAATCATTATTAAAACATTCACCAAAAAGGCTGCTTTATATCAGTTGTAGAAATGCCGGTGAAAACAAAGCCAGTGATTTCCGTGCCAGCTCTAATAACCCAAAGGTAATAATGATGGTGGTTTGGTTTATCATTCAGTACTAAACATGCTCTCGCACTTCCAGACAGTGAGTGTTTTTATTTTATCCAGGTAATGTCTGTCTCCAATTAGTTATCTGTACCTGCATGTCTGTCCGTCTGTCTGTCTGTATACCTGTCTGTCTGTATACCTGCATGTCTGTCTGTCTGTCTGTCTGTCTGTCTGTCTGTCTGTCTGTCTGTCTGTCTGTCTGTCTGTCTGTCTGTCTGTCTGTCTGTCTGTCTGTCTGTCTGTCTGTCTGTCTGTCTGTCTGTCTATCTGTCTGCCGTGAATGTGCATCATTAACCTGCCTCATAATAAACCTTCCTCTTTACAGATAAAAATCCACCTACATGCAAAGTGGTTTATTCCTAGAAATGGATGTTGTTTATAAACTCTGATATGAAAATTACGCTGTGTCTATTTATAGAGTTCTGGAAAGCTGATCAAACTTCCCCCCGGCCCGGGACTTTCTCCGGGAAGCTGCGGCTCAAAGGATGCAAATGACAGCAAATGAGGCCTCACATCAGAACGGAAGACACTCACACATCCCCACACACAGAGGTATCAGCGGTATTGGAAGTATACGTTTCATGTTTCCAAATAGTAGAGGTCAAAGGCCTACAGGGGACATGTGAGTGACAAAACCTCTGCAATTAATAAAAAATATTGAACTCACAACACTGGTAATTACAAAATTACAAACTTACCATTTATCTTTCGATAAATAATGCTTGTGTTGATGGACACCATTTTGAAATACAATGAAATTATCTTTTTCAAAGCCACACCCCCACATATGTCATATGTTTGAAAAGCCCAGGATGTCCTCTGTGAAGTACAATTGGAATTAATGCTGTGGCATGTATATCCTCAAAGTAATGGACAAAAAAACAATGTGCACCACAGAGGACAACAATGAATGAGTGGGTCTCTGGAGGATATACTGTAGTAGTGTTTGTTAAATAAATTAAAGGAACTTGTGCAAGGACATACATTTAATTAAACTAAAAGAAACATACTTTTGTATACATGACAAAACACAAGTGTAGTTTGCTGCTGCTGCCTATGAACTTCCTTGAGTGTAAATGTTTTGTCCAAAGTTTTTAAACTGTGTCCGGAAACTTGATTTGATCAGGAGCCATGAAGTACAATACTTAGTTATAAATGCAGATAGCAAGTTGAAAATAAACATTTTCCTAAGCATAAAAAGCTTGTTTTGGGGACTGCATCAGATTTTCTTATAAACGACTGTGGAAAATCGTCTATATTTAGCTGAGTTCAAATCATTGAATGGTGAGGCAAATCTTTTTTTTAAAAATATTTTACAGTTAATCGCTTCTGACTTTGTCTCTCTCTTTATTTTAAGAGATGGTTAACATTTTACAACGTCAACAAAACTGCCATTTGAATTACTCAAGTCATGGGTCCTATTAGATTTCATGGCATGAGCACAAACTGGAATTCAAACTATGAACTCTTATTATGATGTTGCTATTACATTAAATATGCCTCATGCTGAAGATGAAAGACAAGTGAAATAATAGATACCAGTACCACAAAACAATTGTTAAGGTTAGGACTGGGTGAAAGCAATACAATCTAAGTTTAGGTTTAGCAACAAAACAGTTAATGTTAGGGAAATCCATTAGTCATGGTTAAATAACTTTTGCCTAAAAACCAAAACGTCTTTCATTAAAATAGTTCCTGGAAAGGCTACATATTAAACCAAGTAGTCAGCAGAGTTTGAGGCAGATGTAAACACCCATCCATCACCAAAACCACAACACCATTACTTTCCATCCAACTGTTTCCATGTCAAACAAACGGCTGATTGTGTTAAAGAAACATAACATCTTTTCATGGGGAGGAGAAATGCCTCTCGGCTTTCATGCAGGTACCACATTCTTGCTTTCTAAGATATCATGTCAGTGGACCACGTTCATCTATATTGATACACAATGTGTTATATGAGAGCCTGGACTAACATACTGTTGGTCAAAAACCTGAGTCAATATGGTGTCAAAGGGACATTTTAGACATCTGCGGTTACACAAAGTTGTTACCTGTGTATTTTAGCTGAACCCAAACCCAAATTTGTTTTCAAGATCATTTTTTTCTTTCTTCTGAATTTGCTGAACTTGGCTCACTGCTTGCAAAACATTCATCATCATATTCTTACAAGATTTTCATATATGTAGCCACACTCAAAATTGAGAAAAACAATGAGAAGACCTGAATGCATAGCTTATTCTGGCGGTTTCTTTGTTTCCCGTCTCATTGAATCGAGGTCAGTTGTAAGGAAAATATGACATTTTGGCACAAAAATATGACATGTGTTTTGTTCCAATTGCATTTTAGCATTTTATTTATCTCATTATTTTGCTCGGGCTTGATTTAGAAAAAAGAAAGAGAAGATTTGAATAGAAACAACGTCCGATGGTTGCACAAGTAACACCACACAAACAGTGAAATGTAATCAATACTATGCAGTAGTGGGCAATATACATACACTGCAGCTCTGCCTTGTTCAAGGGCACCTTAGGAGATGAACTGGTAACTCTCAAAGTACCAGTCCAAACGGATGAGTCTACTGTTCCCCTGCCAAGTCCCTATAGACTGAGCTAGTGCCACCACCCAATCTGCTTTCTGGTAGTTTATGAAGAGCACTCTCTCCAAACAGCTGCATTGTGGTGGGTGGTATGAAGTTGTCAAGCAAATTAGTTTTTGAAGAGACCATTTTCAAATTCCAACCCTGATCATGACATTTTTCTTTTCAGGAAATATTGTGGAAAATTGTGGAATGTGTGTGTGCCAAAGATTCTCTCGTCAACTGTCTTCTCAAATTTATATCGTTGATTAACATTGCACAAAACATGTGAAGTCATCCACCACAAGCACGTACTGTAACCATGACCACCTTTGCTTTGCTTTGCACATAATCCACATCAGGGTAGACTGATGTTATACCCACTGGAGCTCTCTGAGTAACGTTTAGCTGTTTCTCATTGACGTAAATAGTTCATTAGGACATGTGTTTTCATTTTGAAAGGCAAAACCAGCTGTTTTTTTTGTCAAAATGTCAGAGAACCTCTTTATCGTGAAATAGACTGCCAGGAGGAACTTAACTGCACCTGCTGAAGGTCTGGGAATGCCCATACAAAAATGTATGTGGCTGTTTAATGGGCTATGGTTAAGGTTAGTATTTTCTATCTGAATGAATCACTGATTTGATGTTCCACCTATAGCAAGCCTGCTGAGAGACTCAAATCACTTCACACGCAGGCCAGATATGATGTTGTTTTGCCAGTGCTGGTGACAACTAATGTTCCGTGACTTTCTTGTTCGAGTATGGCTCTTTTATTTGTTTTCCAGGCAATCACATTGAGTGAAATGGGAAAATCATTCTGTGGGTGGAGTGTTTCATGGGAAAAGAGAAAGAGGAGAGTAGTAAGATGGAAGGTGGGAAGAGAATGTGTTGTCCTGACCACACTAAGAGAGTCTATCCCCAACTGGTAGTAAATTAGCAGAGTTTGGTGCGTCAGGTTGGCCTGAGTCCTATTGTGTTGGAGAAGCGAAGATCTCTTTCTGTGTTTTTTACTTTGAATCAATACATGTTGGGTTATCAACAATATATGTTTGGAATGTGATACATTTAGCTACTTGGAAGTAAAAAGCATCGCAAAATTGACCATGTACTTGTCAATTGCCAATTTCCTTTTAAAATTGTTAAATATCACATATTGTAATTAAATGTCTCATTTGAGGGTTTTTTAGAGTCAGCACTACTGATTACCAAGACCACCACCATTGTTCATGGTCGACTGCTCAGGAAGTCTTCCGGGCGCACGGAAGATTGAGCACTGAGGCAAACATGATTAAAACATTCCTGGTGGCAGAACCTCAGTGTTAGTATTATTAGATCTCAGTGCTGCGTTTGACACTGTTGACCACAGCATATTACTAGACCGACTGGAAAACTGGGTGGGACTTTCGGAAACAGTTCTAAATTGGTTTGAATCCTACTTAAAGGACAGAAACAACTTTGTTTCTATAGGTAAATACACATCTGAGTTGACAAATATGACATGTGGGGTTCCTCAAGGCTCCATCTTGGGGCCTCTTCTCTTTAACATCTACATGCTACCACTGGCTCAGATAATGAAAAACAACAAAATAAGTTACCATAGCTATGCAGATGACACACAAATGTACGTAACAATTTCACCAGGAGACTATGCTCCAATTCAAACACTGAGTAAGTGCATTGAACAAATCAATGACTGGATGTGTCAGAACTTTCTCCAATTAAACAAAGATAAAACTGAGGTAATGGTTTTTGGAGCCAAGTCAGAACGTATAAAAGTTAGCGCTGAGCTTCAGTCTGCAATGTTCAAAACAACAGATAAAGCCAGAAATCTAGGTGTAGTCATGGACTCTGACCTGAGTTTCAACAGTCACATTAAAACAGTTACTAAATCAGCCTACTATCACCTAAAGAATATATCTAGGATTAAAAGACTAATGTCACAGCAGGATTTGGAAAAACTTGTCCATGCTTTTATCTTCAGTAGACTCGACTACTGCAATGGTGTCTTCACACGCCGCTGCTCGAGTCCTCACTAACACTAAGAAAGTGGATCACATCACTCCTGTTCTGAAGTCTTTACACTGGCTTCCTGTGTGTCAAAGAATAGATTTCAAAATACTGCTGCTGGTTTATAAAGCACTGAATGGTTTAGGCCCAAAATACATTTCTGACCTCCTGCTAAATTATGAACCATCCAGATCTCTCAGGTCTTCAGGGACTGGTCAGCTTTCTGTCCCCAGAGTCAGAACTAAACATGGAGAAGCAGCGTTCAGTTATTATGCTCCAAATATCTGGAACAAACTCCCAGAAACCTGCAGGTCCGCTGCAACTCTGACTACTTTTAAATCCAGGCTGAAGACTTTTCTTTTTGTCGCTGCTTTTAATTGAACTATTCATATCTTAGACTGCACTGTAACTTTTATCCATGTACTTTTTCTTTTAATGTTTAATTGAACTATTCATATCTTAGACTGCACTGTAACTTTTATCCATGTATTTTTTCTTTTAATGTTTATTTTATTAGCTTTTCTTTTTAATGACTGATTTTAAATGCCATTTTCTTAATGTCTTTCATTTTTTGTAAAGGACTTTGAATTGCCTTGTGTTGAAAAGTGCTATATAAATAAACTTGCCTTGCCTTGATGAGGATTATTCAATTATGGTGAAAACCATCTGACTCACTTCCTCAGAAAAGTGAAAGCCGAAAAACAAAAGTGATGCTAGTTGCGTGCTTTTCCAGAGAAAGGCCTTCGTCTGAGCCTGATTTTCCCAGTAAATACCAGGAAACTAGTCAGTTCCACTTCCAGCTGTAACTGGGCCAACTGTGACTTTCACACTCTACAGTAAATTAATGTGGTTCAGAGCAGAGGTTACGTAAACATTTTATATGCTGAAGTTGCTGTTGACTGATTTGTAACTAACACACGTGGGCAGTATATCCTACTATTGGTACTTGCAAAGTTGTAAATGGGGTTTTAAGCAGCAGAGAAAAAAAGTCTGTTTTGTGGTGTGGTTACCACGATGCAGTCTACCCTCAGTCCAGGAGTGTGAATCACATTCTTAATTAGAGAACGCAATCGAAACCACATGTAAACAATTAGCCTGCAGGATAGCAGGGCTGTTCCTGTGTGTGTGTGTGTGTGTGTGTGTGTGTGTGTGTGTGTGTGTGTGTGTGTGTGTGTGTGTGTGTGTGTGTGTGTGTGTGTGTGTGTGTGTGTGTGTGTGTGTGTGTGTGTGTGTGTGTGTGTGTGTGTGTGTGTGTGTGTGAGTGAGTGTTACTGTGTTTTTTTTCATTCTGCCCATACTGAATGCTGCATTTCTCGAGACCTTAACTGAAAGAGTGTACCAGAGAAAATCTCCACACAGTTAAAGAATGGAGAAACCAGCTCGAGTGCGCTAGAATTTGAAAGTACTCAACCGGAAAAAATGTGCCCCTTCCTTCAGACTTCCTTACAGAGCCCCTCCTCCAACACACACAAACGCGCACATGACCAATGAGGGCACGAGATAAGTTTGTGCACGAGATGGAAGGCTGACAGGCAGGTAGGCCATCCAATTATTTGCCGCAGGCCGGGGCAGATAATTGGTCTTGTCATTGGTCTTACAGCGCCACGGCTTCCACATATTAAATATTTGTATATATTTATAATAATAATAATAATAATAATGGGTTTCATTTATAACGCACTTCATATTTGAGTTGAAATCCCGAAGTGCTACAAGCAGTGAGCATGGAACAATATAAAAACAGCACACAGCACGGTAGAATGAATAAAAAGCAGTAAAAACAAACAATAAAAACAAAAAAAGGGTAGTAATAAATAAAAGGTCTAGGAAAAGGCTCTATCTTATTGTCAAAGCATTTAATTTATTCAATGCTATCGGGATGTTAAGAGCATTCCATGGAATATAACAAAAAGTGTTTCTGAAGTGAACTACCTACCCTATCTTTAGTTTAAGGGATGATAACACACACATACATATCATTTTGGGAAGTTAAAGAGATGTGTTTGGATTTTGACATTGCAGACCATTCGATGAGATTTGTGCACCAACACTAAAGGTGAATTTTTCCTAAATCAGTTGGTTCATCGATTACCCAAAACGTCAACCAATCACTCAAGGCAATATGGGAAGTACTGCCAGAAAATTACAAGTGGATGGATGGCTATTTTAAATTAGTACCACTGGTACTGTGTTGTGTCTGCCTGACGTCTAATATATATATTGCAGTAGTGAGTGTTGTTATTAAATGATAAAGCAAAGGGCAAACTATATCTAGTTGCCCTAAAATGGGAGTGTGGCATGACTCGTCTCTTCCGTTATCCGAGGAGAATTGCTTCAACAATCCTGTTTCTACACATCAGGGTTTAACTGTATTCAACTTTATTGTCTTCACTGGTTGGTTCCCTGTCACCACTCTCAGCAGGTTTATGTTATTACAGTAAGAATCAGTCACACATTGTTCCAATGTTGATCTCGTTGGCTATGCTTGTCACTGTCACCCACCTCATATGACTTTTATTTAAAAAATGTTGGCCACACAAATGCGTGCTGTTAGCGCTGTTGTTTCTTTGAAACTGCCATTTAACATGCCGCACCAGCTAGCCAGTTATTGTCAGCGACACCAAAAACCAGAGCCATAAAAAAGTTCTCGTACCAAAACACATAGCTCCCGACGTCAACAAATTCCTAATCAGAAACGATATAGACTTCTAGGCTTGGATTAAACAGTGATTGAAGCCAAAATAAACTTTTGTCAGAGTCACTGATATTGAGTGTGTGAGGCCCGAAATATTTGCAAGCCTGTGTCTGTGTGTGGTTTTAATGTTTTTCAAAGATTACCCAAAATAACAAACATTACAATCAGCAGCAAGATGTGATTAATGATTGTGACTTGTCCAATTAAGTAACAAGCACATATTATTTTCTTTGAAGAACAAAACATTTGAAATTGTTAAAATAAGTTTTAACTTGACTGTAAGAAGAAAAACGTGTGTTCATTTCAAAGCCAATACTGGATGCATTTCAAAGTTTTGTTGTCTGTAAATACAAATAACTTTATAAGAGGCCAACCACATACAAAAGTAACAACCCATTAAACCCTTTCCTCTCAAATGGCTGCCTTTCAAATTGATGACAAGCCAATGTAGTCCCCAAGGGAATAGCAGCCAATGTCAAGATTTTGTTTTCAATTAATCGTCTTGATTCAAATCAGCCCCTCCCTGTCTTCAAAGAAGTGAATACACTGTACCCTGATGACCTTCCTTGCTGATGGAGAGTCTAAGACATCCATTAAGGAAGCATAACTTTTGAATAAGGAAATCCTTCCTTGCGCTAACACATGTGGCTCGGACCACACTCTCTCCCTTCCTTGCCATTCCTCTTTATTTTGCGCTCTGTCTCCAGTATTTCTCTGTCTTCTTCTCTCATTACTGTACGTCTCATTCGTTTCTCATGATCTCTTTTCCCTTTTTCTGACACCATCCAACCATTCCTCCTTTCTCTCTGTCCCTTAGAGGCCTCCAACCCTTCTTATCCCTGTATGTTTTCATCACATACTGAGAAACCAGGATTCAATTATGCAAGAATCTGTGTGTGTGTTTGTGTGTGTGTGCTAGTATCCTTGTTTTTGTGCAAGAATTTCTTGTGTCTCATTTGTTTGTTGTGGTTCTGTGTGTGCATACATACATACATCTGTTTTTGTATGTGTCTGTTCATGTGTACAGTAAGTGTGAACCTCTCCCACTTAATGGTTTGTGGTCTGAAGGGTGGGGAAAAGAGTAGAAGAAGATCAGAGAAAAGAGGGAAGAATGTGCACACCCAGAGGTACTACTCCCTTGTTGTTGATAAGAAAAAAGGACAGGCGTTTTTGGCTCAGGCAGGATAAGAGTAACAAACTGCACAATCTCCATTTAGCCTTCTTTTTTTGTTGAAAAAAAATCAAGCACATAAGAGTTAATTGATTGCTTTGAAAGGTGTCCTTAAACTATAATGTTAAAAGCTACAATACAAAAGGTGGCACTATGTAGCAAATGGTTCAGGATCCAGCCTCTGGGCCTGGAATTGTCATTCCTAGAATTCATGGTACTGTTCCACTTGAAAAGTAAACAAATAAATACACTGCATTTATTCAATTTAACCCTAGTGATATTTTTCTTAATCACACACAGCTTCACATTCCAAGGGACAAGGCATACAGGAATCCAGTGCTCTGTTAAGTGTTGTTTGACATTATGACAAGTAACTGATAAGACTATATAAACAAGTGTGTGTGTGTGTGTGTGTGTGTGTGTGTGTGTGTGTGTGTGTGTGTGTGTGTGTGTGTGTGTGTGTGTGTGTGTGTGTGTGTGTGTGTGTGTGTGTGTGTGTGTGTGTGTGTGTGTGTGTGTGTGTGTGTGTGTGTGTGTGTGTGTGTGTGTGTGTGTGTGTGTGTCTTTGCTCATTAGTGCTGCACTGATCCTCCGGTCTCACAGTGAAAAACTCAGTCGATCTGTGGATTCGGGTGCATGAGATACTTTACACAGACAATACTTTGGCACTTGTAACATCGTACACAACAAAAAAACAGGATTTTCTTCAGTGGTTGGGGATGATTGGAATATAATGGGAATGTTGGCACTCTGTGTGTTTGCAGCCGTGTTTAACTACATCTCTACCTCCACAGAAGTCTGCACCAATGCCCTACTACCTGGAGCAAAAGGTAAGTGTGTATGTGTTCGTGTGTGTGTGTTTGAACCTGACATTGCAGTTTTTAAACAACATGTTTTTGTACTGTTGGAAATTAGACATTTGGAGGTTCATGGCTCAACAGTAAATGTATGTGTTAACTTAATGTCCTAATAATGTGGATGTCCAAAACAGTATTTGTGTAAAATGGAAAATTCTGAGGAGACACCCCTATTTTGCTTCGGGGTTAACAGAGCTAATGACAAAGGTAGCAAGCATGTAATATCCTGTAGTTTATTAGCTTGCAGTCTGCTACCCCGTAGTCTTTTTGGAGGGAATGCCTCCGTGTGTGCTATTCATTTTACGACATCCAGTAGCTTGATCCCCTGCTGATTCAGACAGACCTAATAAAATACACACTTAGGCAGAGCAACAGTTTTTCAGCTTCATTCACATTACTGAAAAACATGGCTTTTAATTCTTCTTTTTACGCAAATTAGGGAAAAGTTACTTCAGTAGTCAACATGCACACTCACTCTGCTGGCCACTGGGAAGTGAGTGTACATTTTGACAAGTTTCCACAGAATTTTCTGTATCAAAAGAAAGTCCCATTGTGTATTTAGACAGCTGCCACTAAGCTGAACTGATTATTTGTTCAAGACTCATCCGAGATATACTGCTGACCACAGTCAGCCTCTAAATGTGTGTATCCTCACGTCTGCACATTTCATTGGATGTTTCATGCCCCAAAAACATTTCTTATTTATTTGAACTTTTCCAACAAACATACTTTTATTGCATATACTGGTATTTTTACTCCAGCATTTTAAAATAGAAGTACGGGGATTTTATTTTTTTGAGACATAAGAGTGTCTTTATGAAAAGTTAGACACTTTGAATTAACTCTCTTACTTGTGAAAAAAGTTATTCTATTGCTTTCTTACACAAATCTGAACATTTCTGAAATATGGAAAGCCTCTTGCTTCCCAGAATGGAGTGAGCCATGTAGTCCACTAAAGGAAATCATTGTTTGTAGTCAGAAATTGCATGAAATTGTATGCAATTGCAAAAAATATAGGTTACTTTAAAACTTCCACACAGCCTTCGGATTTTAATAATCTATTTTCCTAAGTATTCCTCCAGTCTAATGGAAGTGTTCGGTTACAATACTTTATTTCAAAGCCCAGCACAAGACATAAATTGCTGTTGGCATCAACAACTAGTGCATCATTCCAGCTCTAATAGACACTCTGAAACCTCCCAAGATTTCTCGCCAAGAGCTCTTTGAGCAGTGGACCCACCAGAGATATTTGTCTTATGTGATTTTAACTCCAAATAATATGTTGTGTCACTAATACTTTGAATGAGTTAGTGCATTATAAAATATATTGGCTTGGACAAACATGGCTTAAGACTCAATATGAAGAGTCAAAATATATTTCTAAACATCATTGGTTGATGTTGAACCTTACAATAGGACTTGCATCCAAACCAACAACTGGGCCTACACTGAAACTTGTAACAAATAATCACTCAACAGACTGCTGTGCTGTGCTGTATTGTTTTTTGCCAATAGTTATTTTTGATGAAGTTGTATCATCATACTGTAATGGATTTAATTTCCATCCAAACCAGCAGTGAGTGAGAATATGCCGATGTATTCCATGCCACTCTGAAAGCAATCCAGTTAGGCACACTGCCTTAAAACTGTGAATGATGGGATACATTTTCTCCATATGAATATCACTCTTAAACTACTCTCTTCTCTTAATATAGGAGACCAAGGTGCGATTGGAGAGGTGGGAGAGGAGGGGAAACTGGGAAAGAATGGACCACCAGGACTTTCAGGTATTTAACATGCATCAGTCTATTACAAGCAGTGCTTCTGTCTTTATTAAAATGCTCAATGGATTTAAGACAACTGAAGGTGGAATGAAACAGCAAAGGTTATGGGCGGGAAAGCATTGCTTCTCTCTTATTTTTGTAGATAATCATAATGACTGTCTTCACCCAGATGTAACTCAAAAATATAATTTGCTTTACTGCTGGAAACAGGACAAACTCACAAAAATCACAACTTGCTTTCTGTCTCTCTATTCTTTTAGCCAGAACGCCTGACTTTGCTCTGGCACCAGTTTTTGCTTTTTCCTGCTCCAGACAGCTTGCCCTTTCCTTTGCTCTGTGACATACATACAGACAGACGGACAGACGGACAGACGGACAGACGGACAGACGGACAGACGGACAGACGGACAGACTGACAGACGGACAGACTGACAGACAGACAGACAGACAGACAGACAGACAGACAGACAGACAGACAGACAGACAGACAGACAGACAGACAGACAGACAGACAGACAGACAGACAGACAGACAGACAGACAGACAGACAGACAGACAGACAGACAGACAGACAGACAGACAGACAGACCTGCTGTGTGTCTGTTGAGGAAGCAGACGTGTTAATTGCTGCTGAGGAAATCGGTGGCGTCCCGCTTCGTCATATGTGTTCCAACTGGGCTGGTACTAGCTGGCCAACCAAGCAGCCATATGATATAAACAGATGTCTGCACACACACACACACACACACACACACACACACACACACACACACACACACACACACACACACACACACACACACACACACACACACACACACATACCATGTATACATCACTTCAGGGGACATTACATTGACTTACATGCATTTCCTGGAGACTTATCCTAACCTTAACCATAACCAACACATGCCTAACCCTAACCCTTAACCTAACCAAGTCTTCACCCTAAAATTAATGATTCCCCTCATGGGGACCTCCAATTTGTCCCCATAAGGGAAGCCAGTCCCCACACGTGACTATGTAAACAGATTTAGGTCCCCACAAGTATAGTAATGCTAGACCACACATACCCACACACACACACACACACACACACACACACACACACACACACACACACACACACACACACACACACACACACACACACACACACACAATACACTACGTGCACACAAGGCTGCAAGCATATACAAGTTGGCAGATGTACACAAAACGCTGTTTAAAAGCACTGGTCCCTGACTGCCCTCTTGCTCTCCGCAGATGTTTGTTTTATTCAATAACTTCACATAAAAGATCCTCTCACTCACACACACACACACACACACACACACACACACACACACACACACACACACACACACACACACACACACACACACACACTACAACAACAGACACACTTCCCTCATCCGACTGTATACGAGACACATGCCAGAACTGCTTTTCCAAAAGTGTAAAGACAAAGAAAGTATATACATGTGACCCTTTTCAACTTTTCAACTTTGCGGATATTTTTCAACAGTATAGCAAACCCAATCATTATGGTTTCTCTGTGTGTATGCCTATTGTAGGAATGAACGCAGGTTCCTACGATGACTTTGTGACTGCAGTATGTCAAGAGCTCTACAGATGACGCATGTATTCCCTGTCTTAAGTTAGATCTTTTTACAGGAAGCAGTTGCTTAATTTTGGAACGTTAAAAGGGAATTCATGACTATAATTCTCTGGTGAGCAACAAACACAAGTTGTGGCTCCAAGCTTATTAGCGTCAACAAACCATGGATTCCCCCTTTTGGTAATTGTGCTTTAATTCATTCCTGTAAAACAATTGGCAAAGTTAAGGTGATACATTTACATTTGTCAGGTTCTTAATTCTTGGAACCTGTTGGGACAGCAACAAACCATATGCACAAAAAATAGGAAATCTGGATCAAGGCCTTTATTCCATGTGACTAAGTGACTCTGTCCACTTAGCTCTAAAAAGCAGAAATTCCAGCATTCATTTTTGCTCATTATGCTTGGGCCAATAATGTATAATGAATGATTCAATCTCAGTTCTGCTAAGCATTTTAACCTCTTGGATTTGTTGTTATATTAAGCCTTGAAAACATCTATTCCAATTATCATTTAGGAAATAGCTTGAGGCTGTCTTAGATTTCATGATTAAAGAAAAATGTGGCCTTCACCTCCTTTCCTTTAGCAGCTGGAGAATCCAGACGTTAAGCCAGTTGGAGGGGTTGGCCATTGTAAAGCACGACTGCAGTGATAGGGAAGACTGTTATCTGAACGTTTAGATAGACGGTTTAACTGGCGAGTGTGAGCACTGCGACAACAACATTAATCAAGAGACCCACAGATTCAACTTCTCAAACTGTGATAAAACAAACACAGTTCAATCAGTTCTCCAATCTGAATCAGACAACAATATTTATTGTGTGCTTCTCAGGCCTTCACTCTGAAAACTATGCAAACAATTGAAAGCAGATTACAGAGAGAATTCCCATTGGCCTCGTGTACCAGACAACACACAATCCATAAGACCTCACACATTCTGCCATCACTTCTCACAAATCCTCAAGCAAAGAATCAGCATGAGAAACAGGGAAATGGGAAATGAATAGCTGGCTGTATGTGTGAGTATGTAGCCTATGTGTGTGAAGCAAATCCCTCTAATAGAAATAGGCCTCTATAATGTGTCACTTAATATTTCAAACCCCATCAGTTTCCAGTTGAATAGTTTCCTGAGGAAGTACTCATTCAAGTGCTGGCAGAGAGCCTCACTCTGTAGATTTCCAGCACACACTCACTCACTCACTCACTCACTCCTCACTCACTCACTCACTCACTCACTCACGCACTCACTCACTCACTCACTCACTCACTCACTCACTCACTCACTCACTCTCACACACACACACACACACACACACACACACACACACACACACACACACACACACACACACACACACACACACACACACACACACACACACACACACACACACACACACTCCTAAACTTTCACTGTCACATCCAAAAATTCAAAACCAGGTGCCTTCTCAGCATATCTTTCAACACTTCACTAAAACAGCCTAAATATTATAGTAGAGTGGCAAATGACAGTAATCACATCACGTCAGATAAAGATAATAATAGAAAATCACTAGGTTGTTGTAACCAATTGAACAACTCAATTAAAATCATGTTCTGTGTACCAGGTCAGGTTTATTTCATTAAATTAATTAATCCCATTTAACTGCTTTGATGTCTCACTGTCTCTCAATGGAGCACTTGAACAGAGCAGAGCTATTGTTAGTGTTATTAGTAACGCTTGTGCTTTACCTAATCTGAAATGTCAAAATGACTGCTGTGAAAAAGGCTTATTTCACACTATGAACTGGAATCAATGAAACAAAATAAAGAATACAAATAAATATAATAAATACATACATTTTTTTAAAGGTTGACTTTGATAAAACAAGGCAATGTGTGTTTCCCCACAAACTACCTTCAATCCACACACAGTCTCTCAACACAAAATACTTCAATTCGTGCCCAAAACAAATCAGAATTTTCCCCTCTAATTTATTTACTGGCATAATAATAATAATAGCAATAACAGCATCTATTGTGGATCCAAACTGTGCAGTGATTGTTGGGAAAAAGCCTCAGGACTCGCAATCTCTAGACGCATACAATTACGTTGATTCGACTTGAAAACAACAAAATAATCAAAATACAAAAGAGAAATGATGAAAGCCATAGATAATTGAAAAGCTTTGACAATCCTGAATAATGGAA
This sequence comes from Gymnodraco acuticeps, assembly GCF_902827175.1. Lineage (NCBI taxonomy): Eukaryota > Metazoa > Chordata > Actinopteri > Perciformes > Bathydraconidae > Gymnodraco > Gymnodraco acuticeps. The sequence continues at coordinate 2,003,970 of NW_022992336.1, read as the reverse complement.
AATAGCATATTAAAAAATATGATGACGTGATCTACCCTATTCAGCCCACTTAAGATCAAATGTAAGGCTATAGTGAATACTAAATTGTTTTACTGAAGTCTCTCCACATACTCTTTCTTTCTCTTCCTACCCAGGAGTGTTAGGGGAGATGGGGCTTGTGGGAGAGGTGGGCCACACTGGAAAGATGGGGCCTATTGGGGAAAGAGGTATGAAAAAAGAGTAATTTCTAAAAGTATTTGAATGTAAATACTGTTGTTTTTGTCTCTACTTCTCTACCAATTTCTATTTCTCTTGAGGTAACCCCATACTATGGTATGAATATTGTTCTAATGGATACATAAGCCTTAAATCAAAGAGAGTGTAACATTGGAAAGCGCATCAAGTGGAACACCTCCTATCCTGAGTGTCCTGTGTTCCTGTTTCACTGCCATGACACTTTTCCAACCTGCCTGTAATTGTCGACAAAAGGCTACAAAAATGTAGTGGTGGGGTTTTTACAGGATTTCATTGACTTTAATATTGCACAGAGAGAAGAATCATAGTTCCCCAAACTCATCCTCAATCCAAGCACAGCTTCATTATCATTTACTCAAAACATTGAAATAAGAAGAACGGACATTACACAAAACAGCAAACCTAATTAGTCCCAGGGCTAAGATACACAAGTAAGAATTCTCCCACTTTCTTTCATGTTTTAAAGATAGAAGAAAACATGATGTCATCAGGCTGCTTTGCCTAGGGTGGCTGAAACAATTTCTAGCTTAGTTTTATTTTTATGAGCAGTCATGTTCTCCTGCCATTCTAGGCATTCACTTTTCTCAGTATTCATTATGTTTAATACACTTACAGGAAAGTGGCTGTGCATCAGCCATCTCAGGCAAAGGAGTGAGGTCACAGGTTTGGATTTCCCTTGATCCCGAGCGCCTGTAGCTCATAAAACACCTACAGAAAAACACATTTTCCAACTAAAATCCTGCTACTCTGTTTTTCTGAATTCCATGGTACAATCTCACTCACAGAAGCTAGTTTTAATTTCAATGGATCTAGCAGCCTCATTAAAGATTAAGATGACCATGATACATGATGCTTTATGTCTATGCATTTGTCTGATTATTATTAGTGTTTACAGGGCTAGCATTTTTCTTGTACAAAATAATAACCATTAGGCTTTAAAAAACGGTTTGCAGCATTTCTCTCTGGATATGTTTTACTGGCAACAGAATAATCCGTTTGTTTATTCAAAGATCAGATTGTACATGTACGAAATGTCCTAATACAAAACCAGCCTATCATCTTTTTACTGCAGCCCTCTTCCCCCAAATGTGCAACATTCAACAACACATTGTGTCAGTGTTGCTCAAATATGGGTTGATATGTTCTGGATTACTACTATTATTATGTTTTTTAATTTTAGGTGTCTTGTTGAGTTCAATTTTGAAAAAAAATATCTGGGTTACAATAGTTCAATAGTCAATGTATACCTGTGTGCAGCCATTTGTCACGTTTTGTGTATGATGCAGCCATCTAGTGGTGATATTCTAGAACTACATCACAATGTAATGTAAAAATAATTTAATAAGTATTTTCTCACATGTGATTTCTATATTCTGTAGGAATCAAAGGTGATCCAGGTTATATTGGGCTCGCTGGTTTTAAAGGGAAACCAGGTGAGTAAGACTTCAGCATGCAGACATGAACTTTTCCAAGTCCTATGCATTACAGTACCGGCCCTTCTGCTCCTTTCAGACCCACATGACCAGGTTGCAGCAATATTACATTTACAAATAAAAAAGCAAATAGGGAATGTGTCAATATTTCCCGGAAATCTTAACATCCTGACTTGTGAAGGGTTTTTAAATTGTACATATAGACTTGAGCATGTTATGTCACTTACTGTACACATTTAAACTGTTCCTACTAAATTGATTAGATTCTTCATATTCTAAAATGGCTATCAAATCATACAACAACAAAAGCCCAGGACTTACACAAATATACTGTGGTACAGTTTTGTCAGAGATGCAGGAAGGTGATTCAGAAATACGGTACAAACTCAAGTCATACTGACACATATTTTATCATTCAGGCACAACCTGTGACTGTGGCAGGTACAGGAAAGTGGTCGGGCAGCTGGATGTCAATGTAGGCAAGCTGAGGAATGCTGTCAAGTTTTTGAAGAATGGTAAGCACACAGTGTTTGGATATGTGAATGATGTGAAAACCACTGCATGCAGCTCTAAACAATGGAAGTTATTTAATCTTGGAATGCAAATTCAGAAAAACATATTTCCTCTTTTATTCATAACGCCCTTGCAATCATGTGGCTTAACTTGTTGAAAAGAGCTGACAGTAGTATAGGATTTTGACGTTTATGACACATGGCACTGTCCGACTGGCTTCTGACTTGTTTTGTTTCCTTCTTTTATTGTATTAAATTCCTTATTTTTCTTTAACCCAATAACCCTGTGCAGTCATTTTGGGTCTGAAGGAAACAGAAGAGAGGTACTACCTGCTGGTGAAAGAGTCCAAGAGGTTCGGAGAGGCTTCAATGAACTGCAAGCTGAGAGGAGGAACCCTGGCCATGCCAAAAACCAGCGAGACCAACCAGCTCATGGCAGAATACGTCAGTCAGACTGGACTGATGAGAGTTTATATAGGAGTGCAGGCTCAAAGCAATGACACAGCAAGTAGTCCCCATCACAGACTCATAATATGTGCACACACACACACACACACACACACACACACACACACACACACACACACACACACACACACACACACACACACACACACACCACACACACACACACACACACACAAACACACACACACACACACACACACACACACACACACTGCAGCATGTGGAGTTTCTCTGGCCTTTTGTTCTCTTGTGCTTTATAAAATAGGAGGAGTATCTGTGCCATAATTCTCCTGAAACCTGGTTTAATAATTAGAAACGTTTTAAGTGTTCTTTGCTGTGAATAACTTTCTAATGATTTTGTTCTGTTTTGTCATCAGGATGGAACAAGCGGTCATGTGTTTGCAGACTCCAGCCCTCTGCAGGGTTTCACAGCTTGGAGCCAAGAGGAGGAGCTAAATTCCCCAGTATCTCCCCACAAAAACTCAAGCTGTGTGGAGCTGCTCAGATCTGGAACATGGAGTCATGTGGAGTGTGAAGCCGCCATGTTTTTCATCTGTGAGTTCCCAAAGAGCAGGAGAAGAGGAGCAGGAGGAGGAGGAGGAAGAGGAAGAGGGACACCTGCCCTAGTACCATCCTGAGTCAATGAGACATTTAAACTTGCATGCAAAAGAGAAATAGGTATACATATATCCTTTGTTGTCTAGAATTAGTATATGCATGTAATAAAATATAACTGAAAATTGTAAAATAAATCATTTGCTCAGATGATCACAGACAGACGGGTCATACATGTTTGGGAGAATGTTAAATATGTATGCTGCATATGAACACATCATAATTCTGATTGTCTCCGGATCCGGGCAGGTACATTAACATAGTGTTTCCCTGCTTTGGCCTTTAAAAATAAATATTCTATAGGTCAAAAGGCCAATTAAACAACTATACATGTTAATGTTGTGCCTTGGCTGCTGGGAGTTTGAAAGTTAGCCAGCATGTTAGCTAACTTTATAAATCCTTAATACGTGAGACTGTGTGTCTGTTAGCTTGCTGTAGCATAAACGTATATTGGGGGTATTTGAAAACCCATAGGTTCACTGTAATACAATGATGATGCTTGCAATTGATAATGTTCTTAGCTTTTTATTGTAAATTGGCAATAACCACATAGTATCTCAATTAGTTTTTTTAATTGTATTATTTAACATTTGCTTTCATTCAAAGCCCAGCAGTAAAGAGGCGCTACTGACAAGAAACATTGGGGGGAAAGCTGCATTACTGTCTGGCTGATTCTTTCACAGGTTCGGCCTGAGGTGAAGCTCCACTTAAAAAACACAGGCCGAGGTTTAGGGAAGTCTGCAGTGATCTGGGTAAGGTTTTGGAAACTTCAGTGCAATTACATTTAAGTGCTTGATTGTCCGGATGAACAGGAGATAAAATTTCAAGCACAACAATCGAACAAATGTCTGTGTTTGAAACCATGGCCATAGAGCCAAAACAGCACCATTGGCTTATGGATCTATCTCAATGGATTGTTTTGAAGTTTGTACAGAAATATTGTCCCCTGTGGACCAGTCCAATTTACCTTGGTGATCCCTTTTCCTCTGCTGCCAGATTTGTATTAATTCTGAGATATATATTCAAATGTGTCGTTTTAAGGGTTGTTGAGACATTCATATTCTATTTTTTATAAAACCTCAGTTGACTGAACAACAGTGTCATGTTCATACATTACTAACACATCTACGAATTGTCATTGTTTGTTACATTATTTAATACAGTCAAGAACTTGGTTTATGTTTTTTGCTGTTTCCTGTTTTTTATTTGGTGAAAACACTCATGTCTATATTTTAACTTTGTGTGATCAAACTATTTTTGTAATGCCGTTGAACATAAATAGGTGGCTTTGTGTGAACAACACCTGTGCTGTCCTTATAGTGACTTTCCATATAAGCAGTGCACACATTTCAAGTTGCGTTTGCCTTCTTTGTGTCCCATTATAACCTGCATGGTTACATGGTTAGGCATGAACAGATTGGTTTCAATTCTTGGTAAACGAAACATCAATTTCTTACAGCAGCACTATCCAACACAAGCACACAAACACAGGCTTACATCCTGTTATTTTAAACAGGAAATTAACAGAAGGGTTTCGCTGACTGTCCTTTAAGTGTGCTGAGTCCACAATCCTGATGCAAATGAAAGATAGGAAATCACAGATTATAATACCATACTCCACAACAACTCACCACAATGTAAAAAACGTATCTGAGAGTTCTGCTTTTGGAAAAGACTCCCGCCCATGGGTTGTCTTTCTTAAACCGAACATGTCCTACTCCCATGCGTTTATTTGCAGTATCATCAAATTATTGGACCTTAATAAGAACACAGAAACTGAGCACACATTTTACAGAAGCACTGAACATCACATCAAGGGAGAATACGATTCAGGACGATAGTGTGATTTGATGGCCCCTGACAACATGTCAAATGATGGATTTAGAACTCAAACATCCGGTAAGAACACACATTCGACCACGTTGCCTATACAGTACAACATGTATAATATGACTTGTAGCTGTAGCATTTATACAAAAAACCTAAGATGTGCTTGAGGAAACAGGGACAAAGCTTTAAACATTTAGTTAAATTACACATTTGCTTTGATTGTTTTGTGGATATTCATTGCGTTTTTGTTGAGGTGATTTGTGTTTCAGTGCGGTGGGTTGGAGCTGCTACAGTGTGTCTGGGGACACTGTTTATAATCCTATGCATAGTGGCCCACAGTAAGTACTAACTCAGCAATGAGCTTGAGTACACACACCAAAAGAAACCTGAAAATGTATTAGTATGTTTTGCTTTAACAGTGGTCACTTGATCATTTGAATGGTTATTCGTTGATTGTAAATGATATTTTTGTAGATTCCAGTGTTCTCAATCACAATGACTCGAAGTGGGAACAGCTGATCTCTAGCCTGACTATGGACAGAAACACTGAGAGGGATGAGCTAGAACAAAGAAAGATTAATTCCGGCAACCTGACAAAAGAGATGGAGGTTCGCAGTAAGTACTGACTCAAGTTAATGGGCTTGAGTACACACCACAAAACACCTACAAATGTATTAGTATTTGTTTCTTTAACAGTGGTCACTTGATAATTGTAATGGTTATTCGTTGATTGTAAATTATATTTTTGTAGATTCTATCGTTCTCAATCACATGGACTCGAAGTTTGAACAGCTGATCTCTAACCTGAATATGGACAGAAACATGAGGGAGGAGCTAGAACAAATGAAGATGCATTCCAGCAACCTGACAGAAGAGCTGGAGGTTCTGCAGAGCAAATACAACGCTGTGGCTGCAAGTCAAGATAAACTACAAGAGGAGTTTAAAGGGTTAAGGAAACGTAAGTAACGACTAAAGCAACACATGTAGACTTGAATGGGATCTTCTTTTATTTGGATGCACTGCAGTAGAAAGGAAATATGAGCATATGCAGAAAATAAAGGAACATTAGCAAACACCAAGAGAAGTGGGTGGATAATAAAATGCATGCTAGTATACTTAAAGCCAGAATAATAAAACTAGACATCTTAACTATCTTCAATGTGTATAAATAAATCTGGACATACTGTAAGCTTCAACAATTTGTTTCCTGCTGGTCTCCAAACATTTTCTTAAAACGTAAGGGTTTCAAGATCACAATAACCAAAATATACTTGTCAAATAGGTGTCCCTTGCCTCCAAGGATGGAAAAGATTCCAAGACAAGTGCTACTTCTTCTCTGCTAGTAGCGCGTCTAAAACCTGGCAAGGCAGCAGACAAGACTGTCAAGCGAGAGGAGCTGACCTGGCTATTATAACCACCCAAGAAGAGCTGGATTTCCTCAGCAGAACTACAGCCATATCCTGGATCGGTCTGTCTGACATGGTGCAAGAGGGCAAGTGGAAGTGGGTGGATGGGACTGATCTGGTAGGTGTCGGATTCTGGAAAAAGGGGGAGCCCAATAATCATGGTGGAAATGAGGATTGTGTTGAGCATTCAGAGAAAAAATTTAATGACGCCCCTTGTAATACAGAATTTGCATGGGTTTGTGAGCGTTAGTCACCCATTCTCTTCTCTCCTCTCCCCATAGGCCTACATGTTTTTTGATTCAACCATGATTACAACGCCTTGAAAGAGAGATATTCAGTTTTTTTAAACCTTTGTTTGTCAAAAAGACCTTCAAATGTCATGTTTTTTCTAAATTCCATCTATGAAACAAATGGCACTAAAAGAAGTTCCCTTAATCTTTACAATATTGCTTGGTAATTTTGTTCTTTCTTTTTCAATCATTAGCCATTTAAGCGAAAAGTACAATGCACAATCTTGTATCTTTTGAATGTTTTCTTCTACTCCTAAAATAAAAACATGGACAACAGAATGAAGACCTGTTTTTTTATATTCTGCAAATTCCTTTTTTAAATCTGTGTGAGTGTAAAGTTAGCTGCATTTAATAAAACCTAAGAATCAGCAGTTTAGTCTGAGAAAAGATTTAGCCCTGGCTTCCTGTTGTTCCATAGATGATAAGGATCCACTAAAATGTATTTCCATGTAGAACCGGGGTCAAATGTTTTTATACATTATTTCACTGAAGCTTGAAACCAAATCAGGCCTGAAAAATATTTCCGATCTAGCAGTGCTTGTCTTATAAGCAAAAGTATTTTATTATATGATAGGACCTAGAGTTCGTATACTGATTCATTCTAGCCACACAAAAGCAAACTTAGCCTAGTGACGGGACGGGTGGCGCAGTGGTCTGTGCATCCGATCATCAGATCAAGGGGGAGTGCTGGGGAACTCCAGTTCCTGCCGCCAATCCATGCGTCAGGCCGTTGTGTCCTTGGGCAAGACACTTCACCCGGATTTGCTCCTGTGGGTATTGTCCACAGTACATGTATAATACCAATGTGTACTTGTAAAAACGCCTCGATGACCTCGAGGCGTGAAGATGGACGGTGTGGCGCAGTGCGCTGTGCAATGATCATCAGATCAAGGGGTGAAACCCGCCGCTGCTGCGTCTGTAAAGCCCTTGGGCAAGACACTTCACCTGAACTGGCTCCTGTGGGTATTGTCCACAGTATCTGACCATTGCATGTATGATATATGTGCAGTGGCGTTTTTATATGTACAAAAGTGGTGGGGCCAGGGTCGGCTCTAGAACAAATCGAATGGGGGGGAAATCATTTACCAAGGGGAGGCACACACTGCCGTCAACAACCAACACACAAACACCAACGCAACTTCAATTTAAAAAAACATGCTGTAAAGTCTATTGTCTTTCACACACATTGCAGGGTGTAGTGCTATTGTATAGTGCACCTATGACTTGTGCAGACATGCACGGTTGTGGAACGACCACCAAAACAGAAACATATAAGGACAGAGGGTGTCGTTTTCTCATACTGATATTCTGCACAAACTGTGCTGTTGTATTTGTTGTAAAGTGTCTTTACTGTAGGTTATTTTTTATTATATGTACAGCACTTTAGCTCGACCAAAAATCGTTGACAAATTTGCTATATAAATAAAACTTGATTTGATATGGACATAGGCCACCATATAAAAGTGTGCAAATGTATTTAGTATCCTATCCATGTGAACATGTTTTAGGTGGGGGTGGACCTAACCTCCTCTAGGAGGGTCTGGGGGGATGCTCCCCCGGGAAGATTATTTTTAAAATATTGAAGTTAAATGCATCAATCTGGTGCACTTTGAGAGCAAAATGAAGAGATCTATGGATAGCCGACATCTCTCAGCATCCATATGAAACAGAACTGTACACAGATTTACTTTTTCTTTATGGATATTTTACTAATCACTCCCCTTTTAAACTGTATTCTTGTGTTACTGTCCTATAGTATTTCATACCCGTTTTTCATTTATTCTCTTTAACAACTATAATGATCATATAAAGGTATTCCTCGAAAATACTTACATAAATGGTGACCAAATCGTTTGAGACCCACTGAGATAAGTTAACCTACACTAAAGTGAACTATCTAAACACTGAAAGAGTCCTTACCTCACTGAGCTGACGTTATAAGATCCTCTCAGTCTGACAGGAGAGGACTCTCCTCCACCTTGGTGTAGAAACAGCCCTTTATATCCGTTAGCATAGCTAGCTAACCAGATGCTAACAACATTCCACGTTACCACTCGCGCACAGACAAAATGTGCTCGTGCCACACAGAGCCGAGCTTGAATGAAACACAGAGACCCATGTACTTGTACTGTAGGCTACTGTATATCATATTATTTTCGATGGCTTTACTGTATAATCAGTGTAACAGATGAACAGATCGCCACCGGCTTTCATCTAAACACACAGCCACGTAATGATAACAAAACAAAGGTCGGGGGTCATTGGTCAAGCAACACACCAATCAGAGAGCAGCAGTGAGCACACCTCAGGCTGTGTTTTATATTTGTATTCTTTATTTCTGATGTATTTCACACAAAAAACCTTTAGCAGAAACGTTTTCACTTATATGATTAAAAAACGAAAAAAACGGCAAAGTGGCAAAGCTTGCCAACCCTGCGTTGGGGGGGCACAGTGACTCATTTGGGGGGGCATGGCCCGCGAATGACCCCCCATGAAGCCGACCCTGGGTGGGGCACAAAAAACTTAGATGTCTATATATAAGCTTGAGGTTCATGGCTGGTGAGGCTCTGACTCTTCAGGTTTACAAATATTATATTTTGACCTAAATCAAAATATCATATTATTTTCAAAAGCTTTTTTTGTCTGATGCTTCAATTAATTTTAAACAGACAGTTCAACAAAAGGATACCCAAAAAATGTAATTGTATCATTTAAATATTGAATTGTTCTCTCTTAGTAAGATCCCATTTTCAATCAAATTGCAGTCTTACCTTGACATGAAGATGAAGTCCATTTGCCTATCCTTCTGGACAAACATCTCTATTACTTTTTTGTAAAAGTCCTCCTTATGTTCTTGTAGTTTCCAAAGTCTATCATAAATCTGATCTAATCAATAGATTTATGATTCGAAAATTATAAAAGTAGGGTAGACATGTGGATATTATCCGGCTGAACAAAACGTGCATTTATCTAACAGGTTTGTTTCCCACAGATCTTATTTGGAGCTATTTTCTAAAATTCTATGGAGAAATATCATTGCTTTTTTGTGGAGGGAAGCCATGCGCAGTTTATTTCCGGGTTTTAGGACGCGTCACTGCAGCTCTCTCCTCCTCTTCACACACCACACTTTTCGCGGCACACGTACTTACAGCCACTCTGAATTATGTGAGATGACGTATGGTGGGGATGGCAGCTCTATGCCCCTATGGTCATTATTTTTTTGCCACACACATTAAATAGGACAATACTCTGAGCATGCGCAGTGTAGTTTTTACAGTCACCATTGACTTAAACAGGGAGAGGGAGGGGCAGGATCGGGTTTTGTCCCACATGGCTCAAAACAGCTCAATAGGCACACACTCTAGACACTAATTAGAATAACACAGACTAAAACAGCAATGTACAGACGAATCAGATGATTAAACATGATCTTAAAATATATTTTATATATTTTTTAATTTATTTTTTGCATTTTTTTGTAATCATTACTTTTAATACTTTCTGCTGACACTAGGTGGGGCTGTGCCCCACCTGCCCCTAATGACCAGTCGCCACTGTATATGTGTAATGTGTGTATATGTAAAAGCGCTTTGAGTCATTGAAAAAGCGCTATAATAAATGTAAGGAATTATTATTATTATTAGTTCCCTACAGGGTCGGGGTCATTCGCGGGCCATGCCCCCCCAAATGAGTCACTGTGCCCCCCAGACCCCCCTGCTGGGGTTGGGTTTTCAGCATGTGGGCCTTTTTATGTTATACAGTTCAGCTTTGATTCCATCATCTCATTAAACCTTTTTTAAAAGCATACTTTAGTTCTGTGAAGGGATATAAGGGATATATGCACTGTACTTCACTTTTATCAATATTGTATGCTGAAAAGCGTATATATTACAGCACGATTTTTTGTTGAATAGATTTGAGTGCTTCAAAATGTTGGGTCGCGATGTATTGACCAAGTAAAAAGTGGGTCCCGAGGCCTGACCAGTTGAGAACCACTGATATACAGTACAGTACAAGTAGCCTACTTCTGGGTCTCTGTGTTTCATTCAAGCTCGGCTCTGTGTGTGTGTGGCACGAGCGCATTTTGTGAGTGTGCGAGTGGTAACGCGGAATGTTGTTGTTAGCATCTGATTAGCTAGCTATGCTAACGGATATAAAGAGCTGTTTCTACACCAAGGTGGAGGAGAGTCCTCTCCTGTCAGACTGAGAGGATCTTATAACGTCAGCTCAGTGAGGTAAGGACTCTGTCAGTGTTTAGATAGTTAACTTTAGTGTAAGTTATCTCAGTGGGTCTCAAACGGTTTGGTCACCATTTATGTAAACAAGTATTTGCGAGGAACACCTTTATGATCATTATAGTTATTAAAGAATAAGAGAATACATGAAAAACGGGTATGAAATACTATAGGACAGTAACACAAGAATACAGTTTAAAAGGGGAGTGATTAGTAAAATATCCATAAAGAAAAAGTAAATCTGTGTACAGTTATGTTTCATATGGATGCTGAGAGATAGGCTATAGATCTCTTCATTTTGCTCTCAAAGTGCACCAGATTGATGATTGATTGATTGATTGATTCAATATTTAAAAAAATAAGCATGCCCCACCTAAAACATGTTCACATGGATAGGATACTAAATACATTTGCACACTTTTTATATGGTGGCCTATGTCCATATATTTCTGTTTTGATGGTCGTGCCACAACCGTGCATGTATGCAGAAGTCATAGGTGCGCTATAAAATAGCACTACACCCCTGCAATGTGTGTGAAAGACAATAGACTTTACAGCATGTTTTTTTAAATTGAAGTTGCGTTGGTGTTTGTGTGTTGGTTGTTGATGGCAGTGTGTGCCCCCCCCCGTGGTAAATGATTGCCCCCCCATTCGATTTGTTCTAGAGCCGACCCTGGTGCCCTATAAGAGGTTATATAAACATTGGTTCATACAACCCAAATCCTGGCTAAACATTAACAGAGGCCTACTATAAGAAACTGACATTGATATTTACTTTTCAAACTGCTTGCACCGGAAAGGTTAACCAGGCAGTACACACACCATTGTGTCTTGGTCCTCATTTCCTTTCTAACAATGTTTATCAATGCTATCAGCAGTCATGGCTCCAACTATTAGATTGTCCCTCTCACTTTCCAAGCTGTCAGCGGATTCAGGATGCTCACACAGACTGACAAAGTGGGTGTTGGAGTTAACAGAAGTAGACAACAGCACATACTGTACCTTTATAATCCGTCCTCAAAAAATTACATTAGGGGTCCCTATCCCCTGGCCCTGACTCTTACATAATGATGTCTTCGAAATATGTTTAATGCTGCAATAATGTGTATCTGTGGATATTGTGCTACTGTTAACTACAGTAGGCCTATAGCCTACTACAGAGGGGTGATTTGTGTTAAGAACGTTTTTTTTTAGATATTGACACGTCAAGTTGAACACAATACCTTTCTAACTTTAATGAACTTAAATTAAATGAGTAGGCTACATCCCACTGCTGCACCAAAGCTGATATTTACAATTGTTAAAGGACTAAATTGCCTATGTTGTGGCCCCAAAAATCTACGTAATATAAATGTGTGGGTTTATTTTAATAAAATACAAAAGTTATCAGCACAGCCAATCAATACCACTTAAATGGAGACGTTTTCATTTAATCTCAGACGGACATGTGACATAAGATTTTAAATAAAAGTAATATTTCGGAGCTTCCGTAAGGTCCTTGAATGCAGCAGTGGTTGCTGGGAGTGGCAGCGTGCACCTGTCCGACCTGTTTGGGGGACACATGACTCCACAGGAATTTCCTCCGTTGCTCCCGTCCTTTGTTCAACGGAGTCTTTTCAGAGGGAGACAGAGGGTGAGAGCCAGAGGAGAGGGGGAGATAGAGAGAAGAGAGTGGGAGATTTAGAGATGTCGGAACCAACCACTAATCCCGCTGCCACCTCGTTCCCAGCGCCAACTCTTTCTCTACCTTTGGGACTGGACGTATTGAGAACCTACTCTGGAGCCCTTGTCTGTTTAGAAATAGTAAGTGCGTATTTTATAGACACCGTATTCTTGTATGATATTCTTATATCAGTGACTTAAGTGGAGTTGTAGAGTGAATACTGCAGAACATAGCCACTATTCTTTATGAATAATTGATAACCTTGTGTTGTTGAAGTACAGTTAGATTTTAACCCGTCTTTCCTCTTTAATATGCGCACTGCTTAGGGTTTGCACACCATAGAGTGTATGTTTAAACCATACAGTCTATGGTTTAAACCAACGCACTGATGTTCGCTGAGATTGCTGAGGCTGAGTTGTGTTTGCTTACGCTTGACAACCAAAGCAAGGGCAATGTCGCCTCGAGCGATGTCGTGAGGTTCAAAACACCTGCCAGTGTATACGTGTAAGGCCTGTACAACACCAAATTGAGTACAATGTCCTTTCACCTTAATATAACGTTATTATAAGGGTGTAGCATGTACATAGTAGACTCGGTGTCTGTACATGCTACACCCTTATAATAATTTGTCTACTTATCTTTTTCCAGTTGAAAGCATGTAGATAGGCCTTTAGGTGGAAACAGTTATTCAAATGTCGAGTTCCAACATCTTATCATTACCAAAGTAAGCTTTAAATACTTGTGAATTTTCAAAACACCATATTGTTATGTTTTTGAAACAAACGATGTGCAATATTACTTGCTACATTCCCTTTCCACTTTGTCACCACACATAGTAATAGTTGAGAAGATATGTGTACAGCAGTGTATTAAAGCAATGTTCAAGATGATGCAAAACCTATTTTGTTGTATTTAAATGAAAAACAACTACAATGGCAGCTGAGTAAAAATACAATATCTTCCTCTGGGATGTGGCGGAGCAGTAGTATAAGTTGCATTAAAGTCAACTAAAGGCATTTAAAGTACTTTAAATATGTTCTCAAGTACTGTGCTGTTCTTCAGTTGATGTACTTGGTTGACTTTCATCACAGGTAGTACTAACATTTGGTTGCAATTTGGAAAACAAAGAGGTATAGCAGGATCAGTATTCTGTTATCTGGGTTATGGACGGTATTGGAAAAAAATTGGATATAGGCATCCATAAGAAAAAAACACCTACCTCATGCCTTTGTAATGCATCATAAGTCGTTTACTTTAAGCCTGTATCTGTGCAAATGTGTCCATGAAACAAAATGACCAATAGGAGTGTTTATTTCTACCCCCAGTTATTTGGTGGTCTTGTATGGATCCTGGTGGCTTCCTCCAATGTGCCCGTGCCTCTGCTGCAGGGCTGGGTGATGTTTGTCTCCATCACCTCCTTCATCCTGTCCTCCACCTACCTCATCTTCCTCGTCACTGGCCTGGCTGACCGCATCATCACAGACTGGAACGTTCTGGTGAGCTGTAGACAAATGAGTTAAGATAACATAGTCAGCCTGCTTATCTATCTGTCAGTTTTACTGGCTAGATATCTATACACAGCTGTCTAGCATTGCAGGTTTTTTTATGCTACCTGTCTTTTAGATGGACTTGGCATGTAAAATAACCAGACCGAAATGAGCACTGACATTTAAAGGGGCCTTTTTTCAAGTTACACCTGAGCGCATTGTGTGCTTCTTTAAGGCATACCAAACATATTAAATGTGTTTATTTCCTCGTGAAATATTTACAGCCAATATTATTTTTATTTTTTTTACCTGTCTTTAAGAATAGATAAGATAAGATGTACTTTAGTGATCCCAATTTGGGAAATGTTTTTGTTACAGCAGCATGTAAACAAGGCATTGCATTTACTGGCACATTGTAACATATGTTGCCATGTTAAGGCCACCAGTAGATCAGTGGATCATCATTGGTAGGACTGTGGTATTGGGTATTTTTCTTAGGGTCAAAAACACTAAACTCACAACTTAAAATTAAAGCGTTTTGTTTATTTGATAAAAGAGCACATGTTCAATGTTAAAAGTGACAGTAGATATAGATTAGTTGCAATTTGATGCTATATATATATATATATATATATATATATATATATATATATATATATATATATATATATATATATAAAAAAAGGCGTGGGGCTCCGTTGGCGGGGCTCCGTTGGTGGGGTGCAGCGCCCCTCCAAGACAATGGCAGGGGAAATACTGTATCTATTTTACATAATTCATTTTAATGTATGAAAAGTAAATACATTTTTGTTAGTATAATTGCTTAAAGATTGCATTATATTCTAAAGTTACATTTTCATTTAGTTGTTATGTAAGTTTGTATCTATGAGAAACTAAAGGAAAATCACTCAAATCATCATCCACCATCACACAGCACCTATTCAAGTGTGGGTACACAGATTACATTTGAGTTGTATTACTGATTATGTCAGGCATTACTACATCTATGAGAAAATAGTTGTTTCAAATCGTGTGTATGTGTGTGTGTGTGTGTGTGTGTGTGTGTTGTAAAAACTTAACCTACTTTAGCCTATAAAAAAGACAATACATCTTATGGAACAGAGTATGTTTTACCATCTAGAACAAGCATAATAACAGTAGCTGGAGGGCTTGCTTGAAATGCAAGTACTAAACAAATAGCTTCTTCTTCGATCTAACTGCACAGCGAGGCAGATCATCTATTTATTAGCTCTCTAAGATCATACCAAGCGTGTGGCTCAAGATGCTAGAAATCAGTGCAGCAAATGAGTATATATTTTAGCAGAACATCTGCAAGTTATGTCTAGTTTGCTTGTCAAAACATCAATAACCATAATGGGTCTAGACTCTAGGTCAGTGGTTCCCAAACGGTGTGCCGTGAGGCAAGTCCTGGTGTGCCGTGGGATTTTGTGACAACCATACGTTATTATTGCAATATACAACTACACAAAAATAATACTTTTTTAATTTACTATATCAGTACTTTGTAGGTTTATATGTACGTAATTTGCGCGACTTGTGCGTCCACATCTCCACGTGCAGTGCTGCATAAACATGGCTGAGTCAGCGATAACTCTCGAGGGGTGGGAGGTTTGCCCATTATTTTGAGTTCGTCCGAAGAATAGACAGGAATGTGACGGTGAGGTGCAAACTGTGTCCAGGCCAGAAGCTGTTATCCACTGCTGGAAACACCACGTGGTCAAACCTCAACAAACACCTGCAAAGAACACATGCTAAGGTGAAGCTACCGCACAGCTATTTGTTGTTTGTTTATATCACGTAGTCTGTTCTTCTTCTCTGTCTTCCGGTTGCCTGTTTTGAATGACAAATACACACTACCGCCGCCTGCTGGTAAGGAAAGTTATTGCCACTCACCAGGGTTCGTACGGTCATTGAAAACCTG
The DNA here is from genome assembly GCF_902827175.1 of Gymnodraco acuticeps. Lineage (NCBI taxonomy): Eukaryota > Metazoa > Chordata > Actinopteri > Perciformes > Bathydraconidae > Gymnodraco > Gymnodraco acuticeps. The sequence continues at coordinate 1,987,855 of NW_022992336.1, read as the reverse complement.
GAAAAGTCAAGGAAATTCAAAATGCAAATTCCAGGCCCTGGAAAGTTATGGAAAAACAATATTTTTCCCAAAGTTTTGGAAAAGTCATGGAAATGTAACTAAAGTTGCGTCAAATTTAATTTACATTTGATCTAATCGCCGAAATAATCTGCGGTCGCGAGCTGTTATGTGCCATCATGACGCGCATGGTGTTATTTTTTAATATATGAAGCGCGAGCTGTGTGCTCGAGTCTTCCTGCCTGTCGACTGAACTCTGCTGCTCCCGGATGAGGGTCAGCTACATTATCTACGGTGTGTTCGTTAACTGTGCGGAGTCACTGTGGCACAGACTGAGCCGCTGGTGAACAGCTGTTAGAACGGGCCGTTCAGAGCAGAGCGGCAGAGCGTGATGTGAACTGAAACGTTTTTCTGTCGCAATATTATTTAAGGAATCGTTGAGCTAGCTAGCTAGCATACATTGTCACTATCTGCTAACGTTAGCTTTAGCCTTCGTTTTCTAATAGTTTTTTTCATAGGCTATAAACAGGTGGTATAAATATAGATATTGTGCTAGAGTAAAAGTATAAGTACTCAGATCTTGTACTTGAGTAAAAGTGGGAGTACTCAGATCTTGTACTTGCGTAGAAGTACCAGAGTGTAGGAATACTCTATCATTACCTCTGAACTGTAGAGGAGTAGAAGTACACTATGTACCTCTGTAGAGGAGTAGAAGTACACAGTAGCAAAACATTGAAATACTTAAATAAAGTACAAGTATCTCAAAATTGTACCCACGTATAGTACTTGTTGAGTTTATGAACTTAGTTACTTTACACCAGTGGCTATACAGATAGAAAGACAGCCTTGCACAGAGGCATGAAAATACATTTTCAAAATGCTCAACAGCCAGAATTATAAACTGACTGCTACACAATTAAAATAAATGCTTTTATATATTTCTATTAGATGTGACTCTTTGACGTTTCTGTTATTATTACCTGCTGCTTTAGTTGTTCTGACTGCTAAAATCCTCTGTTCCTCATTTTAAAGCCGATATTCCGTGGGGTCGGGGGGCTCGGATCCTTGTCACCTTTTTCATACCTGATGAGTTTGCCTCCCTGACTGCAGTTGCTTTAGCGTGTAGAAGCTAGTAAGCCTACTATTTGATTTGTTTTAGATAGGCACAACATGTTTCATATGCAGACCTTATTTTCCAGTTCCATGTTCAAATAAACCATTTTCAGTGGTAATTTTTTTTTTTGGTCATGGAAAATTAAGTAAAGGTCATTGAGAAGTCATGGAAAAGTCATTGGTGAAAAAGTGTATGAACCCTGACTCACGCATGCGCAAGTTCGTACGTGCTCGGCGAGTAAAGTAACGTATGTAGATAGTAATGAAGTAGTGTAATATATTACTTTTTTTAAAGTAATATGTAATATATTGAAAAAAATTAGTAACTGGAGTTGGCGTTCTCTACTCTGGTTTACATGAAGAACAACAGGAGGTCACGGCTCTGTTGAACAGGACTTGCGAGTGGCCCTCTCCTCAGTGCCACCAAGGATTACAAAATTCTGCACGCCCCGACAGGCACATGTATCTCACTAATTTGTAAGTCGGCAAAAATATTTACAATAGCACATGTTTCAATGCTGATTGCTGAAATGTTAATTTTGTGACCTGTCTGGTTTAAATGAGTGTGTTGCTGCTTTGATGAAGCCTAATTTGATAAAGTTTCAAATTAATTTCTGAAATATTTCGTTAATAAATATTTCATGAGTAATATAGTTGTCTTTGTCACATTTTATTTTGCATTAGTAAATAATTATGCACATTTACAGATATTTTACATGATATGAGTGATAACACGTGTTATAAGGGCTATTTTGCACAATAGGTGTGCCTTGAGATTTTTACTTGTCCTTTGGTGTGCCTTGGGCACAAAAAGTTTGGGAACCACTGCTCTAGGTTATAGGCATTTCAAATACCCTGCTTATGACATTTTCAATAAACATGTTCACCTACACAAAGTTGTGGACGGAAAATATATAATGTAAACAACATAAAATCACTATTACAAGAACATCTCTAAGCAGCAGTGGGGAGCATTCTCTGTGAGTGCAAGGTCTGTATGATAGAAAAGTGATTCACTGTTAAATGTATATACATATAAACACATGAAGTCACTGTTATGTACTGTGTGATGCGTCTGGGTCCTCAGACAGAGCCAGCCTTCCCTCAGGCTCCAGGCTCTGCTCCCAGAAGGAGCCCGGTGTCTGGGTTTGTTTGCTTTCGGCCGAACAATGAGTGACATGGATGATGAGCTCACACTATAACAAAGGCCTGCCTGTAGTCCAGCGACAACACAGTCTTATTAACCTGCTTAAATATTCTGACACCCCCTTTTTCCCTCTGCATCTTAATCCCTCTCTCTGTTTTTCTTTGTGGTTTTTCCTTAATATGTTGACTTCCATTTTATACTCCTTTATTTTAAATGTTTCCATAATTTGCCATGTTTTTGTGTTGCTCTTGTGTAAAGGGAATTAGTGTAAAAGCTTGGGTTATTGACAGATGGCCATGTTTGTTATGTGACTTCCAAAGTCCAGTTAGCTTTAGTTACCAGTGCATTGTCTAATAATTACCCGAGGGGATACAACTGACATGTTGGCCATTCTTTATATCCAACTGCTGCTATTACTGTTTTGTTTTTATATCTAATGCATACTTTTTTTTGTCCCACAGGATGTGACTTACCATTTTATGGCATTGCTTTTCTACTTTGCCGCCTTTGTGTTGGAGGCAGCAACTACGGCAGCGAATGGAGGAGCCCACATCAAGATACTGCCCAACAGCACTGAAACTGTCATGTGTATAGCTTACCCTCGGGGCAATATATTCACAGTCATGGATGACAGGCAATACAGTGTTAATGTGGCAGCCACGGTGAGTGCTATATACCTGTTTTTAAATGAAGTCTGTATCACAGTGTGCAAAGTTTGTGTGTTTTAAATCATATTATCATAATGGACTCAGTATTATTTAATGAAATGTACCATAATGTTAAACCCTGTTACATTTGACTTAGGAAGGTACCTGCTGAGTGCCTTAGAAAGACTAGAAAAAAGAATCCAAAGGTTCTACGAAAAGTTAATTGATGAACTATATCTGATATCCACCCTGTTATTCTTTCAGGCTCTTAATAGCTTACTTTCAGAGAAACACCTCAGATGACACATTTGTGTACAAAGAAGTACAAATTCTTGACTTTGCTTGCTGTTCTTTGTTTAATTTATATATACAGTGGAGGAAATAAGTATTTGATCCCTTGCAGATTTAGTTAGTTTGCCCACTTAGAAACAAATGAACAGTCTATGAGTTTAATGGTAGGTTTATTTGACTAATGAGAGAGAATATCAACAAAAAAAAAAATCGAGAAATTGACATTATATAAAAGATAAAAATGGATTTGCATTTAACTGTGGGAAATATTTGATCCCCTTGCAAAACATGTGTTAGTACTTGGTGGAGAAACCCTCGTTGGACAGACCTCTGTCAGACGCTTCTTGTAGTTGGTCTCCAGGTATGTGCACATCTCAGGAAGGATTTTGGTCCACTCCTCACCCCCAAAGCATAATGTTTCCACCTCCATGCTTGACGTTGGGGATGGTGTTCTGGGGTTATAGTCAGCATATCTCTTCCTCCAAACACGGTGTGTCGAGTTGATGCCTTGATCTGGATTTTGTTCTCATCTGACCAGATCATATTCTCACAAGCCTTCTCTGAATCATTCAGATGACGATTGGCACATTTCAGACGGGCCTTTCATGTTCTTCTTGAGCAGGGGGCCCTTGCAGCGCTGCAGGATTTGATCCATTATGGTGTAATGTGTTACCAATAGTTTTCTTGGTGACTGTGGTCCCAGCTGCCTTGAGATCATTAACAAGTTCCTCCCGTGTAGTTCTTGGCTGATCCCTCACCTTTCCCTCACGAGATCTTGTGTGGAGCCCCAGGCAGAGGGCGATTGATGCTCATTTTGTCTTTCTTCCATTTAGAAACACACACATTGTCCTTCTGAATAATCGCATCAACAGTTGTCTCCTTCTCACCAAGCTGCTTTCTGATGGTCTTGTAGCCAATCCCAGCCTTTTGTAGGTCTACTGTCTTGTTCCTGAGGGCCTCAGACAGCTTTTTAGTCTTGCCCATGTGGTTGAGCGGTTGGAATCAGATTGATTGATTCTGTGGACAGGTGTCTTTTATACAGGTAACAAGTTGATATTAGGAGTACTTTTTTAAAGGAAGCGGACTTATGTAACTGGTCTGTGGGAGCCAGAATTCCTGTTGGTTGCAAGGGGATCACATACTATTTTTCCCACAGTTAAATACAAATACATTTGTAGCTTTTATATAATGTCAATTTCTGGATTTTCTTTTTGATATTCTCTCTCATTAGTCAAATAAACCTACCATTACAATTAAAGACTGTTCATTTCTTTGTAAGTGGATAAACTTACAAAATCGGCAAGGGAACAAATACTTATTTCCTCCAGTGTATATACTTAAATGTTGTCTTTGGCAGATTACAATTAGTAAGTGATCCTACAGACCTGTAGGAACCTACTGAACAAAACAAATATTATAAATAGATATGGAACAAACTAATAAGTTATCAGTCAGCAAATGTGAGTGAAATTGCTGGGGTATTTCTGACCAACTGTGTTTTTGCTCTCTCTCCTTTTGTCTTTTTATCCCAGGTATTTGCATTTGTGGTGACATTATGTTATGGCTGCAGTATGGTGATGGGATTCAAGAGGTGGATGTCGTAACCAGAAAAAACTAAACTGGAAACTTCAGTATAAAAACATTTTCATGACTTCAGCATGTATTAAAACATCAGCACACCATCAGTTATTTCCTGATGGTTAACTTGCATCATAAAAAGGTAAAAGTAATACATATATTTCAAATGTTTGCCTCAGTCAAACATGTGTTAAATGTTCTGGACAATAATATTCCCGCAATAAATCTGTTAAAGGTTTGGGTTCAGGTAGGTTCAGTCAGTGCTGTTTGAAGTGTCTATAGGATAGGAATAAAGAATTGCAGTTTAAGTTGGCTATACACAGTCATTCTCATATGAGGAACTATTCCCCTTTTCAAATGACCACTACAACATGCCTATTAATGCTGCTCATGGATAAAGCACTGCATAACAATAATGTGATGGTGCAATTTGTTTGAAAGATGATGGTTTTTACTGTCCTTCAGTTTCCTTGGTGCTAAGGAGCTATTTTCTCACTAGATTTTGATATGAATTCTATTACATTTCAATGTAATCCTATTAAAAGTGTAAATTGATCTGATATTTAAATTTCAAAATCGTAATTCTTATTGTGAGAACTTTGTATCCAACGTCTTCAGTTGTTCATATATTGTAACAATTATTCCATTCTCAGTTAACATAAGTTACATAATAATATGTGTTACTGTTTAAACTGTCTGAGTGCAGTCATTTGTGGCCAACTCCATTTTGACTGTTTCTCATCAGTCAGCTACTATATTTCAAACCGTGATCTTAATCTACTAATGGATCATTAAATGTATGTATGTATAGCATCAATAATCATATTGCTACATGATGTATTAGTTGTATTTACTGTATGCTTTTTTGCATATACATGTTGTTAACTTAAAATTGTTTTTAATACATTTGTTTTAACACTTGGTTTTTCTTGAAATTTGAAATGCTTTTAAGAACTACACAAATAAAGGTTTCAAAGAAAAAATAAGCTCTTGTCTGAGCATCATTACAAGGTGCAGTGTTTCCTGCCACAGTGTTGCCACAATAAGCCACTCAAGTAAAAAAACAATTGTGAACAAGGTCCATCTCTTCATCTGTGAGAGGGTAAAACAGTGATTTAGCCCTGTTGTTCACCAATCAACTCAAATGACATTAAAAGATATGCAAATAAAGCCGAGAAGTACTTTTGGGATTTCATAATAAATATTGCGTTAAATATTCTGAATCCTCACAAGTTGAGGTTTAGTCTACGTCATATCTAACACATTTTTTCCAATGTTCTCTTCATAGCAGAAGTTTTGGTCTTTTTCAGATGTTTTAATGTGCATTTCAAACGCATCTATACAGCATTTGTCCATAACATCTATTTGAGACTAACTATTTGAGTTGGTGTTAGGGCTATCTCCACCACATGTTGCTTTGGCTGGCAGTTTTCTCTGATACACCAGTTGGTGTTACAAGTTTTTGATGTAGAGATGAGTGTATGTAGCCTTATAACTTATATGTATGCAGCATTGCAAGTTCTGATTGTGATTAATAAAATGTACATGTATATATGCAAATATCTATCTTAATATTTAATGTATTGTTATCTAGTTTTATGGAAATGTTTGATGTAGTGATGTTTGTGAAGCTATTATAGGGCATATTTTGACGTCAAGGTTAGTGTCATTAACATTTGCTATATCTTAATGCCCTTATAGAAACGTTTACAAATAAAAGCAAAGTCAATATAACGTCATAATACATCTATGTTGTCATTCTTATTTCAGCCACTAGATGTCGCCCATTATCTACAACCGTTTAACTTTTCAATATTTATCCCATGCTTATGTATACATAGTAAAACGTTTGCGTCAAAAAAAAGTATTGCTAACGTAATTCAATATTGTGCTTGTATCATGCACCCTTAGTCCACATTGTCAGAATAAATTGTTCTACGGTTAGAATAGTCATTACTTCTTATTCAGTTTGGCTTGTCTTTTTCACTCACAGCTCACCTATGCGTCTCCCATCACCATGAAGCATGGAGTCAAGTCAAACTGAAAAATAGCGCAAGTATCGCGGGTATTCCTTCAAAATAAAAGCAACAACACGCCCGTAAACGTGTATTAAAACAAGTTTTAAGACGAGCTGGTCGTTTAAGATTATGTTCTATCTGAAATGATGTACACGTTCACAACGTTGTATTTTTTTATTGGGATGTCATGTTTCGTGTACTATATTTTCAAAATAATGATAAACTAATATTACTAACTTGAGCTTTTGCTGATTTCAAATATATATCACATGATTTTAGGTGTAAAAAAAAGAGAAGAAGACGACTTTAAAATATTCCAATTTATCACGTGCTTTATTTTGGTGTAAAATACTCAACCGGAAGTGCATGCTTTTCTTTATGCAGGTAGGTAGGCTTGGCGGTAATTTCTCGTCTTGTTTTCTCTCTCTCAGTCAGTGTTGAGAAGGCAGTAGGAGCACCAGTGAGTGTCGGCATTTACCTGTCAATATACGGAATAACATTACCAGTCTAACATTGGGAATATTTATATTTTCGACTAGCAAACTGCAAAAGAGCATCTTCACGGTCCAGCCATGGGCATGAGCTTGGCAGAGAGAGGGGGATTTAAATGTCTCTTTCGTCCCAGCAGCTTCTTTTGATTTCAAGTAAACGGTGCAACCGAGCAGAACCGAGCTGTGTTTCTTTGCACATTCCACCGATACGAAAGTTGTTGTGAGTCGGTTAAGTCACTGCAGCAGCTTTACATAGGTGGTTTATTTCGTTTTTGTTTATATTTTGGGAGTATTTGCTTTTCCTGGAGAGCGGAGGTGGAGAAGTGAAAGCGGCTCACCGAGTCGGGACTGACCGCTGGAGTTAGTCCTGAAAATGGAGGCTGTTATCGAGAAGGAATGCAGCGCTTTTGGAGGACTTTTCCAAACTGTTATCGGAGACATGAAGGTAGGCCAGAAGACATTTACAACACAAGTAATGTTATCTGAGATCCTTTAAGTGACGTGCGAAAACTTTCACTGCCAGTTACTTCCCAAACATCTGTCTAATGTCGTAAATGTGGATTACCGTTTGAGTCAGCTAATCAATGTGTGTTAGGTCAACCAACAGTTAGCTTTCTGAACCCGACTGAAATATGCATCAATCTTCTTATTGAAACATTTCGTTATAACTTAAAGTCGACAGAATGTAGTGGTCTAAAGTGGAAAAGTTGGGTTATTAGCTCAAATTATGGTTATGATAAGTAGTCCATAACTTTTCTACACATCTGCACAGCCCTCCACTTTAAAATATATTCTACTGTTATATATTGCCATATATTCATTGTAGCTAACTACGTTTTTTAGTTCATTTTTGTGTATTTATATTTAGTGTAAACACTTTTCTTTATTCTTTTTTAATGTAACATTTGTTTTTAAACATTTTTAAATAATCATTATATGTATTTGTTCTCTCTTTCTCCTCATTTCTTTGTTTATGTTTGCACCACCATACGTCAAAGCAATTTCCTTTGATGTGTAAACGTACTGGCATTAAACTGGATTCTAACACGAAAGTGCTCCTTAACCTGCCTGTATATTAACATAACTATGTACGTTTTTGTTTTTGTGGTGGCTAGCTAAATTATAAATAATATTTGACTGCACTCAAATGTTTCCTCCCATTTTATTGTATTAAAAAAATTAGTCAATTTTACGTCAATGTGTTCCAGTTTAGCCTGAAGCTGCAGCCAACATTGGATAAAGGCTAAATAGGGCAATCTTCAGTCTTAAAGCTAAGGCATATTATTTTTGATGTAATCTCTTACAGCTTGGTCAACGAGACTTAGCAATTTCCCAGCTGTTGTACTTGACTGAAGGAATTCCGTGAATGTAGCTGTCAGGGTAAAAAAAATAACCCTTAAGGTCTGAAGGCTTTGACATGGGAGGTCAAATGGACACATATCGGGTCTATTGAAGTCATAAAGTTTGTTATGAATACTGCTCAGATATTCAGCACTTCTCAGAGGCCCATGTCTCACTTCACCAGGTAGTTCATGGCTCCCCTGTCTTTTTACTGCCATACAATCTAGTGGAAACATTCCATTGCGAAATTAGTTTTGTCTGTACTCATTTCCAGTGATGTTTTTGTCTTTTAGAGCGCTACAGATGGAGTTATGTACTCAAAAAATAAGGTAAAGCTCACTAAACCTAAGCTGTCAACACAAGCAGTAAGACATGATATGAGAAATGCAGAGAAAGCTGCCAGTGTTTGATATCTGTGGCAGAGCATCAGGGAGAGCTGGTGGTAGGAGATTTAAAATAAGTGATGTAAGGGAAATTCAAGAGGCAAAAACGAGTTACCATAGTTGGAGAGAGTTGAGTTGTTTGTTGGGTGTAATGTTTGACATCATAACATGACATTCCTCAGACCCCTGACAGTAGTGGCACATTAGTGACAAACATGAGCTCATGCGATATGCATCACATTATCTGGTGGTGTCGAAGAGAGTTGCATTAGGCCACTTGTTCTCTGTGATGGTTTTGATAGAAGGCTCTTCTAAACTATTTTCAGCCCAGGACCTGAATTGAGTAAATGTAGAGTCCCTCTGGAAACCAGGCTCATTAAACCATGTATTAGTGCTCTTATTGTGTGGGGATCGTTCCAAAAGAGGCCTGTGACCCATTTTAAAACCTATTATATGCAGGACATTACAGTATGTCCTATAACTTCAATCCGATTCCCTCAGGTCCACTGGCAACAAGAAGGAAAAACATGTGTTTAGGGGTGACATGCGTAACTGGCTTGCATGTATGGGAAAGCCTACACCTTGGTTAGCTCTGTTTAGCCCTGCAGGGGAGGTGAGGCATCAGTATGGCCTCTTGTCGATTAAACTGTTAGGTAACTGTGGGAATAGTGACATCTTTAGTGATGTTTGTATCATTCATGTTTCTGTTTTCTGTTCCCCTTACAGAGCAGCTACCCTATCTGGGAGGACTTTATCACAAAGGCCGGCAAACTGCAGTCGCAGCTCAGGTGAGACCGTCTTTATGTTTACATTAAACACAATTGTATGTTTCTGTATTTTTTTGATAAATGAAACACAAACTATTAAGATATTACTTCTCATATTTGCATAACAGTAACTGAAAGAAACTTCTATTAATAAGCATTTTCTTTAGCCAATTTCTCCGAAATGTTACGCTAAATGTCAATTGTAATTTGACAATACACATTTTGGATCACTAACTAAAACTGTTCCTGGCTAGAGTGACTCCTCTTTGACTGTAGCATAACATCTCTGATATCCCAAAATAACCCTCAAACACAAAAAAATTCAAGTATTTTTCTGCATTTTATGCCCTTTTGTGTTGGATGTCAGTGTCAATTCCGTGTTGAATAAGTTTTAAGTGGCCATTTATCCTTACACTAACAAGCAATGACAGTCGACATAAAAAGCCTAATCTCTTAACAATACTTTCCAGGGGGGCATTATGTGTCCCTCTACCCCATTTAGTCTTCTTAAGCCTGATTTAATTTGTGTTTCTACCGCTGTAAATTTGCACACCTCCTGCCAAAATTATTCCAAGTCATCTGCTAACAATGGATGCCAATCCCAGCCACCTCCCCTAGTTGGTTTTAAGTGGCCACGTGTCAGGAGACAAACACCTTATGACAGCTGGAATAAAAGCTTATTGTCCTGCAAGTACTGTAAATATGGATGTCCTGTGGTCTAAATGATTCTCTGATTAACAATGCATGACAGTTCTCTAGCCATTTAAGTGTCCACGTGTCCTGAGACAGACCGTCAGTGACAGGTGCATAAAGGCTCAGGGACTCAACAATACTTTCCAGGGGCCACTCACTGTCCCATTCTTCCATTTGTTTCAGTATTAAGGCTGATTAATGGTGATATGTTATTCAAGTGTCTCCATCATTCAGGGGTTAAATATGTGACCCTGCCATGCTACAGCTCAGGGGAGTATTTGTGGCCTTGTTGCTAATGACTGGCTCTTTGGCAATAGGATGTCTGTGTGTCTGGGCCAGGATAAAAGAACAATTCCACCTGTCATCTTTGACCTACTTATTTGATGGCAATACACCCCCTTCCTACCCAGAAAAGAGAAATACCTTATTTACAGGAAGAGTTAAGTGTCATTCAGAGAAAGACGACCGTATTATAATATTTTAGGCTAGCTTGTTTCCTGATGAAGCTTAACTTACGCCCTGCTCCAGGCAGCAGTGGTTGTGGCATATGGTTGGCTATAGCAATCCCCTTGCTGCTGTAGCTCTAATAAGGGTGTGCTATCTGGGCTTTGCTCGCTATGACCCACAAATAAAGCTTTAAAGACCTTCTCCAGCCACTTAAACTTGGCTAAACTAGCCCTTTAGACTACAGCATAACCCCCCATACCCAAGGACCTCTGTAATCTGCTTGGGGACCAGGCTACATAGAAGGATACACACACACACACACACACACACACACACACACACACACACACACACACACACACACACACACACACACACACACACACACACACACACACACACACACACCACACACACACACACACACACCACACACACACACACACACACACACACACCACACACACACACACACACACACACCACACACACACACACACACCACACACACACACACACACACACACACACACACACACACACATACACACACATACACACACACACACATACACACACATTAAATCACAAACACACCCACCTTCCCTCCACGGCCTGGATAAGTGACTAGCCAGCAGTGGTAGCGGCATGTCTGTGTGTGTAATGACGTCCTGAGGCACACTGCTCTGTAATTTAGACCCTCTGCGCCCCTCTCAACTAGGAAATCAACCAATTACAGTGCTGGGCCTGTTCTGTCATTTTTTTTTGGTCCAAATATGGTGTTTTTTTCCTGGCCATTCTGGTTTTGAGCAGCCATCACGTGCACACACACACACACACACACACACACACACACACACACACACACGCGCACACACACGCACAGAACAGCTTTGAAGAAAGAGGGCAGGGTGGAATATAGGCTAGCTGATTTCTAATCACAGTCCTCTTTCAACTTGAGTGTTTGGTGTCTCATGGTTGTTGCAGCTGTGTCAGAGCTATGCCTCCCTCCTATTGCTTCTGAGGTTTTTTTGTGAAAAAAGACCACCTCAAAAACTTCAAATTCATCGTATGAGCTCTATGGTTAAACAATTTAATTTGTCTCATGGAGGAGCCCTTTAATATGTAGTTTGATAGACGGATACATACAGTACAGACATATGTACATATACAAACTTGCTTAACACATGCTCAAAGGACTTATCTCTGTCATGAGTCTTTGTATGATGTGTCAAACAAGTAGTGTTAAACACAACCTCTTTCTATGATTCCTATTTACTACAGTCACATTCCAGGCTCAGTTGTGCTAAGAATAGATGGGAGCAGCAGTGCTGAATGTATCATTGTCAGGGAGAGCTACGCCAGGGTCTTTGGGGAGTTTAGATTGGCTCGGCCAGGGCCTTGTGGAATAGATATGTTAGTCGTTTGTCTTGACTCCCGGACAGGGGCGTGTGCAGATTTGAAGGCCAATGGTAGCACTCGGAGCACTGTACGGAGCGGCAGAAATGCTTTTTTTTATTTAAATGTCAACACAAATCTTGAGGCTTTTTTGCTTACTGTCTGAGCTTAAATGAATACCTGATAATATTAATTATTAGTCACTGTCAACTGAGCCGGAAATGTTTTGTTTGGTTGATTTTTCAATAACGATTATTTCACAATTCTTGGCAATGTCGCATTTAACTTTCGATGACTGGATCCACTTAAAGTAGGCTGTACGGCCACGCAAACCTGTTTTTGATTAATACATTAAACTTGACTGAACAAGACCCGGCTGCTAGTGCACGTAAAATAAAATCCACAGACCAGTGTATATAAGGTATAAATGAGTGGAGACGGATATCAGTTGGAGGTTGCTCTGGTGGCCGCAGTGGGCTTTAAATAGAAAGGAATCTGTGTGTGCCTGCGCGTATGTTTCTTTTTCCACATGCAGGACACACCCTTGGATCTTCTGGTCAGCTCTGCAACAACACAGCCCTTATTAGCCAATATTTTAGGAAGTTTTTGAGTGACAAAGGAAGTTCCTTAATTTACTTAATACTAAGGCTTGCCTGTCAAATGAATGTAGAAGAATATTAAGGCCTGTAATTCAGTTTTGGGTCAGTGTTGTTTACCAGTTATGTTCTCTTTTTCCTTTTGTTCATGCTTTGTAGAAGGCCCTTCTAAGATGTTAACTCCATAAAGTGACTGATAACTTTAACAGACTTGAGTTGGTTTAGATTTAGAAAATACTTCTCAACTCAGCATTATGAACATCTTCTAAGAACAATTTTAATCCATAGAGTATTTTAAATATTTGATCATGCTAAAAAATACTCGGTAATATCAGAAAACAGACAGATATGCAATGGTGTTAAAATACACCTTACATATCCATCTGCAAGTCAAAGTTGAGAGGTGCCAGCAGCCTGTTCTCAGCTGGTGTTTTTCCCACTTGTTAAAGCTACCTGTCTGGTGTGTTTATGGAAACTCACAGGTTGTGTTCTGATGGTTTTCTGTCAGCCCTTCAAAGATAAGAGGTGTTAACAAATTAAGCTTTGCACGGAGCTTAGACAAACATGCTTATTCTGGCATGATTTATGGGTATGTTGTCTCTATTCATGGGATCAGATATTGCATAAAAGCATGTACACACACTAAGAGCGTCATCTCCACACCTGTGATGTTAATCATGAGGCTGGTTGCTTCTGGAGAAGGTGAGTCAGTATTTTCCAGTTAACTAGTCATCTGGCCTGCCAATGAGGCAACATGTTGCCAGCTAGCAAAGTAACTAGTCAGCTAGTTTACCAGCAAGTATGAGTAAAACTGAGAGTAATCTTTCACCAAGCATCCACTTCTTTTTTAAATGACCACTCGAATCTTGACCTTTCTTTAGTCTTCAGCATTATTTTATACTGCAATTTGTGAATACTGTGTGGTTAACCACACACGATAAAAAGCAGGTATGAGTTGGGAATTTCCCATAAGCCCTTTTTCCATTTGAGTCTGAACAGGGTAGATCCCACATTGATCCCTTCATTGACCTGTAAGTGCGGCAAACTGGGCTCAGGACTGCTGAGCCTGGACAGATTCCAGCGGTCTCTAAGTAATCAAAGAGACATTCCTCACACAGCGGGGCACGTTTAAGTTTGAACTTACTCACACGCTCACAATACATACAGACACTATCATTCATACTTAAGTGTTCAAATTACCAGGATGTAAACTTCATAATCTAACATTTGTACACATTTAGTTTGTGCATGCCTGCGCAGAAGGTGTTTATCTCTCTCTACCGAGTCAAAGAAGATCTGATAAGTTTATCATCTCATTTCTTTCGTTGCTTGCCAACACTTGTATGTCATTGCTGTTGTTGATCAGCCACTTGTGTTCACGTAACCTTTGACTGATTTGAAGTACCTCTACTGCTAATTAGTTTCTCCTTTATTTATTAAAAAACATGGTATTGTAAATTGTTTCATATCAGTAAAGTCAGTGGGATTTTCATACTAAACCTCTCTTTTCTCTCCAGGGCGACGGTGGTTGCTGTGGCGGCTTTCCTCGATGCCTTTCAGAAAGTGGCCGACCTGGCTACCAACTCACGTGGTATGAATAAACTCATGTATTTATAGGCTTGAGTGTATAAACAGTGGTCTTCTACGGCAGAACTATCCCTTGACTCTCAAAGGAAACTGTGTAATTTCCACTCTTAGTAGCACGGTGCTTCCAGGGTTAAATCAGTTAACCCACTGTTGTCTGGGCACCTATGTGTCAGTATGTCTGTCTGTGTAGCCCCACTGTGCAAGTCCAGTCTTTCACCCCACTGTGCTGAGAAGTTGTTTGCTTTATCGTATGGGTAGTAAATCCGTCACCATGCTGTTTGAAGCTCTGCTGCTGGCTTTGTCTTCGACCTCTACCCCCTTTCTTCCCCTGCGTCCTGCCCCCCACCTCTGCTACATCTGGACTCTCCTGCAGAGTCGGTTTCATCTCATTAAGAGAGGGGAAGAGAGAGTGAGAGCTCTCATCCCTCTCTGGCTTTGACACCTCTGTCTCCACTCCATACTACTAATACTATTAATAGGAACTGAGACGGGCACACACATTCATCACCTTGCTCACTGCGGAGACAAAAAGAGAGGGGGGAGAAAGATTGGGGTGTACAGGGAGTCATCATTCTTTCTCTCCCCCTCGGTCCAAATGTTTTCTGCAAAGGAATCCGAGTCAGTCAGCCGAAGAGCGTTGCGTCACCTTTCATCACGCTCCCTCCTCGTTCTCTTTACATTATTGTATCTTCACTAAGCAGTATCACATGACGCTCTTATCATGAGGTCGTGCTCCGGTGCTCAGGCTTCGCTGTTCACCTGAGCTCCTCAGCATAGAGGCAAGGATAATGTGTTATAATGTTGCTGACACACTGCTATCTCTATCACAGATGGATAACATGTCCAAATGATAATCGTGCCATAATGAGTCCTAATTACCTCGGATATATTTTCCGTCAGGCTTCAGTTGTATATCTTTGCGCATTCCTAAAATGTTTATAAAAGCCATATACCTCCTGTATAGGGTCTAATGAGGGCCCCACTGCTAATGCCTGTAAGCCTTTCATTTTGCTTATACCTTTTCTTAATAATGCTTTGACAGCATAATAATGTATCATCATGTATTTTTATTTTTATTTTAAATATTGTAATTTGGAAAAAACTACCAGTTCAGTACCCTTCAGCTTAATTTACTTTGGAAGTAGCTCAAATATCCAGAGAAAGGACACATTGTGGCTACTGTTTTAAAGGAAGCGTAACCTAGATCTCACAGTAAGGCCTTTTTATGTTGTGTTAGGTGAGTGAGTGTTTTTGGCTTTCTTGTTTGAACTTGTGATGTATTGAGCTCACTCAAGGGCCTATAAACAGTTCCTAGAAGCAAAGGAGAGTAAGACTGAAAGAATGTTTTTCTCATTACCTCTAAAGTTAACCTATTTTTAAAGATACTAGCAATATAGTTGTCGGTGGTTTGTGGTCTCGAGAGGTTTCAATAATTGGATAGGAGGTTAGGTCAGCCCACACAGCGGCACATTATATATGTTTGAAAGAAATATGTAATAACTTCATCTGTGTAATGTACTGTCGACTCATCAGTGCTCTGTTGAATCGCACTGTACAATAATGCACATGTGATGGACCTCTAGACATGCCCGGGGTCCCCGCCTCTACTCTGTGAAGATCAGCTTACTGTATTGTTCACCTACAAAGCAGAAGAGCAAAGTATGTTTTCTAAAGACGTGTGTGTGTGTGTGTGTGTGTGTGTGTGTGTGGTGTGTGTGTGTGTGTGTGTGTGTGTGTGTGTGTGTGTGTGTGTGTGTGTGTGTGTGTGTGTGTGTGTGTGTGTTGTGTGTGTGTGTGTGTGTGTGTGTGTGGTGTGTGTGTGTGGTGTGTGTGTGTGTGTGTGTGTGTGTGTGTGTGTGTGTGGTGTGTGTGTGTGTGTGTGTGTGTGTGGTGTGTGTGTGTGGGTGTGTGTGTGTGTGTGTGTGTGTGTGTGTGTGTGTGTGTGTTTGTTTGTGTGGTGTGTGTGTGTGTGTGTGTGTGTGTGTGTGTGTGTGTTGTGTGTGGTGTGTGTGTGTGTGTTGTGTGTGTGTGTGTGTGTGTGTGTGTGTGTGTGTGTGTGTGTGTGTGTGTCTTTGTCTTTGATGTTAAAGACCATGGGCATGTCTTTGTGTCTAGATCAGATATAGTACTGACTGAAAAACAAAAACATTTACTCATCATGATTAGCCAGAGACTTTTTATATCTTTCTCCATCTTCTTACCCTCCTGTGTGTCTTCAAGTCCTAACCTGTTTACTACAGAAATCACCATAGTAACACCATGGAAAGCAGGTGTTTGTGAATCAGAGGTGTTTGGTAAGGGGCTTAATTGAGCTTAAAGGAAACAGCCCTTCTGCACCCTACCACCACAGCATAGAGACCGCCAACTTGTAATGTTCTTATATAATGATAAGGCGAGGCACACAAACAAAGAGTTACCCAGAGATGTGGCGGTGCATGTTTTAAAAGGCGCCAAGTCTCCTAATCAGGAGAACAAAGCTTCCAGACGCCTTTGAAAATGGCTACTGTTATATTGCCTTGTAGATATTGGCAGTGATGATGGTCATAAAGGGTGATCACTAGACTCTGCAGACTTTGATATGTGACAGCACTTTTCGTATTAGTGTAACACTGAAGCAGCATAATCAGAAGCTTGAAAGACACTTGCAAGGGAGGGAGGCAAAGCTTGATCCTCAACTGCAATGTTTGAAGGTTCATCTATGTTAAAATGTGCATATGTGGAAACATTGGATAAGGCTTTTTTTGTTAAACATTCAGTGGGTGAACGTTTTATCAAAGAACACTAACCGTATTTGATTTGTTAGGCTTTTGCTCCAGAACCAAGTCAAATGTTGAGACACTGGTGGCTGTCTGTTTACCTCACCAGGAGTTGTGTAATTTTCATCATAGGTTAAATATGTGTTAACAAAACAACAACCCATCTCAACTCTTCTCAATGATGTCATTAAATTCAGTCTGTTAAGATGCACGGAGATAACGGGAAAACAACTCATTCGCCCAAGACTTCCCTTTGAATTTATAAATACCTTAAGGCAATGGGTCGGCAACAGGGCGCCCGTGGGCCATTGTTTGGCCCGCCAGCAATAATATTTGGCCCGTAATTTTGAGAATCAAAAATAAAATATTATTTTGATTATTATTATTCACATCAGGGTTTCCCGTTAGCCGCCGATATATCGGCCGCCGGTCATTAAATCGGCCGATATTCACTCTTAATAGTTTGATCGGTGCTCTCTATAAAGGGCCGATCAGGAGAGCTGGATCTGATCGATATGGACATAAACGCGAGTGAAGTGTAACCGGGACGGAAGAGAGAGATCAGATCAGCTGCTGAGTCTAATGTAGACAGCAGCTCTGCATGATCACCCCTGAAGCCCCGCCCTCTAGAGGAGAGAGAGAGAGAGAGAGAGAAGAGAGAGAGAGGAGGTGAGAGGAAGGAGAGAGAGAGGAGAGAGAGAGATAAGAGACTCCCGTGTTATTATTCAAAGTTATTGTAAACTTTTGAATAATGTACTTCATCTACAAGTAGTTTGTTTGAATGTAATCATTTTGTTGTTTGTGGAATCATTTATGGAAAAATGAATCTGAACTTTTCGATCTGTAACGATTATAAACTGAAGCAATATAAAAATGACTCCCATTAACTGAGTTTTAAACATCAGCATATCTGCTCATAGTCCGGTGATTACCTGCTAACGGAAACTTTGCTACACAACTCTTATTATTATTATTGAAACATGACCGGTAAGTTTCAAATTTGTCAAAATAAATTCTGTCCCTCCCTCCGCTTACATTCATAATGTCAGCGGAGGGAGGGGAAGCGGCGCTGTGGAAGAGCAGAGTGGCGAGGGAGAGCTGTCATCTTCCCTTTTCAAGCTTCAAACATGTATTTATCGTGTGATTTTGGAAATAAAAATGTCATATTCTGAAAGCCAAGACTTTGTTTATTTAAAATCAAACAAAACACCCGATCCCCAAAAAACTATTTTTTTACGCAAATCCACGTTTATTTTGAAATGAGCCGTTGCGACTTCCGACTGATTTCGATAGAGCGGGTCACATATGGCAAATGTGTGGTTGTGGGGAACCAGGTCAATTAAAGTACTTATTTAACTATTAAATACATTGAGTTTGAGTGAAATACTTGGTTACTGATTAATTTAGGTTATAATAGCCTATATTAAATTGCAAAGCAAAACATGCTGTAATTGATTTATTTTGTCCTTTGGTATTTTTTAAAGGTTTTCAAACTGAAAGAATCCTAATGTGTCTTTGAAAAGTTGAAATAAAGAAAAGGAAAAAGGATTCGAGTTGTCCATGCGTTGCCTCTCAAATGGAAAAACACTCAAATAAATGCCAAAAACCCAGAGAACTTGACAATACTTATCAGAATAAAAGTATGTTAAATAACACTGCTACCTAGTTAATAACTCTACTTTACTCAGTGGAGGCTCGTCCATTGAGGAAAGGGAGGACCATCCTCCCTAACATTTCAGAGAAAAATAAACTTTGAAGAGAACAATAAATACACCTCATTTAAAAGATAAGTCTGTTAAAATACAGATAATAGCCCTGGCTTTGGGACTGAAATGGGGCTAGAGAGGACGAGCCTCCCTTTGGGAGGGTCTAGCCAGAGGCTCTGTATTGGGCGCCTATATCATCAGTGAACCAATCAGCGGATCTGACTGCGCATCAGAGTCTTGATGGGGAGGGTTATCAGCGATAGAGTTTTTTCTGAACCGGGGAATAGGGGCGCTGCGCCCTCTTACCAAAATCAATTCCTTGAATTAGGCTTTGATTATGTTCTGGCCCGCCATCTTGTGGCTCAGCAAAAAATTGGCCCACGGCCAAACTTACTTGCCTACCCCTGCCTTAAGGCTTTTCACCAATTTGTTTTGATATCTTTCTTTCAAGAATAAATAGTTCCACTTCCACCAACATCAGTGTTGAGAGGCTGTTTGAATGACTCTGTTAGACCTGCTCAGTGGATGTTTGTTATATTCAAATACAGTTTATCCCAATGACATCCTTGATGTTGTTCATATTGAAGCATATCTCATCCATCCATTCAAGTGAATCTAGCTAAAGAAATGTACCTTAAACATTGTGAAAAAGCATTTCTCTCTTTTACTCTTCCTTTGGTAAAATAGCCTAAAATCCAACTTCATAAAAAATGTTTTTGAATCTAAACATTAATGCAAATGTTTTTTTTTTAAACATACGCATGTAGATTTAGTAAATATTTACTGTCATTAACATAGTTAGTTTAATGTAAAACACAGAGGATGTTAAACAGTCTTTTAGTTCATGCTCATTGATGCTCTCACCACGGCTGTGTTGTAAAAACCTTTTACTGAGTTTTGGAAACGGCCCAGTTAGTTTGTAGCATCATATCAGATGTTTCATGCTGTTTGTTTTTTCATTTGTGAGTTATTTGAACTTATTTAGGAAAACCAGATGCGAGACTAAACAGAGGAGAAAGATTTAGAAAAAGTTGGACACCGGGCCAGTTTTTGACGAACATGGACCAGCACTCAATTGTAGTAAGGGTTAGAATAGGAATGAGGATTTAGATGCAAGAATGAGTATTAGCAAACTCTCCGAGTGCCTCTCTTTATAGTCAAGAATTGTAACAGTGAAGTCCTGTATTACTGGTTTACAGTTGAGTGAAATCAAAATAACTGGAATGCCAAGTGGAGAAAGATTGAATAAAAGAGAGAAAGACTTAAGACTCTACAGACAAAGCCTTTCTTTTCCTCTGTTGTGCTCAAGTATTCAGTGTATTGGAGAGATGGTGAACTCGGATACAGCAGACTGGGTTTGACACGTTGGTCGATCATATAAATACGTACAGGATCATTTGTATAGATTCAAATGATAATGGTCGGAGAGCTACTCATAAACAAAGATGTTCACACACCTCTACACATTGAACTGCACTCATTAGACACGTACATGTACAGCCATCCGGACAGAGGATTAGCAGAAAGCACCTGTTTGGTTGTGCTCTGTAGGATTTGGACCTCCTCTGTGCACAAAGGGCTCACTTTGCTTTGTAGTCTCAGTCTGATGAAGTACATTGAAGCTGCCTCTCGTTTATACTTGTATTCCAGATGTGTTTTGAACTTCAGCTCAATGTGTCTGCATAGTTTTTATTTTTCAAGTTTACTCTATCAGGGTTGTACTATTTCATACGGATTCCATTTGTAAAATAACACTGCCCTTTTCCCTTTGTTTCCTGAGTCATATCCCTGTGGACATTATTCACCCACTTGTTTGTTTTCTGCCTTCCTCTTTTGTCTTGCAGCTTTGTTTGTTTTAGCCGTAGGTGCAGAGTATGGACAGCTTAGCGTTGGCTAGTCCATGTACTTTCAAAATGGACCAGAGCATTTTAGGTATGGTCTAAAGCCCTGATTCTCCCACAACAAGTTCCTAAGAAGTGACCTGAGTTCACTTTGAACACTGGTTAATCATTAAGAAAGTTTACCATACACACCAGCTCCAAACCGCTGAATTGTGTTTGTGCTGTGAAGCAGGAAACTAACATAAACACGGATAAATGGGAAAAAAACAATAAATGATCTTATAAACTCAATGTAAAACATTTGCGAGAGACTAAAAGTTGTGTTTACAATGTGTTGACCTTACTTTGTCTTAATCGGTGACCCTTGACAGAAGCTTATATCACATCTAAAATGTTGTTGGTTCGCTGTCTTCACAATAATCGTTTTCACTCATTCACTAATTTAATTAAAAATAATATAAAAAGATATTGTTTGTCGGTCACAATAAGAGGGTTATCTTACTTCTCTCTTATTTTGTCACTTATTGCAGACTTTCCTTCTCTCTTTTTCCATGGATCGCCTTTTCATTGACCTTCATTACACTTTGACCCCTTGTCTTTTTTCTCACAGTTCTAGTTAGTTTTTAACCTTGAACCAGCACACACATCTAAACAACGTTACATCAGACACACGCCTGTATTCATTTTCTGATGCCACTAACCCACAGAGTGCTGAGAAGCAGTGTGACCGTGTTTGCTCTAATGGGTCTATTTGATTTAAACTCATGTGTGCCACATCAACGTTAATGATTAAACATGTTTTGGGTCTGACTTGATACAAGTGATCAGGCCACATTGAACAATGTCCAAGAGACTGATAAATAAGCAGTTACCAAGAGGTGTCAACGAAATGGCCGTAGGGGAGAAATGTGATGCTCCAATATTTAGTTATCTCCAAACTCAATAAGCTTTCAGTGGAAGCTCCTATGATTTAAACACAACACTATTCTTGTTCCAGCCTCTCATGACTTCTCTACATAGCGTTCAATTTCAAAATGGAAAAAGTTCAAAGTGACTAATTTACCTTAATATTTCACAATTATTAAGAAGAGTCGGAGCATATCCTTAACAATAGCTTTAGTTGTGGTGCACGCAATAATGGTTTAATTAGAAGGAAAGAAATAAAGACATGCTTGAAGCACTGGATTAGTTAAACTTGATTAGTTAATGTTATGAAGTTAAATGAGTAGAATGGCTCACATTGATTCAGATCACATTCGGTCCATAATCTCTTTACTTTTTTATCACCTTCCCAAATTTGGCTTCTTGGCTGTTTATAAGTAGCCCGTGTGGAGAGCCCTCTAAAATCCAACAAGTTGTTTTTCTGCATGAGAGCTCAGTTGTTTTCAGAGAATCATGCTGTTTCTAAAATACAACCATTTCTTTCCACCATGTCCCATGCTAGGTTACGATGCAGTGTAGAAAACAATTAATGATGGATCTATTGAAGTACAGGCTGCAACTTTAAGTAGAAGAAAAGTACATGCTGCATACTTTTCATTAAGTACTTCTGCTTTCCAACAAACACACTTAAGATTGTGTACAATTATTGCGTAAGGCCATGCTGGTAACTTTGAACATGACTTGATATTTTGTAATCTTCAGTTCAGCTCTTTTTCAGCTGTAGGCTAAGACAAAACCAGAAAGTCTCAACTATGTTTTCTCCCTCTGAAACCATGAAACTGCACTAGTCATTGGTGAAGAATGAGACAAAGGCCTTTTGAGTCCATGAGGAGAGTGACAGGGAGAGAACAGAGGAGGCAGAGGAATAATCCGTTCTCTTGTTTCACCAAGCGCCATTTCATTTTCCATGTAGATCCCCTCTTTCCCTCTGATTTGCATCAAATTATTCTTCCATCATAGTTTCCTTCTGGGTATAATGGGTGTGTGTCTGGGTCTGTTTCTGTGCCTGCGTAATCATCTTTTTTTAGCTTGTGTGTTCATAACAGTAGAACAGTGCTACCTATTTGTGGTATTCCATTCAGCTAGTGAGTGCAAAAGTGATTTTGCTTACACTCAAAGTAACAGCTGACGGCAACCAGGCTGCATATGGAGATGAAGTCATTCGATACAAGGAGAGCAAATAAGGAGAGCAGATGTTAAAAATAACACACAAATGCAATTTTGACCCTTTGCAAGAATTACATATTTTGAACTAAAAACAGAAGGATTAATAATACATAAGAAAATATTCTCAGTGGCTGTAAACTTTGAAGGAAAGGAATATTTTGACCTTATTAAGGTTACCAGACTCTGCCTTTTCTTGGGAGACGGAGCAAGTTTTACGATACTAAATACTATGTCTTGTTAGAGGCTTCCTTTGACCACTATTTAAACCCTTGAGTCTGACCCTGAAAGCCACTGTTCTTGCTTTATTGAATGTATAAAAAACGTTCACATACAATTAATGCAACACCCTATTTCTCACCACAACCATAGCATAATAGTTTGTTCACACAGATGTAAAAATAACCAAGCCTGTGTCGCATGTTGGCTGGCAGCTGTCAGGACACCGTCTGTGCATGTAGAGTGAGTATTTGTGTGTGTTCTTATACAGTATGTTACCATGTCTATGTGTGTGTGTATAATCTAATCCCAGTGGCTCTGTCAGCAGCTTCAGTGTTGAGTCTGCTTGAACATGCCTGACTCTGTCGAGATGAAATAGACACCTGCCACACAGCTAGCATGTAGAAGCCTGTTGGACCTATTTGGACCTCAAAAGGTTATTAAGTTGTGCAGACATGTTCTTAGAGCCCATAATTACTAGAATCCCATGTCGTTATTGAGATTGTTATGAGCAGGAGAAATTAATCATAAACAGAGCATTACATCACATTCAACACTTCCATATCACTAGAATTGTGAATACATGGTAAATACATGGCTCCTCATTTGTATTTAAAATGTAATGTTGAAATCATGTTAAACATTTCTTTTTTTAATAAGCTGTTTTAGCACAGCTACTTTTAACTTTGTAGCCTACAAGAAGAAAACCTACTTATAGGTCTCCATAGACCTCGTTTTCCCAAGGATTCCAAGTGAGGCATCTTATTGTCCTGATGTAGACGTCTACTGTGTTATTGTTATGCCCTTTATGAGTATGATAAACCGGTACTACTGTCTGTCTGGATGAATGCCAGCTATCGTTGTCAATGATGCACTGGCAGTCCTGTTGTCATTATTACAATATTTGCTGTTATCAATCCATACTTCCTTTATTACAACACTTTCCGTTCTGTTATTTGACTCACCTCTTATTCACTTGAACCTGTGGTGAAAATAAACGCCAATAGAACGTTGACTTGAAAAAGCCCATTATAGCCCAAAGCCTTTATAACACTTGTATGATTAGTCTCAGTAGACATTGAGAGGCTGAGGATGGGGGTTTGGATTTGATATGCTTATAGTGAAGCACTGGTTGCTTTGCTCGATCACAGATCAAGGCAGGTTGACAGGTTGAGATGATTTTGGCAAGTTCTCTCATTGCCCAATATTTTCCAGGTTGCTTTGAGAAAAAATAGCTGTGCTACATACTTCTGACCTTGATGCACTGCCTAGCTTCAGCCCATTGTATAACCTCTCCCATTTACTTCAATGGCTCCCCTCCTTATGGAATAGCTTAGTTCCACTGAGGCCCCGGTGTGCCTACAATGAGTTCAGCACACGGAAATAACTTCCAATTTAGAGTTGTGTAGGTTCTACATGTTGAACTATCTGCAGTGTACTTTTGTATCCGTTTTACCCCAACATGTCTCTGAAACTGAAAAAAGATCAACTACAGAATAGCGATACAAACATATTGCATACATAGTTGTCCATGCTGTGTTTAGCCGATGTTAGGGGTAAGTGGGGCAGTAAAGATGTCTCTATAGATTTACCTTCTGCTATTTGAAGTCATCTGGTAATGCACTTGGTGCCTCAGTTAATGCAGGGTAGAAGCTGTCACAACTGTTGTCTATTATCTATGCCTGTCACTATTAAAGCCATGGATAACATATTCACATTATATCTTCCTTTTTAACTTTTAAATTCAGGTAGTTGATGATTGAGTGTATTAAGATATAGGATAGCAGTCGGTGTACACATGAACTACAAACTGTAGATCTATGTTATCTTTGAGTCTGAATTAGTTCTATGGGAGTACAAAATCAGACACGTGTTGACTGTTGTGTGTGTGTGCAGGGATTTGAGCTTGTGGGAGCTGTGTGTACATACTGGCAAACACATGCTACACATATTCTTGTGTGTATGTGTGAGTGTGTCCTGGTTGTTTCTCAATGAGGTCTCTGCTCCCTCTTTCTCATCCCCTTGTACTGAGTGACGCTGAGCCATAATTACTGTGAACTAGCACAGATCCAGCCTATTTTAGTTCAAATTAATCCAGACTGAAATTAGAAAGTAAAACACTCTTTTGAGCTGCTCACAGGAACACTTGATGATCCTCCAAATGTCACCTGGATGCAGATTTACTGTTACTTGAATGCCTCCAAGACAAAAGTATAGATGTCGGTTAAGTGATCACAGCCACATTGGCATTCAAATCCAAAACTAGAATGCTCTGAACTTGAGACTTTTGTGGAACAGACATCAGTCTTATTCGGTCTGTATTTTGCTCATTTCTCTAAGCCGGCTCTGTTTGCTGTGCCATGGACAGAGCCCCATACAGCTCGGCACAAAAAAAATCAGGCCCTTTCCTCTCTCCCCCTCTCAGTTCATGGCTTGGCCTCTTTAGATCCTGAACTAGCCCACTGTCTCAATGCCCTATGTGACAGGGCTCTGTCCCCGTTTCCAGTTTCAGTCCAAGACCAGCCTGGGTGTGCCCGTTTCCTGCCCTCTGTCCAGCACATACCTAGATCCCATCCCCTGGACCAGCTCCATGCTCAATCCAGCCTCTGTTCTCTCACCCTGACCATACCCTGGGAATCTTACAGATCACTGGAACCAGCAATTAAATCAGTTAATGGGTCAAATACACAAGGTCACAAATAGACTCACAGACTAATTCAAGCTTGCACACCCTTGTGTGCACATGCACACATATAAATACACAAGTATAGTTTCAACTATACAGACTCAAATGTTTAATAATCTCTGCCCTCTAACACTCATATACAATAGACTCCTCAGGCTTTTTCTAGGGCTGGTCTTTCTTTCTGCTGTTAAACTCTTTTGTCACATCTCATGGTAGACTTGGTAGTCTTGCCATTTGCTTTGCTCTATAAAACACATTAACAGAAAATACAACAGTCTTTGAAGTGTTTAGCCACAACCATCTGGTTTATTACAAACATCTGCCCATTGAAATGTAAAATTCAGTGCTCTTGTCATCGAGTTAGAGGACACACATTTGTGAGTGTATGTTATGCTGTGTATGTGTGGATAATAGGACACAGGACACTCTGTCTTCAAAACAGACAGAGAATGTATGTGTTTGCGTGACACAGGGGAGAGCAGTTCAATCACCTTTTGAGTATGTTTGACCCAGAAAAGGATCGGAGTCCTCCGTGTAATTGACTATGCTTGCATGCAATGTGTGTCCACACAAGTGTCTGGGTGTTAGCGCTGTTTGTGTTTAAACATAAACCCGGTTAGACCAGTGTGCTTGGGATTTGGAACATCTGACATGCATGCAAAACCACCTTTTGGCAAATGAGCTTCAGACTATTGTTTTTCTTAGGTGGTTTAGTGTCATTCAAAGCAAGAAAGTTACCAAATTGATAATCCTTTTGAGTGACGTTTTCTTTCAGACTTATATTTGATTTCAGTGGTTTCTGTTGTCTCCTCTTTGGTTAATACGAAAACTGAAATTGGTGGCCTTGCAAAAGATGTTTCAGGTATTGTACATGTAAATAAAAACAACAGTAGGGAGCCAAGTTCATGTTGGTTGTGTGCACCTGCTTACCCTATTCCTTTCTTGTTGGACAATTTCATCTCAGTTGATTTCACTAAACGTTCACCACTTTATTAAGGTTAAAACCTGGGCTGATGACAGATTCTCCGTCCTATGTGACTGTGTTCCTGAGAAACTGGGCGCAACCAAGCTAGCCTGGACACGAGTTTCTTCAAACACACAAGTGTTGTGAGTGTTTGTGTGTAATTGGATCCATCTGTGGACTGTGAGTGCACGTACTAATTTGTTTAGCATTTGTGTCTAGCTCACAAATGTAAATGTTGTCACTGTGTTAATTCTAGGTTTCTCTGTCTGTAAAAGTTAACACTGAACACATTAACACTCGACCACATCCCAGCAGCCAGGCAGGCTGTAGCCCAACACAGTCTGCTTTTGTTCTATACCATGCACACACTCTTAGAGACTCTCACTGGGTTTCATAGAGATGGTAACGCTTACAGTCAGAGCTCTGCCCTCCCGTACTCCTGGTTAGAGTACCAGCACTGTCTACAGAGGAATAATCCCACATAATCAGAAGAACTTTGTGTCTGAATACTTTGGCTCAATATGCAGTGATTTTAAATGTAAGCAGTCCCTTCAGTGACAACAAATGAATAGCATGTAACTTGTTTCCCGTTTGCCCTTTGATAAGTATTCAAAAATCATTTGAAATTGCCTCTATGCTGTCATCTTTCTCTTCCGTCATCTCTAACCTTAGTTGTTCCTGACTTTGTTCCCTCTCTTTCTCCACCTCCTCCTCTCCTTTGCACACGGTCACCTCCTGTCAGAGACCCTGCTGTTGAGACCAGGTGCATGAACAGACATTTTGTGACAGCAACACCAAACTTCCTTTTTGTTTATCATCAGGAACTTTCTGCTCAATTGAATCTCACCAAGGAGAGAGAGAAAGGATGGATGGAGGGATGTAGAGATAAAGGGCATTAGGAAGTAACAATAATAGGAGGTATGGCTGTGTGCTCAGAGTATCCAGTATTTAATGATTTGTACTTGAGAATAGACTGCAACAGTTACACATTTGCATAGATACTCAAAGATAAAAACATGCATGCACACACACAGTGGGATACCATCATCAGCTTGTTGTAGTGTAGCTGGGCGGCTTAGCCATCTGCTTCAACGTCACTATCGAAGGTGATTCAGTCCTTCCCAGTCAGTCACCGGAACAGCTTTTTATTCTTATTTATTATTTTATAATCAAGATAGGTGACCTTAAACTGTGCAGGATATTCCTGTTTGCAATACTTTTAAGCTAAATGAATTCAGTGAATGTGTTGTAAAATGTGCTGATGGACCATGCCTCTCTTTCAAAAGATTCAAATGGTGTGAGTTTATGTCTTAGTGTGTGAGATAGTACTGCCATTGTATTGGTTGATAGATGGATAAGTAATGGTTTGGTTAAGTCCATTCAAGTTACTCAGTCAGCGAGTTGACTCAGTGAGCTCTCAGTGTCTGGATTGTTCCCTATCGTCCCATAGACACTTCATAAAACACTCAGAATGAATGATGTATTTGTGTGTGTGCGGGGCGGGTAGATGGATATGGGGTGACATCAGGGTGGAGAATGTCCCCTAACTCTTTGACAGTATAGAGGGCTCTTACACAAGCACAGCCGTTCAAACGCATGCAGGCATGCAAAGGCGCAGACACACACATGGTAGATGTAATCTGGTGGTCATTATTGCAAACAAGGCAGTGTTGTACTGACAAACAGTTCAGTCTCTCCAGTGTGTGTCTGGTCTAAATTATCACCAGTATCTTCCAGACTGGTGGCCTCCCAGTCGCTCTCCCTACAGGGAAAAGGAAGGTCACTGGCACATTCACACACTAAGTGCAGAAGGTGAGAAGCCAAACGTGTTTAGATATTTGGGATACGCTGTGTGGAAGGTGGAAAGTAAGGCTAGAACCTGATCTCCATAGCTTTTATGTGTCTGACAATTTAACCACAGAAATGTGTTAGAGAAAAGCGTGTTACTCTGGATGAGTAGCAGAATGGCTTGTCTAAATTGTGTTTCAGATGGGAGTTACCCTCAACAACCAGAATTTCATCATTTTATTACGGATTTGAAAGTCACTTTCATTCCAGATAATCTGACCATTGGTGGAGGCCACCATATTGGATTATTGTTTGAAATGGCAAGCAAAGAAGCAGGTACCCGTCCGGTGTATTGCCTGATAGGGTACGCCACCAATGGGAAGCGGACACTTTAGCCAGAATATTTCAAAGGTTATATTTGTTTCATTCAGCTCATACCTTGGACCCCTTTGTGGTAGATATTTGCACCTGATACCTCACTTGAATATCTCTGCTATGTTGGCGATGTAAAGAAATCCAGAATTGGGTTTCAAACTGAATGTGTGGCTGATGCAGGCAGCTTTGGCTTTTTACTCTTACATTAAAGACTAATGTGACTCAGACCCCATGACTCAGTTCATTCAGTTGTTATTGCGTTTAGTTATTGCGGTGGAAATATGAACTTCTGTCCTTTTCACTGCAAATGATTAACTGCGACATCAGACTATTTGCACGTTCTCACCATATGCTGATGTCACGCTGGTCTGTACTTCTGAACCAACAGTGTCTCAATACGATTTTTGAAAAGTACCTTAACATTAGCCTTACAGTTGGTTTGCTTGTTTTAATTACTGTTATCATTGGGACTGCTTCTCAGTTCTGCAGAGCCAAGTATGGCTTAACTATTACCCAAAAAGCAATGAATTGAGTTCATTGGTTGAAGTGCTATACATCCTTTCTGTATCTGTCGGTGAAATGTGTGTCAGACCAGAAAGGAAGATTAGAGAGAAAGTGGGGCACTAAAGCCCGGAAAAGAGCAAGAGTGGGCTCTAGAGTAATCTATCCTTTTGCTCCTATTCTCCCTCTCTGTCTCTCCGTCATTCTCTCTCTCTGGTCATCTGATGACGTGCTTAAAGCCCCTCTTTGGGGGCTTTAATTGGTTGGATTCTGGGCAGCAGACTTATAGCTGCTATTGATCTGTTACATGCCGTGTAGAACAGTATGCAGGCACTGGCTATCAGGGGATGAAGACCCATTTTGCCAGCTCTATTAACAATGCAGATGTTTTAGAGGTTAACTGTTCAGACAGCATTCAATGAGATCAACTTGTATTGACACCTGTGCTGATTGTTGTTGTCAAACGGTCCATTTGTCATAGATGTTGCCTAACATTATTGGCCTGAGTATCACTATTTGTATACAGTCATACTAGGGAGTGTGCATTTTGCCAACATTCATCATTCCACCTGAGATTCAAGATGTGACATGCACCTCTGAAGACCTTGATCAGATGTTAACTTCTTGCTGCTTTATTTGGGGAACAATGGGTACTGCGCATCCTTTTTTTTTGTTATTAAAAGAGGGATGTTGGCCATTATATATGTGTACGTTACTTCCATTATATTCTCTCCCATCGGACATTCTCCTCGAGCATTTATTTGTGTCCTGTCTCTGGCCATTCATTGAACTGTCCGACTGCTTATAGACTGGATTAACTCAGGCTCCATGTTAACATTATGGCACTACATTCACAGAGACATCAGAGACGAGGGGTGGGAACAGAAGACTAGGCCACTACAGAATGAAACCTGAAAGACATACAACTATACTGAGTAGGGATGCTCCGATCGCCAATTTTGGGGCCGATCGCCGGAATCAGTATCGGCCGATACCGATCGCCGATCCGATCGAGTGGGCGGGGCCTAAATGGAAGATTTAAACATCACTTTAAATCTTCCATTTAAAGTGATGTTTAAACTCAGTTAATGGGGCTCATTCACTGCAGCTTCCACAAACAACAATCAACTTAATTATTACATTCAAATGATGTACATTATTCAAGTTTACATTCACTTTGGATAATAACACGGGAGAAATGAGCGGAAGCGCTCTCTTTTCCTCTCTCCCTCTCCTGACAGCCTATCAGTATCTCATGCAGCTCACTGATCTAGTAATGAGTGACCCGACAGTGAAGAATACATATATTTATAATGACTAGTTTAGCTTGTTCCAGAGGTAGATAAAATAGCTAAGTGTGTTAGGTCTAACTCTAAGTGTGTTTCGTCCCGCTCACCGGTCCGGCGGGCGGAGCTGCAGGATTTCTGCTTCACACACACGTTGCATACCGCTATTTTACTGTCTTTTTCGGACACCTTAAAATAATGCCAGACCGGTGAAGCCATTTTGGCGAGCTTGTTTTGCCGCACAGAGAAAAGCGTCATGTATTTTACGTCATGCAATCGGCTCTCGCGATCGGCATGTTTAGAGAGCACCGATCGATCGGTAGAGAGTGAGTATCGGCCGATATCGATCGGTGACCGATCGATCCGAGCATCCCTAATACTGAGTGTACAATGGAGAACAGCTACATCAGACAGAGAAAAGCTCAACAGAAAAAATCAAAGCAATACAGTCAATTAAAAGGGGAGGGGTGAAAATCCTCCATGACCTACATTTGCATTACAATCTGCAGCTGATGCATGTGCAGTTTGTATATGACACTGTAAAAGCACAGTAAGCCAGTTAGCATAAATTACCATGTCAAGTCTGCCTGGAGACAGTTTGCTAGCTTGGGATTTCTGTGGAGAGACCACCCTGGTACTTTCCTGTTGTACAAATGATCTTGCAAAGCATGTGAATACTAGAAATCACACTTCCTAAAGTTCTCCTCTGCTCAACACTTTGTCTCTAGGTAGAAGTGCCAAATGCCATTTAATGACGGACTGAAGACTGTGTTCCTTTACTAAAGCTATACTCACTACATTGTGGACTTCAGTCCAATAGTAGACTCAAAAACATCTAAAAGAGACATTTGTATCTGAATATTTTGATGTAGGCACCCCAAGACATGTTATGTATTGCTTATATTGCTGTCCCAGTGAATGATCTCAGATGCAACATTCCTATAGCTTTAATGATGTATAAATGGAAATGCTATTGCCATTTGCACAATACAAGGACCAAATGTGCATGATGAGAAGTCATTCACATGGCACACCACAGAGTTTGATAGGAAAAGGGATGGCAGCATTTAGTTTGATGAGAGCTTTGCATTCTTGTTATCATAATTAGTTCCCATCCATTGCTTTTGTATCCATTCATGCTACAGTGCGTGGTGGAGGAGGCGGGGAATGACGGTGGAAGGGTGTAGAAATACATTAGCTCTGTAAGCAAACAAATGAGAAATAGATGCAAAATTGGGAGCATTTGTTAGATCTTTTTTTGTTTCTCTGCGCCTCGGAGACTTAGCTTTCGCACTGCCGAACCACACTGAGGTGGCATCCTATCACTCAAATGACTAATCGTTGTCCTCTTTACTCCTCCACTTTACTTTAACAACGAAAATGAATATATATACCTTTTCCTATGTTCTGCTTTCCCTTAAGAACTCCCCATTTTCTCTATTTTGCCTGAATCATTGTGTCAACACTTTTCAAATGTTGCTGTATTAGTTCCAGTGTTCATTAGTATTCAGGATGCAGCCCAACATCGGCACACTGACACACTTATGGTTATCAGCTGCAACTTTGTTTAGTGTACGGTATCAGTCCTTAACTCTTTGACAGCAGTACATCTCAATATCATCATGACATCATTTGTCACTGCTTTGACTTTCCACACCAAGAGTGAGAGGACAGGATAGAGGAGGAGGAGGAGGAGTGCAGGAAGGAAGTGAAGAGAGTTGGAACATGGGGGAAAGGGTAGGGTGAGAATAGGAGAGGGAATTGGGAGGGTTAGGAGAGAAAAATAAGAAACACGATCAGGGCAGAAAATGAGGGGAAATAGAAGCACATGTGGATGAAAGAGCAAAGGAGATGGGGGAGATACAGCCTTCAGAGAGTGGAGGAGGGTAAGAGGGAATCTCATGCTCTGTTCAGGATGCATTTCACTGCATTGCAGTGTCACACCGACACACATTTAAAACGACAGTCTCTATTGGTTCTTTTAGAGATGACAGATTGTTAATACCTCTAGTAGAATTGCAGTCAGTATTATAATCTGCCACATTGTTGGCCCATTGCCAATGTTGATGAATATCGTCACCAAGCTCCACACCCAGTCATCTTTCACCATCTGCACAAAGACTCTCAGACGTCAGCCCGCTGTTGTTTTGATGCCTCATTTGACTATGATGCAAACCATTGACAAACAACATGTTGGGTTTAAACCTGAACAGCTCCTCCTCTGTGCTTCTGTCTCTCCTGGGAATATGATGCTCATGTGTTACAGAAATGTCTCTTTAACTTATAGTGGTTAGTAGATAAGAGTATTTAGCCTCTCTTTAGTTTGTATAGTTTTTCATTATTGAAATCATGTTAGACATGTCATGCTGATATCGTTATCAAAGTACTGGCTCTTTTGATTCCAATCTGTTTTGGTTCAGATTATTTAACCATTGTGACCATATCATTTCTGCCTAACACTAGAACATATACCTTTTTATATAACTGAATAAAACCAGATAATGCCACAACATGTATGTCTTGTGTTTAAAGCAAAATCCATCAATATAGCACCAGCATTACCACCAGACTCAACCAAAGAAGTTTTCAATACCGGAAAACCTTTTTTCAACCTGTAAACGTACTGAAATCTGAACATAATCTTCATCCTTTTTCATTCTCCCTCTCTCCTTTCTTTCAACTCCTCTGCTCTGTGCTCATCCTCTCCTTCATGTCCCTTCTCCTGTCTTCTGAAGACAGCTGTTGGGAGCTGCAGTCAGACTGTCCAGAGTTTGTGTGTCAGCACTGGTCACACTGCAGCAGGTGCGTGTGTGCTTTCGCTCGCCCACACGTTTCCATGTGTTGTTGCCCATTGAGGCTAGACTCTCTGACTGTGTGTGTGTGTGTGTGTGTGTGTGTGTTGCCGTGGGCAGACGGGGCAAGCTGACTCTCTGTCAGCAGCTATTGATGAATGAAGATGTGAGCGTGGTTTCCAAGGAGGCCAGGGCAACTATTACAGCAGACTATAATAAACCTTGACCTTGGAGACCATGCTGATTTGTAACCCTACATATCTCCTTACTTAACCCCAATAACTCGTATGATTGCATTGTAGATTTATCAAGATCGTTGTTTTGATGTATTGTTTTCACTTATTCACTGCTACATTCATTCACTTTTTCAACACGTCCGAGGTGAATTCAAACCACTCACAATGCACTACTTAGTTTATTAATATGTAACTATAGTCTTTCAGTACGATACCACACTGACACTGACATCCTAGCCTGTCTCTCTGCTTGGTGGGTGGCTCCATCTGTGTATGCCAACTGCTCAGCTACGAGTGTGTGGGGAGGGGTGTGTGAAATCATTCTTTACTCGGGTCTCTTTAACACAGTAACACGTCATTTTTGTTATGCTTTGTTGCCAAATAATTAGTGTCAATTTTTGAAAGTATAAAATAAACTTTTGAAAATAAAAAGTTCAATGTCTGTGTTGTTTGGGATACTTGACAGCATAAGATGCAGCAGAGGCCCTTTACTATGTTATCAATGATGCATTGCCTCCCTAGCATTAGTGACACACAGCCAGCGTCATTTTTAATAAGAAACATAAAGAAGAAAATATGCATTTCCTAAATGTAGCCTTCTTACTGTTGATGTGGCTTTCCCCTGCTCTCTAACTATCTATTAACAGATCTCCTTACCTCTGACCAGCTGTGTGTGTGTGTGTGTGTGTGTGTGTGTGTGTGTGTGTGTGTGTGTGTGTGTGTGTGTGTGTGTGTGTGTGTGTGTGTGTGTGTGTGTGTGTGTGTGTGTGTGTGTGTGTGTGTGTGTGTGTGTGTGTGTGTGTGTGTGTGTGTGTGTGTGTGTGTGTGTGTGTGTGTGTGTGTGTGTGTGTGTGTGTGTGTGTGTGTGTGTGTGTGTGTGTGTGTGTGTGTGTGTGTGTGTGTGTGTGTGTGTGTGTGTGTGTGTGTGTGTGTGTGTGTGTCCAGCTGTATGGTCTCCAGTCTCTTATCAGTGTAACCACTGGCCCGTCGTTAATAGCGACCATCTGGTGCCCATTCAGAGTTGGTTTCAGCTCGCGGGCAACTCTGAGCTTCATGTCCAAACTACCCGCACCAAATCACTCCCCTTCTCCAGTTTTTTTCATTTTCCCTTTTGCTTGATAGTGTTCATCCTTCTCTCCTCCTTGGTTGTCTTTCAATTGGCACATTTCACTTTCCCACCATTCCCTATCTCCTCCTCCCTAGATGTATTTGTACTTCTCTCACCATATCACCTTTCCTCTAATGATAGCCTGTAATCTGTGCTAACATGCAAGACTCCCTTTTGAGATCATTTAAATAAATACAGGCATATTAGATGGAGAGACAAATTCCCTCTCTTTAATATAATTAAAGACTGCTTTAACATAACAGCCTTTTTTGTGAGGGCAGAAATTATGACGCCAGTTTCATGTCGATGCTGCATTGGTTCTAACGTTTTCGATGGTCTCAGATTTCATCAAATAGTTCTCATGGCAACCAGAAAGAGTCTCCGGTTTATATAAACACAAACAAAGGAACTTTGTCCTTCAAGCCTTATTTAATCATGGAGAGAGCATGAGTGAGGATGAGGGATAACTGTTGAGTTGATTGCAATACTAGCCCAAAATAAACAGTGGTCACTTGCACAGGATGTCTGTTCTAAAGGAGTACACAGGCTAAGCAGTCAAAAAAGAAAAAAGTGCCTTTTACATTTCTAATACATTGACACATTTCAATGTAGTGTCCTTTCAAAGACCTTCTTTCTGCTTTCTTCCAAAATGCATTAGCACACTCTCACACACTCTGTGTCAGCATAGTGTGACATTCCAAGGAACAGTCTGGAGGGAGGTTTAGGACAGAGACAGACTTGGCAGCTCGTCATCAAATTGCCATACTATCTCTCTCACTCTCTCACACATGTAGAGACACACACACACACACACACACACACACACACACACACACACACACACACACACACACACACACACACACACACACACACACACTAAAGGAAATCTGTCACCTCGGTCACAAATGTGAAATGTGTGAGAGACACTAGTTCCCACAGAATGTCCCACAAACTATAGATTGTTAGGATTCTATATCAAAATATATAGTCCTTTCTTAATTTTAAAACATTACACAGAGGGAATAACTAACAGCTGCAAGAACATTATTGTGGGACATTTTTAATTATCTTGGCCTGGGACTATTTTTTTGCATGCTTACCACATCATAAATTAGCCAACATATTGTGAAACATTAAAGCATTTTGTGGCCATATTTTTTCTCAAATAAGCTAGTACTGCTTGCTCGCTTACTTCTGTAGGTTGACAAAGAAAAGCATCCGCTTAGCATCGTTTGTACACGGATGCACTGAAGAGTAGAGCTTACAGCGGTTAAGTGTATATGTGTGTTTTTGACTGGGTAAGTGTTGGTGCTGCTGGGATAATTACAAGCCTCAGAAACAACCATGTCACACAACAGCTATTTCTATTGACAGCCAGCTATGCTACTACACACATGGCAGCGGTCTGGCCAGAGAGTAAAGCAATTGAAACTTGTGTTTTTTACATTACATGTTACTTGTATCCTAAGCGACTTACATACTCAATACTGTGGGCAATCCCCACAGGAGCAATTTGGGGTGAAGTGTCTCAGGGACACAACGACATGCTGACTGCAGTGGGGTTTGAACCTGTGACCCCCTTATCTGAACACCAAGGCTCTATCCACTGCGCCACACGCCTCCTTTTTGTGTTTGTGTGTGTCTCGCTGTGTGTGTGGGGTAGACAACTGGAGCTGCCAATAGAGCTATTTCTACCCAGGGGTCACTCGGTGCTAGACAGAGTAGATGATGTGTGTTAGCAGCCACTTCATCATGAGAGCAACAACTTTCCACAAACAGGGCAGATTGCCTGATATCCACTTTTAGCCAACTTCCTAACTCTTGACACTTCTTCTGATGGCATGTGAGCTAGTAATGGGTAATACCATCGAAAATCATTATCAGTATTAATAAGAACAATCTGTATCCTACGGAAGAGGATTAGGGCCACATAAAAAAATTTTTTGTGAGGATTTGAAAAAAATATTATTATTTTTTGTTCTGAGAAAAAAGTCAGAATTCTGACTTTTTTCTCAGAACAAAAAATAATAATATTTTTTTCAAATCCTCACAAATTTTTTTTGTATGTGGCCCTAATCCTCTTCCGTAGTATCCAATCGAAAATATGCTAAATAAAATTGAATATAAATCACAGAATTGACCTCGGGCAAACCTCTGTCATACACGTAAAACAGCTCAAATGTATACCTTAAGAAGTAGCAAACAACAGTATTCACTTGTCCAACAATACGCTTTAGTGCTGTGTATAACTGTATATTGGCCTTCTAGGTTAGACTGTGTATCATATACTTCCCCTGGAGTAGGCCATGACGTGCAAGTGATACAAAGCAGAAAACAAAGGGTCCCCCCCTGACACTATTCAAGCCTAAAAATCAGACTTTCACTCGCAATAGACATGCAAACATAAATACACTGTTTCCACGGCAACTGGCAGAAATGGCAGAGGCCCCATTGACTAGATAGCTGCTCTGAGATGGAGAAACATGCATGTCTCTTTTTTCCACCTGGTGGCATTGCTTAATTATTGAACTACTTAAACAAAAAAACGTTCTCATGATCATCATTCATGTTGCTGTTGTGTAACGGTTACAATTACAAGGCTCGGTCGCCTGGAATGTCTGCCTGTTTATGCTCATGGCATGGGAGGAGATCTTTTGCCATACCCATATATTGAGCAATGCCAATGCCTGCAGACACATCTCTGTCTCTGTCTTTCAGTGGAATTGTTGCATATGGAAAAGACGGTATTGCAACAATCTCACAAAATCTGACTTGAGTGTGTCCTAGAGTTTAATCTTTCCATCACACCCATAGCAGCATACCTGTGCGTGTAGTCAGGAGCAGATAGTGGTTCTCTTGTTTTGCCTCATATCAAATCTAGAAGTGTGGGTTGTGGAAATTGAATAATCAACTGAAATCAGACTCTTCTCTTGACAGCATTGGCTGCAATTCTACAGTAACTTTATTATGTAAAAAACGTTTGCCCCATTTAATCCTACGTTCTTTCCTTTGGCGGCCTTCTCGTGGTACTGTGGCATCCATCAGCCACACCCTTTTCAATAACAAGAAGTCAGAGTGAGGGCGAGAAGGACAGATGGATGGTGGATAGGATGACTAAACAAGTCAACGCAGGAATGAATGAGCATTATGGTGTTGTATAACAGGAAGGTCTTTTATGGCATGGAGTAGCCACACCCTCTGCAATAACAAGCATGCACAGTAAAAGAGAAACGGACTGATGAATGGAAAGAGGAAAAATGTTGAGGTTGTAATGGGCTCCATGGGACTGGCATTAAATTATGTTTTGGTGACGGGTACTAGAACGTTACATTTGCCATCCAGAATGGCTTCATTCACTGTCATGCTGTGGCTCTCCGTGTACAGTGTCTCTGAGCAGTCAAAGGCACAGAAAGCTAATTCAGGTCTTTTAGAAGAACAGGACAGATGCGGATTGTCTGTAAACCAGTTCTTAGACGAACTGTTTGTTCATAATTACATGGTGTCTGAGACTAAAAACTACAGATGCTGTTCCACTGGTTTAGTTGTGGAGTGCAGAGACAGATGAATTCAGTTCATTCTGGAAGACACATTCAGCTCAGTCGAACAGACCATAGCAGAGGATATTTAACACAATATATTTTATAGTCCCTAAGGTTTAGAGATTGACACCAAATATTCTGCGTTTACTGTATGTAACTTGTTTTAATTTCAGGATACATATAAGAACATTCTTAAGATTTCTTTACCCGGGATTCAGAGGAATTTAGACATCAGTCATTTCAAACATGCTCCACACCAGCTCAGCTCCAAAGATATCTCACACCAATGTTAGACGCTGAGGAATGTTTTTTTGTTCCAACATACATTTGCTTAGCCCTGTTCTCATTACCATTCAATAATACATTTATTTGGATTGTTCTGTAATTCATTCCTGCTTGAAGTATTTTTGTATACCACCTCAAACCCATTCAGTGAGTGTTTAAGCTAAATCAGCAGCATATCGAATTTGTTTTGTCCAGCCGCTGAGAGTAAAAGACAACTTTGTGTGTTGTAAATCTCTCTGTGCGAGTGAATGACAGCCCTGTGTGTGTCTCTGCATGCAGCAAGGACTGTGCTGACAGCAGAATGGCTCGCTCTGTTGGAGGGGATTCACACTTCACATCAGATCATCACAACCAATCTGTCTCTCTCACACACACACACACACACACACACACACACACACACACACACACACACACACACACAACCCCACACTCTGATCACTGGACAGAATGTTGCAAGATCTCCACACAGTTTCATACAAGACCTCTCTGCCACTACCTTCTCTTTCTCTCACACACACACACACACACACACACACACACACACACACACACACACACACACACACACACACACACACACACACACACACACACACACACACACAGTGGTGCTTCAACCCCACAGAGAAACCGACTAGTCACACTGAGCAGCAGGACAATAGTTCTGTCAATCAACGTCAAGTCTCTGCTTAGCTGCCGGAGAGCCTGAGGCCTTCCAGTAGACAGCTTGTTATCCTGTGAGCAGGACACTGACACTGGCCTGAAGCATGTAAAGGCTCCAGCTCCAACTCCTCATTACTTTTTGGACCTGAATACATGTGCCAGTCATAAGTCAGTGTTTTCCACTGAGCGAGTGGGCTCAGTGAGTGCTTGTTACAGATGTTTCCTTTAGAAAGTACAGGCACAAGTCTATAATGAAGTTAACTAACAAGATTAGCTGACTACTGTATACTGTACTCCAATATACTACATTGGTTTTCTGTACATTCAGTTCTTAGATGCACAGAAAACAAGAAGAAGAAATGATGGATTGTTGTCGTCGGTGTAGTTCAGTAGCATTTTTTCGCATATGAATGAATGCAGCACATTTTAAAATCCCTGTGTCTGTATTTCAGTGTTGTGCTATTTAGTTACCTATGTATTAGGAGATCCTGCTAAATGACGCAGCTGCAGTCCTGATGTAATGGAAATGTAACTCAACATGTTATTTGTGAATCAATTCAGACAATCAAACCCTAAAACAGACTTGGAAAGCTAAAGCACTGTGTAGTGGCTGTGCAGACGAGTTGTTGATATTAGCAATTACGTCATTAAAAGCCTATGTAAATAGTCATTCTTTGTCTTTCTTTATTTCTTTCAGGTGGAACCAAAGACATTGGATCAGCGCTGACCAGGATGTGTATGAGACATCGCAGCATAGAGGCCAAACTCAAACAGTTCTCCATGTAAGCAACACAGCACATGTATTGGTTTGCTTTTTTACCTGTACTTCTCCATATATGCCAAAATACAGGATGTAATATATCTCTTGTGCAATTCTGGTGAACGATTGGCTGGGTTGTAGGGTGGGAGCGGGAATTTAATTGAGGTAAGCATGTATATAAGCCCCATCACTGTGGTTTTATTGTGCTAAAAAGGCATTACACATAGTTCATACTGTATGTCCAATAAACCTCCCCTTCAAGTACTGCACATTTTCTTTTGCAGACCGAAATTCTCTGCAACAAGCTTTTAAAACTTTCAAAGATAAACATATGACTATTTCCTTTTGCAGTGTTTCCTATATAAATAACTCACTCATTCAGTTAGTGTACTTTGACCCAAACTGTTTCCCTCACTCAAATAAAATGGTCTGCATTCAAATCTCAGCATACCCTCCATTTCTAGGCATTTAGTGTGTGTGGGTGAGAATGCCCCTCGTCGGGGACTTTCTGGGAAAGAGACGATTTGTCTGGCAACACAAGTATCTCTAATGTTTCAGTGTTGCCACACACACACACACACACACACACACACACACACACACACACACACACACACACACACACACACACACACACACACACACACACACACACACACACACACACACACATACATATTGCACAGACAAGAGGCTCTCTAATTTCGGGTGGCATTTCAGTAGAGATTCCACTTGGATCTCCATAGCAGAGGCTGTACGCAGGGGGCTGTGGTTGCCCCCCACCCACTGACACACACTCACTTTTGGAGAAATGTCTACAAGAGGGAGTCTAATTTTAGTTTCATGCAGTAAGCCTGCAGCTGCCTACCTCTCACACTCACAAATACAAGACGGACACAGTTTGGTAATGATTGAGAGACATGACTGCAGCAGCTTCTTACTTCCTCCTGTGACTCACAGTCAGACATAGGCAGACTGTTTCTTACCTCAGTCTCTGTTTTCCTCCCCTTTCTCTGCCTGTTAATGATTGACATCATTGACCAAATAGTTTATAGACAGAAAGGCCAACCAGACATAATGATTTTGTCTGCAGTCTTTCTGCCAGTTTATAATTAGGTGACAGTTATCGTGACAAATCCTGCAGGGCAGGTCATGTTGTTCACATTTCAAATAAAGTTTGTTTGGTAATATGATTGCTAAATAAAATGTTTTGGATGTGATTCATGAAAATAGTGAACCCAATCAGTGTTTATGATTCATTCCAATAGTCACAACTTGAGTTTTTAATAGTTTAACTTGAGATAGATTTGAATGGTTAAAGTGATTAAGCGCAGCCCAGATTAGTAGTAAATGTCTGGTGTTTTCACAGGGCCTTCCTGGAGGGAATGATCAACCCTCTACAAGAACAGATGGAGGACTGGAAAAGAGGAGTCAACACTTTGGACAAGGACCATGCTAAAGGTAGGAGAGAAGAATGTAACAATAACACAACTGGCTGATCAAGAATCTTCTTCGACAATAGGATACACATTTTATATTTTAAAACGATGTAAAGTGACAAAGTTTTAACCAATATTCAATGATTTGCTTCAGTATTTTTGATTATTCTTCTGTTCCACATGATATAACTTTGTCTATGAAAAACTGTAAATTAGCAATACGTTTTCACAGATTTGGTTTTCTTTTGTTATCTTGTCCATCTGTACCAGAGTATAAAAGAGCCCGGCAGGAAATTAAAAAGAAATCCTCGGACACACTGAAACTTCAGAAGAAAGCAAAGAAAGGTAAAAAAAACAAAACACTGTCATTATTTATATAAACCAAACCTTGTGAATTATCAAAAATAACATTACTAGCTATAGTTCATCTTAAAGTGATTAACACAAATCTTGAACTAATTCTTGTTCTCATGGAGTCGTTACATTTTTACCAGAGTATGAAAACGAAAGAAAAGTTCATGATACAAAATAGAAACCTGCATAATATTCTTATTGTGCAGGAATCAAAACAACTTAAGTACAGGGATCACACACTTAAGGACTTAAAGCATTGCATGCCAAGCTTAGTGAAATATTTCAGTCTCAAGTGTCCTCAAAGAATTTGTTCAGATTGAATTATTGGAAAGCAAACTAGCAGAATGTTTTTGTTATCCTCTTTTAGTTTGCAATTTAATCGGGAACATCGAAACTTGAACTGTTTATGTCCCTCGCGCAAACGGATTAGTCATATACATGTTCCCAGAATCTGGTCATCTGTTTTTTTCACAGGTACAGCCTCATTTTTGGTCTGACTGTTGTGTAAACTAGTGTGCATCAGGATGGAAGAATTTCAAAACATTGACAGAATCCAGATGCTGTAATTAATTAATACTTGAAAATATGCACCTGAGCTTTGGAAGTAGTTTGTTTATGCTGTTTACATTTATAGACCTACAGGAAAAATAAGATTATTGATGCATGAAAGGCTTCAGTTGTAGAAACAACTTGGGGGGAAAAATGCCACCTCGTGTTTGAAAATGGGAAGATGTCCAGACCCTATGTATATAGTTCTCATCAGACTGCAGTGATGTGTATAGAAGAAGTTTGTCCTGAGTGATTAGACTAGAGAGATTTAGTGCCGCTAAACATTACCTTACTTGGTAAACACTCTGAGAGGGCAGGGGCAGTTCTCTTGGCTGAAGTTGTACCTACGTACACAGAAATACAATGAATATGCTTCCAGTGTGTTTAGAGATGATGATAGTTTTAGTTCTGAATCACTGGATGTCTCAGAATCCTAATGTCAACCGATTTCTAGAAAATAAATGCAAGAAACTATTAATACAAATACTCCTACTGTGCAGCACATTTGACTTTGGAATGTAACTTATACTGTACATGATCATTACTAATACTGCTACATAACATGTGTCTCATTTACATACAGCTGTCTGCATGACTTTAATTATCATTAAACAATGCTGAGCTTGAGACCATCAAATGTGTGAGCACTCGAAGTGTTGTCCATGTGACTCTCCTTTCTGTTTACCAAACATGTCCAGCAAATAGAAAAACATAATAATGGTTTATCTTCAAAAAGAAAACATACTGATGCTGTGTTTGGCTTAACAGTCATTGACTCCAACAGACACACACTTCTGCACCTTTATGTCACGCGTTACATGCTGGCAGGTTTTCAGTTGACTTTGATCTCTTTCCTCTCCCTGATACCATCCTTCTGCTTGTGCTGAACTGCAGCTGATAATCTGGGTAAGTCCAGTGGTGGAATAGACCCACTGTCCACGCTGTTACATTCGCTTCAATGCTTAAGCAAGCATCTTGGTTGCATTGTGAAGAAGCCACCACAGATATGAAGTTTCATGCAAAGAACAAATATGTGTGGATGCTGCCTGATATTGGCATGCTAGGGTTTCCATCACAGGTGCAGCTTTTGTTTACAGTTTTGCATTGCTACTCATTATTGGCACATTATTATATAAAGTGTGTGAAG
Source organism: Gymnodraco acuticeps (assembly GCF_902827175.1). NCBI lineage: Eukaryota > Metazoa > Chordata > Actinopteri > Perciformes > Bathydraconidae > Gymnodraco > Gymnodraco acuticeps. Next base: position 1,944,255 of record NW_022992336.1, on the reverse strand, counting down.
CTGCAGCCACCCATCCATCTGTTGCCTCTTGTACTTGCTCTCCTTTGATTTCTTCTGACTCTTGTCATTTACTGTATGCCGTTTTCCTGAAAAGGAAATTCAACTAGACCATGAAGTGTTCCATGACTGAGCCTTTGCTCTGACCCACATTATGGTCAAATAGAAAAGCGATATACTTTATTAGATAAAGACTATAGACATATTAACACATGCTGTGGTCTGAAGCAGAAGAAGAGGAAAGGAAGTGAAGTGGACCTGATGTATAGTTGGGTAAAGATAATTGGTCCACTTGGCTCTTCTGCTTTACTGGTCCAATTCTTTAATCTTTCATTTCCTCAAACTGTCTTTTGGTCTCCACCTAAGTGTGCCAAGTTTCTGTTACTTTGCTTTTCTCAAAGCCACCTACTGATAAAAGCAGCTCATTGAGAAATAAAGTGATGCTTCAATTTTAAAGGTAAGGGTTCGACACCATCGTTCACCTACAGCAATCAGTGTACCAATAGATTATTATTAAATATCTGAATACACATCTTGCTAGCAACAAGAACCGTAAACCATTGCTGGTAGGGAGAAAATAAAATGATAACTTAAATGCAGTTTAGGAATATGCAACTAGTTTTAGATATACAACTTAAAAGTAGGGATGGGAACGATTAATCGAATATTCAAAATTATTCAGGTATTCGAATATGAGAATATCAGTTATGAATATTTTATTGTAATTTTTTTTTTGGGAGAGGTGCCTAAGTTGATTACATATGATCAAATGGAATAATTCAATGTATACAACAGTGCCATAGCTAAGTGTGTTCTAAAGATGTGTTTTGCTCCGCTCACCGGTCCCTCACAGCGGGCAGAGCTGCAGGTGCTGATCTCTCTCTCTCTCGCGTCCGGTTATACTTCACTCGCGTTTATGTCCAAATCCATCAGATCTAGCTAGTTCTAGCCAATGATATGGCTGCTGCCCCTCCCTACACGCAGATCACGCAGACATTTATGGAAAGAATTAACACTCCATCTGTCTGCTGGTGTTGTTTTCTAATGTTTTGATATGTGTCTTGTGAGGGTGTTTTTCTGACCTGAGACCTTAGCCTTTGCTAAGTAACAGCCTGTGAGTGCAACTTAATGTAATTATTGGTCATGTGAAAGCTGAATAAACTAATCTCATTTCTGTGTGTGTGCACATGTATCTTCATGAGTGCAGGACCCCCACCATATTCATCTTGGCTTAGTGACTCCCTTTATGGCAAGTTGAGATGGGTTGGTGTGTGTTGCGATATTGTGGACACAGGACATCCACAGTAGTACGCCATCAATTAGTCATCCTAATGGAGTGAAGCCAAAACATCACACTACACTAGGTTTCACAAGCACTTATTGTCTTTTAATTGAACACTGGAAAGACTTGTGAAATATATTTCATTTTGGATTTGTTTACAGCGACTCAGTTCCCATTGAACTTCCTTGAACCCAAGTGTTTGTCTGTGGAGGAAGAGGAAGTAGCAATCAGGGCTTTGCCATTCACATAGTTGCACAAGTTATGGAAGAGAGACTGGGAATGTGTTCAGTTCAGCACTAACAATCCCTCTGCTTACCACAAGTTGACATCTCATGCCATGATGCCTGCATTGTCTCAGAACACGTGTGTATTTATGTGTGATTGTGTGTGTGCAACCACCTCCATCCCTACAATTACGTTTTCTTATACATCACCACTGATGTCTGCCTCAAGCTGATTGAGTAATGGCTTTTGGTTGGATATGTTTTACTCTGTGGTATTTCAAAGTGTTTTATAACATTTACCCTTCTGGTCAGTTTCCACATGAGCTTATGCATATCTGGAATATATGACCTTGTGATTCACTTGTAAAGGGCTAAACTCAAATATGTCTCATTACAATGAAGTCGGTTTAATTGCTTTTGCAGAAACAAATCTAACTTTTTAATATATTATCATGAGTTAAAGGATAGGGTGCTTCCAAAATGGGTGGACCTGTGACAAAAGCACCTAAGGAAGATATGTTACACTGATTGTTATGATGTCTGGGCACTACTCGCTTCCCAAGATACTCATTATCACTACCAAAATTGCAACAAAAAATAAATGTGCCTTTCCATATGTCTCAGACAGAGTATCTCAACTTACAGTAGCGTCCAAACCCACTGTGGTTATGTCAATAATACAGTCTGCCAAGACTTGAACTAGTGGAGAAAACCAGAATACAGCATGCTCCCTTCGTTTACTGCATGCCAAGAGACACCACAGCATCACAGGCTTACGGCCTCCAAGAGCTACTTATCTACAAAGAGGCCAACCTGTTCGCCTACATATTTCAATGTTTTTTTGTTTATCATAAACAGTTCCTTTAAACCCAGTGCTGCGACAGGAATACTTCACAATGTCACACAACTTCTCTGAGCATTACTGCAGCATTACAGAAACTGAGAGCATCTTTCGATGTCATGGCTTGTATTGAGCATGTTCCATAAAGTTGACATTTATTACAGTTAACTGCACAATTTTTTATTTGATAGATGTCATTCAATAAAGATAGACCAGCTATCACTAGTGATTGAAACATTAGCTGAAATGTCAGCATAGCTTACAAATAATTGCCTTGGCAACAAGATGGAAAAATACACATTTTGCCTGGAGGGAAGTGAATAATAATGAGTCCTGTCCTGCAGTGGAAACCAGACTAATGAGTGAGGCCTGTCTCGCCCTCTCAGGCTCAGTCATACTGCCAGTTCTCCACAAAACCTAGTACAATGTAATTGTATACTTGTCTCCTCTAAATGTGGCCTTTAGATCTATATGAGCCTGAAGATATATACTGCAATTTGGACTTTCCAGTCCACAGCCCATCTACTGCATTATGGTCTTCATAGTGTAATAGAGTATGAAATGCCATAAACACACACACACACAACTCTCATTCCTCTCAGCGTCACGGTCACCTCAGCTTGGTAAATGGATCCCCTCCATATGGAAAATCAGTTTGCCTTATTTTGTCAACAAGTAATAAGAGCTATCTAATAGGGACTCACACTTCATCAATCAATAAACACATTGCACTCAAGTGGTAAATATTTGGTAATTTCTAAGTTATGTCAGCTGTTGTGCAATAGGTGCATAATGACCATTTGTGCCTTTGGCTTTTTCCATTAACCTATTATTTAGCTGTGCCCTTGAAGCCATTGTTGATTGTCATTTTAATGGTGGTGTAGTCATCTGAGGAAGAGATAAAGCAGCTGAAACTGAACTTCCCACATGCTGTATGATACCTAATGCATACACTGCACTGACATATCTGAGAGGAAAGATCACACGTCCTTACGTTTCACTTTTGAGGTGAGGATGATTCGCCTGTGTAACCTTATCTGCTTTTTTTCTCTATTGATTTGCATGGTATAATGCCACATGTCAAATGTCTCGGAAAGACGCCAGTTTGTTATCATTGGCTAGACCCAAGAGCAGAGAGACATACAGACCACAGAGTGGTTCACTGTTCAACCTTGATGGACCAAAGTCAACTACTGTGTGTGTGTATAAATGTGTGTGTGGAAGTGTAGTTCAAGTGGTTAGATAATGCCTTTGAGGCCCACTGTTTGTCATCCTGGGTAGTCACCAGCCTTCCTGCCTCCTTGGAGAACTTAAGAGGGCTTGATTTGGCTTCAGGGTATCCCGACTTAATATCGCACACTCACCCACAGAAAAGACACACAACACAAGGTCTCAACAACAGGATCACCTTGGGAAAGTAATTGCCCTAAGACATTCCTTGATTTGCATATGCAACACACGTAGACAGCACAAGGACCAGATGCTCTTCAAAATACCTTGCACACTTGCCATTCCTAAAACCAAACACTGAGTCACCTAAACTATATTTTGAGTGTCAGACAAAGAGCAATGGAGGGATATTTAATTTAGTTTTGGCTATCTCGACATAATGGATTGAAGTTCAAGAAGAGCAACAGATTAGCCTAAAGTATATATACTTCTTGCCGCCTCTGTACAATTGACACAAAACACTTCCATGGAAAGAGTGGCCCTTCATGCAGAGCTGATAGCCAAACAAGTAGTGAGGACATTCAAATGCTAGTACTGAAGATAGCAGTGTCCACAATGAAGATATTAACATGTAGAGCAGATGTTCAAACGACAGACAGTAGTTGTGCAGATTAAATGTTCTTTCATTGCTACATGATCATATTGTTTGTGACTTTTCATGCATGTTTTATTAGCACACCTCTATTCTTTTTCATGGTTGTGTGCAAAGAAAGATAAAGGGAGAATATTGCCCATCAGGTTTAGTGGTAAAAAGCATCTGAGCACCTTCATTTTAAAAGATTGTGAAGTAGTATTAGGACTATTGTAGGTAAGAATTTAGTTTTACATTTACAAGAAATAAAGTACATGACCTCTGAGATCATAAATAAATAAATTCACAAGTTTTTCCTGAGAATATTATCACCCTCCCCAGTTCTGTAAACTGTATGTTCTAACCTTCAATGGCCCAAACACACCGTCTTAGTTAATCACATGTTTCCTTGCGAGTTGGCATGTGTATTATACCTGGAATAATGTGTTATTTATTATTTTTGTTTGTCCATTTTGTTTTGAAGGTCGTGGAGATATCCAGCCGCAGTTGGACAGTGCCATGCAGGATGTCAGTGATAAATACATTCTGCTGGAGGAGACAGAGAAGCAGGCCCTGAGGAGGGCTCTCATCGAGGACAGACAGAGGTTCTGCTGGTTCGTAGGCCTGCTCCGTCCTGTAGTGGTGAGTACAGCTGTAAAAAAAAAAAAGAGAGATGAGCTTTCAGAAAGCATTTTCAAGCCCTCTACTTCTTCACAGTATATTCTTACTCCAGGCTCTCATAAAATACCTTTTTCCGCTATTTAAAGAGGAATCTGCTCTCTCTCTCTGCCATGAAATCTTTTAGGATGAGGAGATTTCTATGTTGGGAGAGGTCACCCATCTCCAGGCAATCTCTGATGACCTCAAAGCCCTGACTTCTGACCCCCACAAGCTTCCCCCTGCTAGTGAACAGGTGAGGAAAACCATCAAAGGGGAAACTGACATTCATCTCACTGACTGACTTGTTTTTGTTTTTTGAAGAGGTTCTGTGGATTAAATTGTTAAGTTCCGACTTTAAGTTCGACCTATAACTAGGACTTGTGTTTTCCTCCCTCTCAGGTGATCATGGATCTTAAGGGCTCAGACTACGGTTGGTCTTATCAAACGCCGCCCTCATCCCCCAGCACCACCATGTCCAGGAAGTCCAGCATGTGCAGGTACGTTCCGTCGGCCAATCACAACACTCGTAGCAGCAAATAAGTGAAAGAGAGGTCTTTCAAGTACACATTTACCTACTGTACCCATGAAAGCATGAAAGTAATCAGGGTGTCAAAATGATGTTGAACGGAAAATTAATTTACACCAGTTATTTTGGTCACCCGTTCCTAGAACTGAGGAGATGAAAGCATACTCTGTTTATATTTGGCCAATGACATGTAAACACATAGGATCTACTGTTAATCTGCCAATTGATCCTGTATACCCTTATGATGTATGTGAATCTTATTAGGAGACATAGTTGTAATGCAGTATGGGACAAGGACACAAAGAAAAACAATTGTGTTGTCCAATCTCTGTCTGCCACCCAGTGGTCAATCTGCAGGAGTTTGCAAATGATTTAGAGTATAATCCCTGCTTGATCTTCTCTTATGGTAGTGATAGTTCACTTCACTGAGAAATATAATTAAAGGTAACTAATATTAAGGAGAGAGCTTTGACCGATAAAAGCACTCATTTAGTTCTGTAGCTGTTCAGACCATGTCTTCTACCGTCTGTCCTCCTTGCTTTTTTGTATCTCCCAGTAATTGTTCCTGAACTGTTCTAGTGATAAGAAATAGATGTTATGCTCCGTTTGTGTATTGCTTTGCATTTTTTCAATGTTGGTTTGTGGGTTTTCTGTGAACAAATTGCAATTTGAGATTATCCGTTATGTCGTGGAAAGAACATTTAAAGGCCTCACACACTCTGAAAATATGTTGCAGAGGAGCCTTATTAAAGTTTCCGTCCCCAACAAGTCTTTTTTTAATCCTGTCAAATCATTGAGAGACCGCCCATTTTTATGATTTTGATTCTTTGCAAATTATAATTGTTACTCGTTTTTTTGTACTAGAAGCTTAAACTAGGTATAGTTTTGCCTTGTTCCAATGATTTATTACATTGTATGTATTTTTGCAATCTGCTTTAGATTGAATTCACACAGTAATTATGCTCTTTGCTTTTAATTAGTGTTCTGTGTGAATATCCTCAAAGGCTCCAGATCCTGTAATTATCCTCATTATGATGTCAAGCCTCTTATGTTGATTTGTGTTGTTGCCTTGACTGGATCGGCCTCAGTCACTGCCTGCTGCATCTTGGTGTGCCGTGTTAATTGTTTCCCACCCTGTCTCTCCCCAATCCCCGGCCTTCATCGCCCTCCTTTTTATTCCTTTTTTTTCCCTTTCTTATCCAACTTTCCTTCTTCAATCCATGTCTTTGGGTGCACTTGATTCTCTTTACCCGGCCTGTCACTGCCAAATGTCTGCTTCCTCTGGTCCTCCCCTCACCCATCACTCCTTCCCCTTTCACAGTAGTCTGAACAGCGTTAACAGTAGTGACTCCAGGGGATCCAGTGGCTCTCACTCTCATTCTCCTTCCTCCTCTTCTTCCTCCTCTTCCTCACACCACCTCTTCCACCACCATCACCCCCGTCATCGGTACCGTAGCTCCACGCTACCCCAGCAGGCCCCGGCCCGGCTCTCTAGCATCTCCTCCCACGACTCGGGCTTCATCTCTTCATCCCACGACCAATACACAACGTCCAAATCATCCTCGCCAATGGCAGCCGAAACAAAGGTAAGAAAAAACCCTCAGTTACATACACTTTACATCCCCTCAAAGTGTTGCATGTACACTAATCGAGACAAGACTATAAACCGCATATGCTCTATGATTTACAAGTCATTGTAGTCAGAGATAAAACCCCAAAGCCGCAATCACACAACCCTTCCCCTCACACATCTCCCCAGCCATCATGAGAGGCAGTTAGCTGGCAGCAGTAACTCTATGTGATCATGGTGAAGTCATTTCACCGCTATTATTATTATTGCATAAATGCTTAGGAAATGTGTCTGCCTCCATTGGAGCCCAGGGCAATACAGGTCACCCCCATCCTGCTATTAAAGAGTCCACCGCTGTGACAGCCTGCGGTTTGGCTGGATTATACTGTGTGTTGTATTTTCATTAAATGTATCACAGTAAAATGACATGTTACAGTGTGGACAGTCATTTCTTTTACAGGCGCAGAGTGTGTGTCTATCAGAAGGTCTCATTCTGTCAGTTTTATCCAACCATCTGACACGAGGTCTCCGATAATGATCAATGTGAGAGCACAGAGGATTATCGGCATGGGGTTTGTGGTTTGAGATCAACCATGAGAAGCGGCTGCACTAGCTGACATTTTGTTAGCACGCCAGCAACCAGAGTTCCCCTCTCCAGAACACATTGGTATAGACAGACTCCAAGTTTTTATGATGCAGGGAAGGTGGTTTGGCAAGCCCATATCTGACCCATATACAGAAGAGTCATAGGAATCAGACCTGGGGTTGTAGATGCAATAGTGCATGTGTGAAAGAGAACTGTCTCATGGCTAAACTAGGCTAACAAAAGTTCAATAAACACAAGATAGTGCTTAAACACATAATGTGGATCTCTTCCATTTCCATCCTTTTTTCAATACACACTTTTGTGAGGGGTGTTGTTCAACAAAAAAGGTTATTTCCCTACAGATTAAGTGTCTTTGTTAATAAAATAACCAGGGCCGATCTCTTTGATGATACAATGTGTCACATAGTTTAAGTTTGTGAGGATGCTTTTGACATCCAAAAGAAGATCGTTGCCTGTGCCTTCCTCTAACAAAGTTCCAACACATGCAGATAGTGCTGATACGACTCCCAGAGCACTCTCTCCATTGTCACCTGGCTGTTCTCCCCACTAACTGCTGAGAACTGTGGAAAAGTTGCCCGTGCTCTCTAACAAACCGCTCCTCTCTGTCTACCTGCTGACATGTCTGTCTTTGCAACTCTTCCCCCTCCGTCTGTCTCAATTCCTCTCTCCCCCTCCTCTTCCCCCTCTGGTCTCCCCCTGCTGCCTGCTTGCTGCTGCCCTCGCTGTCCCAGCCTTGTCCCAGCTCCAGGCTCTCTGAGGTCTCAGAGACTGGGCAGCTCCACAGTGACTGCAGCTCCCCCTCTCCTCTAGCTGCTGCTAGTGCACCTCAGCACGATACTGACAAGGTGAACCACACTCATCCACTTCCCCCCTCTCTCTTATAAATGCACCACAACTTCTTCGTACTAAACTCCTAACTTGGGTGTTCACTGCATCGACGTTAGCACAGAAGTCTTTTTCTCCATTATTTTATTCAGTTCTGCATTTGTTACTATTTCCTTTTACTATATATATATTTTATTATTTTATTTTTCTATATATTTTACATATTCCATATGGATTTCTTATTGTTTCTGTTTTCAATCAATCAAAGTTTATTTATATAGCCCAAAATCATACATTTTACATTTTTCTCAGGGGACGAATATGACCCTCAGATCGAACAAGGAAAACTTCCACAGAAACCCCAAAGTTAATGGGGAAGAAATGGAAGAAACCTTGGGGATTTCCCTTAACATAATCGACCCTTTGTGATATTATTTATTTTGTGTTTTGTATTCCATTGTTTACCATTATAATATTTTTTTCCACTTTTTGTGATTGTTCCTTATTTTTGTTTTTGTTATCATCCCTCCTCCCTCCTGCACACACATCCAGTTGTCCAACGGCTTTGACAGCTACAGTCCAGCTCATTCCCCCTACATTCATAGCAACGAGGCGAGTTTGGGCTCAGGGTCAGGCACTGCCTTCTTCCCTCCTTCATCCCCATCCCACACCACCTCCTCCTGCCCCACTCGCTCATGGTCTCGCCCTGCCTCTGCCTTGCTGCCAGACCACCCTCAAAACTGCACGCTGGGCTCCACCATGGTGCCTTCATCACGAGTCCCGAGCTGGAAGGTTGGTTCATCACATCCCATCCTCCTTTGTTAAACAAGTTCATTCTTTATCAGTTTGATCATTTTTGGTTAAATCTGCAGCTTGGAAAGAAGGGGGAAATAGTTTTAGGTGTTCATCAGAAGCACTTCAGAGTAATGTGAAGTATTAACGATGAACTCTTACATGCCTTTCTTTACAGGACTGGGCTAAACCGGGCCCTTATGACCAGCCTATGGTCAACACACTGAGGAGGAAGAAGGACAAGGGGACCCCTACTATAGTGGACAGTAATGGTAGTTTGAGTAATAATAGCAGCTTGGCATTGACATCTACCTCAGCACCACCTCTGGCTGCACTACAGACATCTGTATCCATGGAGGAGAAGAACAGAACTGTAGCTGCACAGCTCAAGGTCAGTCAGTCTCAAACTCATACAAACACAGCCTGCCTCATTTAGACCATCTCACTTACAGCCAGCCGTTAGTTTGTGTTATTTATAGCACATATTTATTGTGTTATGTGTCTTTTTATATTTAGCTTTTTCACTTTTGTCTGTATTATGACTTTGAGAAGTTTGCTGTTAGCTTAGGTCTACTGTTGGATCTCTGTTCATTGTTGATTCATCGGATTTATATTTTGCGAAGGTCTATATGTTTTCGGACATTCTGTCTTGTTTTTGTGCCTAAAAACAATAATACTATGCTGCAGCACACAACAATAACATAGGTCAGTCCACATTTAATGCCATCTGTAATGCTAAGTTCAGATGACGTCACATTCAACTTCTAGCAGGCCGATGTTTTTGCAGTCATGGGATTCCCACCATTAATGTTCCCATTTAATGACTTTCATGAGCTGCCCCTAATGATTTTAATGACTTAATGTGCCTGGCTGTAGAGAGACTTTGAAACCATACTGAATGTTCTTTTTCATTGGGTGATTGCTCCAGGCTGGTGAACTTGAGGCCCATGAGGAGCTGGCTCTGGCTTTAGCCCGAGGTCTGGAGCTGGACACCCAGAGGTCCAGCAGAGACTCCATCCAGTGCTCCAGCGGCTACAGCACTCAGACCAACACCCCCTGCTGCTCTGAAGACACCATACCTTCACAAGGTAACACATTACATCTAGGATCTGATGTTCACCATCTTTTTAAGAACACTACTAAAACTTCTCTTTTTTTAAGGGTTCCCTCAGATCTTAAAAAGGGCATTTCATTTTCAATCTTGAATAATATGGCCTTAATTGTTATTAGATTATCTCAAATCAATCTTCTTTAAAAAAAGACTTGGGAAGCAGGACTTTATGCATTGTGCATGATGTTGCATTATACAATTCTAAATATATTTAGTAGTATCGTTTTTAAAAAAAATTATTTTAATATTGTTATCATTCACAAAAAGTCTTAAGTTTGAAGCTAAAGTAACCCCTTTTTTGTCCTCTACTATCATAAAACACTATGTTGTGGTATCAGCTCATTGTTAACCTCTCTATGTGTTCTCTTTAGTTTCAGACTATGACTATTTCTCGATGGCTGGAGACCAGGAGCCTGAGCAGCACTCTGACTTTGACAAGTCCTCCACCATCCCCAGGAACAGTGACATCAGTCAGTCCTACCGCCTCATGTTCCAGAGCAAACGGCCCGCCTCCACCGCCGGCCTGCCCAGCACACACACTGCGTACCATGGACAGGGGTCTTACCCACAGGGGCCCTACCCCCCCACACCTATCCACACTGGGGCTTATCCTGCTACACCTACAGGTATACACTGGTGTTGCACATTTTTACGATATCATATTGGTTGATGCTAATATTTCTTATTTAGAACACTCTTTATACATGTTTTATAATAGTAATACTTCATCAGATTAATATGTTTTTCTTGTCTTGATATCCTTTATTGTGTTTTCTTTATAAATCATTAAGGCAAATAAAAAATGGAATTTGTTATTAAATGAAATGACCATTTGTGTTTGCAGGTCCGAGTTCAAGTCAAGGATTTTATTCTGGATCCAGCTCCCATAATGCCTCTGGCTCCTACTCTACGGACCGCGGTCCAGTTATTGTCACCCCTGGTACTGCCACAATCCGCCGCACCCCCTCTTCAAAACCCTCCTCCCGCCGCTCAGGCTCAGTTACGGGCACAGGCCCCATCCCCATTCGTACGCCCGTCATCCCGGTACAAATCCCTACGGTGCCCGACCTGCCCAGGGCAGTCAATGGGAGCAGGGCCTCAGAGGAGAGGGGAAGGGGAAAAGGAGACGTAAACCCAGATTCTCCAACATTTGCGGGAGTGGAGGGCGCTGGCACGCGGCCTGTGATGTCCTGGAGCGGTCAGGCTACCACCAACCCCCCCACTGCACCACTTGCCCAGCTGCAGCAGCAGGGAGGAGGAGGAGAGGAGGAAGAGGAACAGTCAGAGGGCAACATGCTGATTGCCATCCGCAAAGGGGTGAAGCTCAAGAGAACCCTCACTAGCGACCGCTCTGCACCACGCATCGCATGATGACACAAGAAACACGAGCACAGTTAGGCTTTAGGAAAAACGTTGCTTATAAAAATGCAATGTACAGAATCAAAAGGCTTCTTATGCTACTATGAGAAATGTATCACACCTGTTCTACATGTAGCCTTTCTCATTCTGTAAACCTTCCTCACTGCAGAAGCCACCTATAACGATTAAACATAGAAAAAACATATGCTATTGTTCAGGTTCCCATTTTCTGATTTGGCTTAAGATGCCTCAGAAATTGTGCAAAGCAAAGTTTGTTAAAATACTGGTTTGGACCTGAAATGCATCCCATGCCTACTTGGTGATGAATCCTTGTTAAAGTTCAATAACACCACACAAGCCTTTACGGGTACAAGGTAAGATCTACTTTCTCACATAGGGCCTGGAATTAAGGTTGTCGCCCTAAGCACTAAAATATTCTTTTGCAAAACCCACAGCTTTTTGCTGACAACACAAGTACAGAGTAGCATTACACCACAGTACGTTCATTTCTTTAAGAGGACCGTAAAGATATATTTTGTATCCAGTATGCTTCCTGAAGCTGAGGGCTTGACAAGGACAATGTGTCTGCCTCTCCTCGGTGTAAAAAGACACTGACTATGTGTAATCTCATTGTTTAAGAGTGCGTTGTACCATTGCGGGACAAATAGGCATTCTAACTGCCTAGTGACTTGGCAGAAGGAGCACAATAATCAAGCAAGTACTTCACAGCATCAAGAGAGAAATAACAGACGCACAAGAAAGCAGTGGTGGCTTTGAAATGCACCATTTGGCACCTCCTGAATTGTATTGACCGCTTACATGGAGGGACGCCCTGATGGCTGTGTTAAAGCTGTCCACTCACAAAGGATTCAATATGTGAGATGTCCACAGAGCCAACATAGGCAGGGGAAGAACCAATACAGACAACCTCCAAAAGGAAAGGACCTGCGTTGTGTTGCAGACTGAAAATCATCTAAGCCAAAGGTTTAGGAGACTACAGTGTGACTAAAGCGTCACATGGTTGATGCCGTGACATTAACAGACTCTATAAGTGACGTCCTGTTTTAGTTGTTTTAGTATTTACATGATTTGTAAATATTTGTGGACTTTAGTCAGTGCTTCTCACTCTGTATTTCTTTCTGCTCCTCCACACTGCCACAATCAAAACATCTTAAAACCGGATGCTCATTGAACATATGATCATCAAACCCTATTACCTTAAGGATATGATTTCATTTTATTTTTCACTTTCTTTTTTTTACAACTATGAAATCATCCTTGAATCTGCAGTATCTACATGCTGAGCTTTGTAGAAGTCCTCAGTGATTTGTGTTTATACGTATATTAGCAGTTATATTAGCCCCTTCTTTTTTGTAGCATTTATTAGCCATAATGCAATTGTACTAAAAAGTATAAATATGCCATGTCAAACTCAAAGTTAAATAAGGAGGACAAATATTTGCTGATGTTCTGAAAGTTATGAGTAGAAAGCTGTTTTCATGGTAATGCCATACTGGTTTTTATTTGTCTGGTTGCTGTTATAGCTAACTCTTTGTTGTCTTCTTTGGAAAGCATGTAGCGTGCATGCTTTATTCCTTTTGTTAATAAGGTTTTCATTCAATTCCAATTTGGGTGTTTTCAGTTTTTGCAGTAGCATCACAGGTCCAGTACGTACAGATTGTATTACCCTCAAAACTAGGAAATCGCATCCCAATCCATTGTATTGGTTTAGAAATGTCAATTTAGGTGGTACAATTTAAAATATTTAGTTTTTATGCTGACAATAAGATGCATTGGAGATATGACTGCAGACTATAGGCTGACTAGTATCACTCAGGATCACTGAGCCTGTATTTTCATTTTCATTTCAGTTCAATCTCGGTGAGACCATGGCTTCTACAAGATGTAGAGATGTTATTTAGCTCTACAGGTTATTCCAAGAACTCACACATTTTTTATTTATTTTTCTTCTCAGTCTTTAAATCTCTTGTTTTCTCAACCTATTTTTATACATATATAAAATATCAGAGTAGTTGTTTACTCTATCTGTGCATGTACTATCTGATGTGTTGTTTCATCAGCTAAATGTTCTCAATACCGTCCTGCAGCGATTCATTTAAGTACCATATTTCAGTCGCACGTCATTTTAATGATAACATATGGTTTGAAAGTGAACAGTTTTGGTTTGATAATGGAGAGGCCTGCATCAGTGTTATGGTTTCACATGTTGGGAACGGAAATGTTTGCATGATGCAGAGCTGAGTCCAGTTAAGCATCAGTTTGTTCAAGATGGGCATCTCCTTCACAACAAGTGTGCTTCAATCATCATTTTATGTACACATTTAAAAAATAAATGCATTATTTTAGAGCGAAGAAGCTGAACTCTGGCTTAATCTGACCTGACATCTTGCCATGAACTTCAGTTTTTTTTCTATATTTTAAGAAGTTTTCTAATGTAACATAATTGTACAAAAGGAGACATGAGAGCAAAAGAAGGGATGACAAAAGAAAGATATCTTAATTCAACCCAAAGCAGGGGGACTTGGTTAACATAACACTCAGTTCTTTATATTGTTGATGATGTTTATATTTGTGTTGTTTTGTTGGCCGTCCACCTGTCTAAAACTTATGTTATCGACTTGTAATTTCCATATTTAAATTACTAGCATATATATATATATATTATATCAGAGTTGCCACATGCCAGTATATCCTATGAATAAGATGTTTAGAGTTTGTGAGGGTTTGAATAAACAGTTCAAACTCGTTAATAGTTTTTAGCTTATTGTCCCCCCCCCCCCAGGAGAGTTGACCTCTCGGTATGTCCCTGTACAGTTTAACAGGCTAAGATGCAGTTTGTCTCCGGAAGGAAAAGGTTGTTATTTGTTGTGTAATGACAGCTTTAGCAATACAATAAAACATATACATTTTGCTTTGGCTCACTGACTTCTTGAATGTGCAAGTCTACGTTCTGTGTGTTTCAAGAGAATCAGACATCAGATCAGACAACTAGCCTACGACTTTGTTTTTTTACAGGCCTAAAACATCGTCGACAATTTTGTTGCTGAACTTTTTGACTTAAACTTCAAGCTTTGCAATTGTTTTTGAAAGCAGGAAATTAATTTAAATTACTTTTTTGCAGATTGAACCCTCATGTGGCAAAAGAACAATGAAATGTGTGCTTATTTAATTGATTGTAAATTCAAACTGTAAACTGGGACAACGATGAACACGAAAAAAAATCTTAGCCTTTTCTCCACCAGGGGGCGTTCTTGTATGCCTCCCTTTAGCAGCCAAACCTTGTTTACGTTCTACTTGGACAATGCATCACTCCCCATCCTCAGAGGCTTGAAAACACTGGTCCAATCAATTGAAGTACAGTCAAAACCACAAATCACCCCCCCCCCCCCCTCACACCGAAGGGCATGAATAAACGCCCTAACTATTGGATTGGGAGTTATATGGTATTTTTGTTCTTCAAGTACAGTACATACCTGCTTGATTCATAACTTCCACATGGTGTCATCTTTTCCTGGGGTGTGGTGGATTGTTGGTGGAATAGCTCAAATAACCCGCGTGCATAATAGCAGAGAAGAGCACACACCCAACAGACAAGCAGTCATTTACAACACCTGTAAGATATTAACAGCCTGTCTTTTATATCCCTAACATTTAATTTCACTTTTTAAGTATGCAGGATCAAATTCGTTTTATATTTAATTATAGCAGACGTGGCTTGTTGTCGTACTAAACATGAAAGCATTTTACGGCTTTATACTGAACGTACGTCTGGCGGTGCCGTCAGAGTTACGCACGGAGGAAAGCAGTGCAGCTATTGGAAAATATTTTCGGGCTGATGACGTTTCCTCCCATCGCCTCCTACCATCCTGTCAGCCAGAGGTTACAGCAGCCGGGAAAACGCTCGCAAATATGTGATATTTCCTCAAACACTGCTGCCAGTTTAGTGTTTCAGGTATATTTTTTGTTCGGGTATCTACAAAACTTCACCGCTGGTAAAAAGGAAACGTATTCTCCGCAGCAGCTTCAAGGTTTCTTGTGGAGGTTGTTGGACGGGACAGCGGGACCATCGACTGAGGTGCGTCCGAACAGACAAGTTGAACCTTTTCCTATTTTATATTTCTCAGAGGGCCCGTAAAATAGCTTTGACTTGGTATTTTGTTAAATATTATGTAATTGTTGTTGCCAGCACCGTGTTTCTCTCTACAAATCAAGCAATACATTACGGGGATACAGGGTGTTATCACGCGATGGAAGCAACGGTTATTTCAAATTTCAGCGACATTATTTCATAATTGTCATGTCATGTTGTATTATGGGCAGACTCATGTTCTATTGTCCTCCACTCTTCTCCATTAGGTCTCCGGAGCATTATTCTACCCCCATGCCCGCCGCGATGCTGCCCTGTCTGCGCTCCGTCCTGCGGCCCACCCTCTCTCTGAGAGCCGGGTCTGCGTTGGCCACAGCCGGACTCAGCAGCCACCAAACCCCCGCTATAGCGTCCTGTGCACGGAGCACCTCAGAGCCTGCTCTCTCCATGCTGGGGCAGCGGAGGCACCTGGGCACACACCCGTTGAGGGAGAACGTGGACCCTCTCGACTCTCCCCGGGGAGCCAAGGAGTTTATTTACACTCTCCATCCCACCGAGAGGAGCTGTCTGCTCCGAGAGCTGCACAAGTTCGAGTCCATAGCCATCGCTCAAGGTAAGGGAGGTGCTACAGTAGCCTACAGCATGCATATTAACAGTAGATGGTGTACAGCAGGGAGTGGGACGGTAATGGAAATGCAGTTCAGTTATACAAATTATCTTTAATATTATATACAACATAGCAGATCATGTTATATTTATCAGAAAATGCTTAATGAATACATTTATAATTGATGATAATGTGTGTTGTGTAACTCAGTTACTCATCCCCAACTGCAGGTCACAGTAAGATATTCTATTCACTACTGGATATAACATGCAATGACAAGCAGTTAACTCTGGGGTTTGATTTTTGGATTGGAATCACAATTGACACAAGCTACAGCATCAGGAACAGGCTGTCATAACATGAAGTAACTTGTAGCGTGGTTTAGAGTATAATGCTGCTAACATCACGTCTTTGATTTGTAATGTTCTTAGGGTTAATAGAAGTGTAAAACAGTTGTATGTTGCAAGTCGGGTACAAGGATAGCATTTAATAGATTTTCTTTGTTGCATAAATCATGTCATACTTTCATGTAGCCAGTCCCTGTGACAGTATTCAGACGACCCTGACCTCCCCTGAGAGTAGAGAGGATCAATATAGTGTCACCATTACTCTCATTTACATATCTATTCCACAAGCATCACCAAGCATGACAGTGGGGATCACTCATACGCTTAAATACAGTAGCAGGTTATTTCCAAAAGTAAGGCATTAGCTAAGTTTCATGACATAGAAGGACATTGTGAGATTAAAGGAAGAGCAAGGAGGATGTCCATCTACGCAAAAAGAAAGGAGTATGTGCGGCGATCAATTCATGGATAGCAGACAATAAAAGAAGGTAAATTACATGAGTGGTGATGAAGAGAACCGCATAACACAAGGTTCTCTCAGACAGTATGCTGATCTGACCACAAATCTCTTTTAAATCTTTAGCCTTCATCATTTTTGTCTAATGGCTTTGTTTTGTACATAAGTAAATGTTGGGAAAAAAATCAATGTTCCTTCCACTGTTTCAGCATTGCCCTAGAATTGTGGTTTATGTATGAAGCATTGTGGCTTTTTTCCTGCAGGGTGATGTGGTTCTGAGAAAAGTTTTAGTCCAATGTCTCATGATGGACAAATTATTCCCTGTCTTGGGATACCTGCAGGTCACTTCAAATATCTCTGGCCTTAGAGAAGTTGAAGTCAGACTAATCGATTAAGTCTGTAAATTCCTCCACATCAACAATTTGAAGCTAATGCTCTTATTTGATGTGCACTCTCTCCGACACCAGGCTCCTTTAAGCCATAGCATCAGACTGCTGAATGTTGAGCGTACATGCATCAGTTGCTATGAATAGTGTTGTTTGTGCTGTTTCTCCTCAGGGTACAGTATGTGAGGCTCTAAATATCAATTAGCAACAACATGTGCAAATTACAGCCCAGACTGACATTATGAACATAAGCAACCCTTTGACATTGGCTTAAATGTTTAGTTAAGTACTAGTTAAGATTTTAGTTGTTCTGCATTTGTACTTTTTACATTGCCATAGTAGCTTTTATGGAGGAAAAAGACAAACAAATGTTGCATCACAATTAACTCTCAATGCAAAAGGGCTTCAAAACAAGTTTAACTAGGGAAGGTAAGCATGTCAGTGGTTGTATTGAGTATTTACAGGATCGACTGGGTCAAAGTAGTCCATCACTTCTCTCTTGAACCCAAGAATGCTTTAATTTTATTTTTTTAAGCGGTTATTACAGAGATGGTAGAGCAGATGATGGCAATGATTGTTATCTTGGCATTGTCAGTAATATTGCGAACAGGAAAAAGACTACAAGACCATGAGATGTTGTAATGGCTCTGTAGTTGATCTGACTGGAATTGTGTTTTTAAAACTCAAAACCGCTACAGTATCGGTCAGACAGAAACTTGGGAAAAGTCATTTGACTGAAACCTTAAAAGTGAACTAACTGACTGCTAGGGTTAACTTTGATTTAAACATTTGTAGAATACTAAGAGCTTTATTGAGTAGGTGTAACTGTATTAAGGGTTAAACTCATAACTTTATAACTTAGGGTTTAATGTAATTGACTTAAAAGACAATAAGAAATCAGGAGGAAGCCAGTCTAGATTTCCTTTTGAGGGCCACCAGCTGCAGAGTTAACTAATTAAAAGGACGTTGCCCCACAGCTGTGAGAACTCAGTAATCAGGTGTCCATTTTAGGTAGCACTTTCCTGGAGCGTCAGCTTCAGCGTCAGACTGGCAAAGACATTAGAGTCCTACAGGAGTCACGAGGGAGGCAAAGAGGAGGCAAATCCTACTTTGATTGAGCTAAGTATCGCTGGTGTTTTTATTTTGTTTTATTTTATTTGGTTGTTTAGCCCCTCATGCTATAATCATGTGTATTTTCTCCATTCCTGTTCATGTGTCTTCTCGCAATTATCACTGGCCCCGTGTATCTCGTAATCGATATAACTGGCCTGCTCTCGTCTATCCCACATGCTTCACTGAGATCCAACATCTAGTTTCAGGTGGCCTGTGGAATTGCCAGTCAGCTGTTCCTAAGGCTGACTTCATCTCTGGCTACGCCTCCCTGCAGTCTCTGGATTTCCTTGCTCTCACTGAGACCTGGATTACTCCATCCAACACATCCACCCCAGCAGCTCTCTCCACTGCATATTCCTTCTCCCATACACCCAGACCCACTGGCATAGGAGGTGGCACTGGTCTCCTGCTCTCTCCCAAATGGAGCTTTTCCCTCTTCAAGCTACCTAACTTCACTCCTTCCACCATTGAATTCCATGCCGTCACAGTAACCCATCCTATACAGTTAACCATTGTTGTTCTCTACCGTCCACCAGGCGCCTTTGGGGACTTCTTGGAGGAATTAGATAATCTGCTCTCACACATCCCTGAAACTGGCCCTCCCGCTGTACTTCTCGGAGACTTCAACCTCCAGACGGGGAAGATAGACGAACTAACATCTCTGTTAACCGCCTTTGCTTTCTCACTGTCTCCGTCCCCACCGACTCATAAAGCTGGCAATGTCCTTGATCTCATATTCTCAAGGAACTGCGCTACTTCTAACCTCTCTGTAAACCCGCTCCACACATCCGATCACTTCTTCATTTCATTCTCTCTATCCCTTTCCAAACATAACAAACTAATCTCTTCCCATCCTGCACTTGTCCGCCGTAACCTTCGCTCCCTCTCCCCCTCTACCTTTGCCTCGTCAGTGCTCTCAGCCCTCCCTTCCTCTGACTCGTTCCAACTCCTGCCTCCAAACTCTGCTGCAGAAACTCTCCTCTCTACTCTCTCATCCACTCTGGACTCTCTCTGTCCTCTCACATCTCGGCAGGCTCGTCAGTCCCCTCCTGCTCCCTGGCTAAATGATGCACTGCGTGCTAATAGAACCGTCCTTAGGGCAGCAGAGCGGAAACGGTGGAAATCCAAACACCGTGACGACCTCCTAACCTATCAGGCTCTCCTCTCCTCTTTCTCTGCTTCGATCTCTCAGGCAAAAAGCACTTTCTTTCAAGATAAGATCCAATCTTCCTATTCCAATCCGAAAAAACTATTCTCCATCTTCTCCATCTTCTCCACCCTCTTGGACCCTCCAAAAGCTCCTCCCCCCAACTCACTTCTGTCAAGCGACTTTGTTACTCACTTTGAAAAAAAGGTTGATGATATTCGCTCTTCTTTTTCTGACTCACCTTTACTCACCGCTGGGTCACCAGACCCTCCTTCCACCAACACACTAACCTCCTTTTCCCCTCTCTCTCCAAGTGAGGTTCTTACCCTCATTACCTCTGCCCGCCCTACCACCTGTCCTCTGGACCCTATCCCTTCAAACCTCCTTCAGACTATCGCTCCTGATATTCTACCGTTTCTCACCCACTTCATCAACACTTCTCTAACTTCTGGTCACTTTCCAAACAGTCTCAAGGAGGCAAGAGTAAACCCTCTCCTAAAGAAACCCACTCTCAACCCGTCTGATGTTATAAACTACAGGCCTGTCTCTCTCCTCCCGTTCCTGTCTAAATCACTTGAACGCGCTGTCTTTAAACAACTCTCCTGTTATCTCAATCAGAACAACCTTCTGGATCCGCACCAGTCTGGTTTCAAGGCAGGTCACTCCACAGAAACTGCTCTCATTGCTGTCACGGAAGAACTGCACACTGCCAAAACTGCATCCCTCTCCTCTGTCATCATCCTGTTGGACCTGTCTGCTGCATTCGACACGGTGAATCATCAGATCCTCCTTCGCACTCTCCAAAAACTTGGAGTTTCAGGCTCAGCACTTTCCCTCCTCACCTCATACCTGAAAGACCGTACCTACAGGGTGACTTGGAGAGGGTCTGAGTCCGACCCTTGTCAATTAACTACAGGGGTCCCTCAGGGCTCTGTTCTTGGTCCCCTCCTCTTCTCCCTGTACACAAACTCGCTCGGATCAGTCATTAGCCCGCATGGTTTTTCTTACCACTGCTACGCTGACGACACCCAATTAATTCTGTCCTTTCCCCGCTCAGAGACCCAGGTCGTCGCACGCATCTCTGCTTGTCTAGCTGACATCTCTCAGTGGATGTCTGCTCATCACCTCAAGCTCAACCTTGACAAGACTGAGCTGCTCTTCCTTCCGGGAAAAGATTGTCCCACTCTTGACCTAACAATCAACATCGGCACCTCAGTTGTTTCCCCGACTCAGACTGCAAGGAATCTGGGTGTGACCCTAGATAACAACCTGTCCTTCACTGCAAACATCGCTGCTACAACCCGTTGCTGCAGATACACGCTTTACAACATCAGGAAGATACGTCCCCAGCTGACACAGAAAGCGACTCAGGTTCTGGTCCAGGCTCTCGTCATCTCACGCCTAGACTACTGCAACTCCCTCCTGGCTGGTCTACCTGCATGTGCCATCCGACCTCTGCAGCTCATCCAGAATGCAGCGGCTCGTCTGGTCTTCAACCTTCCTAAATTTTCCCACACCACTCCGCTCCTCCGCTCCTCCGCTCCCTTCACTGGCTTCCGGTAACTGCTAGAATCCACTTCAAGACACTGGTACTTGCTTACCATGCTGCGAATGGATCTGGCCCTTCGTACATCCAGGACATGGTTAAACCGTACACCCCAGCGCGTGCACTACGCTCTGCATCAGCCAAACGACTCGCTGCGCCCTCGCTGCGAGGGGGACCAAAAGTTCCCATCGGCGAAAACACGTGGGTTTGCTGTCCTGGCTCCAGGATGGTGGAATGAGCTCCCCATTGACATCAGGACGGCAGATAGCTTGCACATCTTCCGGCGCAAACTGAAAACTCATCTCTTTCGACTCCACTTCGAGCGATAGAACTATTAACGAAGCACTTTTATACTAATAAAGGACTGGCTTATCTAAAGCCAGTTGAGTAGCACTTGAAATGTTTTTGCTCTATGAAGCCTGATGTACTTATATGATTCTGTTTTCTTCAAGTTGTATTTTGTTGGTCGAACGCACTTATTGTAAGTCGCTTTGGATAAAAGCGTCAGCTAAATGTAATGTAATGTAATGTAATGATCATTGCCCTTCTCGACGATATTGTTTTCCTCATTTCAGATATTAAATCACCTTTTTTAGAAGGGGGAGAAAAAAAATACCATAACCCTGTTTGTCTATCAGCTGATATGAAATACCTTCCTCATTCCCACTCTGTTTTCTGACTCTGGGGAATTGCCAGAGACAATTGGAGAAGCTGACCTATCATTACGAGGCGTTTCAATGAGATTCTCCATGCTCGGAGCTCCTAATAATACATCATTATTTTCCTGTCCGATGTGGATGATTGCATCCGGACCACATGCTCCGAGCGAGTAATATCAACACTGAGTGGTAAATCCTTGATGATCCTCATGGTGGCGGGGTTAATATCACACAAAGAGACACAAAGTATCACTCTGATTTTGGAACAATGTAACATGTTCAAGTTGCACCAAAGGCCATTCAAATCTTACCAGCAAAAATGTTACATCATATAAGTGTGGCATGAAAATAGAGGGATGTTATTACATCTTGAGCGAGATTTAGAGCCCCGAAGTGTTTCTCTGTCAACGCCAACCAAATCAATTGAAATGTCTTGGGTTATCAAAACATAACATTTCTTAGGATTAAAACCACTCAAAATTCTCAAACAATTAAGATCATAATAACATGACTGTAGGCAGAGGACAGGTTCTTTCCTCTTCTCTCACCTGCGGGGCAGTGCAGGCCCTGCCTCTGACATCCTCACCTTCGTGCTATTAATACCCTCAGGGATCGTCTTACCTGTGCTGTATTAGGGCTGCAGATTAGCTGAATCAGTGATGCTGATCTCACTCTCTCGCTGGCCTGCCAGCTGACTTTGACGTTTTTGACAGGCTTATCAACATCAGTCATCATTTACCCAGAGGCAAAGCCCTTACAGCCCGTCCACACAGCAGCTTTGGAAAAACTTGCCAGCCTGAAGCTCGACCAACAACCAATCACATGAATCTCCCACCCCTGACACACAAGCAGCGGTTTGATTGGCTAGAGCTTGTATTGACATATGATTTGATTGGCTGACGCTTCCGCCGAAAGCTTCAGAAGCTTCAAAAGTTGAACATTGCTCAACTTTTGCAGCCTGAAACGCCAGGAAAGCTCCGCTCTGCTTCCCACAATGCAGTTAGGCGAAAAGTGACGTCACCCCATTCAAAGTTTGCTGAATGGGGAGGAAGCTGGCTGTGTTCTTGTGGTTGAAGCTCACCAGCATATCGTTGTGTTGGGCTGCTTATACACTTCCTGTGATTCAGGTCTTCTGAATTGATTGCGTAGTAGTTCAATATTATCTGTCCTTTTTTGCTCTAGTTTTGGTCTCCACAAAATCCTGTGGGGAATAGCTGCTTCTTTAATTGCTAAATGCTCCACCCTGTTCACCGCCAGGTTCTAACTTTGTTTTTCTGCTGTTTGGTCCTGGGCAGGTAGCATACAGCCTGTTTATTAAAGTTTGTACGCTTATTGCTGCAGCTAGAAACTAGTTGTTCACTCAAAAATCTAATTAATGAGTTGAACTTTGCTAAAACAATCTGTAGACCTGAGAAGGAGAACTTCAGTGTCTTTAGAAATATTATTCTGCTAGTCCTTACATTCTAATAGAATTGTCAAAAGTGTAGAGAATTGAAGCAATGACTTATAGGAGCAGGAGAGGAGAGCAGCAGCAGATAAAGGAAGCAGCCGGAGTTCCTTGTGTTCCATCTGGCCCTCTGTGATCCTCAGATACCGAGTGACTCAGTGACATCCAGCACACTTCCACGCTTTCCCACAGACCTGCTGGTGAAGAAGAAAACCTGAGAGGAATTGAGATGGAAGCTATTTCCCTTCATGGCCCAGAGGACGGAGACGTAATGTACAGGGACAGCTAAATAGAGATGCAAAAGAGGAAAACACAGCAAGCAAAGGGGGGTGTCTGGATCAACTTTTTGACTTTCACTTCAGTGACCCTTAAAGGTCCCCTATTATACTGTTTTTCATCAATATATTATAGGTCTCAGATACATACAAAACATGTCTCTGAAGTGTTTGGCTCGAAATACCAAACAGATCGTGCATTGTAGCATCCCATAAACCCCTCAGTTTCAGCCCTGTTTCAAAAGTGCTGATTCTGTGTCTGTAGCTTTAAATGCAAATTAGCTGCTGCTGGCCACGCCCCTCTGCGAGATGTTTGTTAAAAAAACACAATGGTGCTCTAGGAGGAGACTCAGCTGATAAGCTGGGCGGGGGTTACCTTGGTTGGTGATTGGCTTATGGTTGCACAACCCAAAAAAATATTGTGACATCACAAAGTGGCCAAAATCTGATCAGCTCATTTTCAGACAGATTGTTATATACAGTAAATGGATCAGGACGAAAAGAGTGAACATTTTGTCCTGAAACTTTCAGAATCTCTTAACACAGAGGCGACACATATTTATGTATAAAAGACATACAAGCAAGTGGAATTTGCATAATAGGTGACCTTTAAGATTGTACTACAAAGTGGGCATATCAGGGGCATTAACAAACTTGCTCTTTCTTTCATTTTCTTTTACGACCTGTCATTTATTTCTCCTAACGTTTGAAACCCTTTATGTTTCAAAGCTTCAATCCTGTTTCCTTGTGTTTGTTTGTTCCGAAAAGAATGGCGCATATTTGCTATCCTGAGTGTGTTGCTCTAATAGGGCCTGCTGATATCGTATTCCACCTCTGATGTTGAAAGGGGAAACCATATCCGGTCTGTCCGCCTTTCAGATATAGCCTCATCGCCTAAACTGACAAAGGAGACCACCTTTTTATTTCTCCATCCCGCCACAGGTCTCATAGTCATGCTAATTCACACACACTGCTGCATAATGGTAGTCCATGGTGACATTTAACCTGCCGTGACCCATGCTCAATCACAATTCTCACCAGGCTGGTATGAAAAAAAAGGACTGGCATTGTTGAGAATTTGCAAGTCAATGATGCTTCCCATTATGCTGTTAATTGCCTTTACTAAATAGCAACAGTGATTATCGCTGAGTTAGGCTACTTGGATGAATAACCTGCCAGACACTCAGCTTGGTTTCTGTCCGCTGGACATTGCTGTGACTGGTAATTTATGAACAGAAAACACAACATTCAACACACAGACTGTAATAACAAACTTTGTGTATTTATTGAGAGTAGTTTGCTGCCAACAACAGAGCTGCATCCATTAACACATAATCATTCTCCGCACGCCAAGGATACTTTCACCGAGTGTTTTTTCATTGGAAACTTAGTTTGAACTGCAATGTGTGCTGAACCCAAGTGCTACCTGCTATTGCTGATGACTGAAAGGGGGAAAAAAGCAGATTGATGTTGATCATGATAGGGGATTTTTTCCCTATAAAGCATTTTACTACAACTGACTTTGCTAAGCCTGTTCAAATGTTACAAGTGTCAGTTTACAATGACAACAGTGACAAATCAATGTTGTTAGTCTTTTCTTTGAAATTGTTTTCCCTGGGATTGGATGGGGGGGGTAGGCAAAAGTAGGCTTCCAAATACAGTTCATTTTGCTGGCCTAAATGACAACTGTCAGAGATAGACTTTATTATCTATAACTAGCGAGCTAATTTAGCTTACTTAGCTTCCTAATTTGGATACAAATGCTGCCACTGACATGTTTCAAAACAAGAGCTCAGTCAGGGGTCTTAATTGTGTATGATAACTTAACGTAAAATCAAGTCTATGATAATGAAATACTCCTTGCCCTTTGAAAGTAACCCTTAGTTAGCCTACTGTAGGAAGAAGCAAGTTAGCCAGGCATGCTAATGTAGCCTTTGAGAGCAGCTGACCTGTAATCCATTACTTGTGCAAATGTTTTACTTATGAGTCTTTGTTAGAGTCCAAGTTTTCTGGGGGGGAAATGTGCCATATTGAGCCAAGTATGTGAGATTGTCTTCTAGTTGGCAATCTGGTTTATGATTCAATTCAACTAAAAGATAGAAAGAAAGTCACTGCATATGGCTCTTCTTATTTGTGACAGAGGGATCAAGTCATGAACCAAATTACACAGGCACCACAGAAGCCTGGTAATAATGTTATGCACAGCAGGTTGTGTTTGATATTCAAGGTGGGGCTTGTTTTTGTGAGTCTGTCCTTTCGATCACAAGGTTATGAACTTGACAGTTTAAGGGACAGAGATGGATCGGTTTCTGTTCCGAGTTTGCAGGGAAAATATGATAACACACTTTCTCTGCCATTTCTGATGCTATTGTGGTCTCCTCACTCACTGTCCTCTTATCTCTCCTACTCGTATCCCTTTCACACTTCTGTGAGGTGTACCGTAACACCTCCTTGGTTTCTCCTTGGTTTGTCCCTCAGAGGCTTCTGTAACTGACCTTGCTACATAGTCACCATGGCTGCTACCACTGCAGTCCCTCAAGACCTCAGTCAGCACTTATTGGAGATGATCAGTTTAACATTTCCCTCAAGGGTTGTATTTACTGCTTTGAAATACTTCCAAGTTTAACTTCGATAAATACTAGGCTGCCTATTTCACTAGCTCGTCCGTGGACCAGCCTGTTGGAAGTATATACAGTATATTGAATCTGCATAATAGAAAATAATTTTCTTTTTAGCAGCCTGCTTTGTTATATCTGCCTGACGTGTTAGTCCAATGCTCTCCTTTTAGCTCACCAACAACTACAAAAACAAAATTCCACTATGCTAACAAGCTAGCAAACTGCTTCTTTTTGTTACTTGGGATGCACTGTACAGCTTTTCACAAAAAAAAACTGCTACCGTCTGTGCCTGGAACCAAAATTCACATTTTGAAAACAGAAGGTGTTGACCCAGGTCCCTGGCTTATGCAACAAGAACAGTAAAACAGCACCAGCAGTGAACAATAGAGCATGGTAAACAGCACTCGCATGGCTGAAACCACCTGGAATAGTCAGTGCATAACAATTGTACATTTGTGTAGAACCTGGTTAAAGATGCAGGTTAGTTAGAGCGGGGTGGACTTGCTCTGCCGAATTTGAGGTTCTATTATTGGGCTACAAACCTGAGAATAATACAGTCCTGGCTGCAGTCTGACTCACAGCATTCTCCGCCTGTTTGGCTTGAAATGGAGGCTGCTTCCTGTAGTCCAGTATCTCTTTCAGCATTGGCTCACTCTCTCATTAAGACCCCCTCCTCTGCTTACACTAAAAATGTAATTGTCAAAGCAACCTTGAACATTTGGAATCAGTTCAGACGTTTCTTTGATCTCCAAACATACTCTACACTAGCCCCTGTATCTGCAAACCATGTGTTTCCTCCATCATTAGTAGATGGCGCATTTACTATTTGGTTTAACCAAGGCGTTAAAACATTCAAAGACCTTTATATTCACAACACATTTGCCTTTTTCCAACAGCTATCTGACACATTTGCACTACCTAGGCAACATTTCTTCAGGTATCTACAGATTCGCAGTTTTGTTAATAATAGATTTCCTCAGTTTCCTAATCACCCAGCTGATTCGCCGCTAGACGCACTCCTTAGGCCGTTACCTACTCTGAAGGGAATGATGACGTGTATTTACGCTCAGATTTACTCTCTTCGTTTGGTTACCCTGAACTCCATTAAATCTCTTTGGGAAACAGATCTTGGGGAGGAGATTTCAGAAGAACTTTGGGAAAAAGCCCTTGCTAATGTACACAAATCTTCTATTTGTGCTAGACATGGACTGATTCAGTGCAAAGTAGTACATCGCACACACTTCACTAAGCTTAGGCTCTCTAAAATATATAAGGAAGTGGACCCAACTTGTGACAGATGTAGACAAGCACCGGCGAGTCACGCACACATGTTCTGGTCTTGTCCGGTCTTACACTCTTATTGGACTGACATCTTTAGATCACTGTCAGAAATTACTGGAAAACCGGTCACTCCTAATGCCATGACTGCACTGTTTGGTGTAACCCCACCCACATGCCCACTCTCTTCTCTGGAGACAGCCTACATAGCCTTTGTTACCTTACTAGCCAGACGCCTGATATTGCTCATGTGGAAGTCTCCAACATCCCCTTCACACACCTCGTGGTTAAAAGAAGTCCTAAATTCAGCCAAACTCGAGAAAATAAGGTGCATAGTGAGGGGCTCCTTGGGGAAATTCCACAAGATGTGGAACCCCTTCTACAAGTATATACGGGAGCTGGACATGCCGGATGTCTCTGTACAATAGGGTGATGGACCTGCGGTGTTAAACTGTGATTAGCAGGCGGCTGACTGACCAACAAGTGCTGTGTTTTTATTTTATTTGATATACTTGGTCTTTTTGTTCCATTTATACACATTATTTGATCTCTAAATTGCATTATGGTATTAATAATGGACTTAGACTCAGAGCCTTTAGATCCTGACTTTGTTTTTGTTTGTTTTTTGTTTTTGTCCTGTCGCAGTCCATTTTTTGTTTCGTTTTATTCATTTATTGTTGTTTTGTCTCTGTTTTTTATCCTGTCGGACACAAATCACACTGTTGTCATCCTAACTTGTTTGCCAACTGCTATTGTGTTGTCTGTCTGGCTGTTTGTTGATAAAAAAATAAAAAATAAAGTTTAAAAAAAAAGAAAAGATGCAGGTTAGTGCCAATTTCTCATTGTTGCAAATTCCCTGCATTTGCTATGTACAATAACAGCCATCCATAAAAACACAAAGTCGTCCCACACTAAGAAGGAGCATAAAAGAGAAACTGGAATATGGTTTGTACACAGCTAAACTAAGGTTCTAAGTAGCATTATAAACACCTGTGCAGTACCGTTGAAGTGTATGGGCTTTGATTCTAGTAATCTGATCAATGACTAATTGACAGCCAGGTGCATGTAATTAACTGCAATTAACTTGAGTGAAAACAGGTTTTTGTAGAATGAGGGCTGATGCAGGATTTGGATCCACTTGCATCATAACTGTGGTGAGCACTTTATGTTATATAAGTGGAATATGTTGTCCTGTATCCCCATCTTTATGGGAGGAAATGTAATACAGGAAATACAATGATAGTGTTCTTACTAGCACATTTTATTATTGGTCTAAACACTTCATGTTGAATGCATGGCTTCCAAGTACCTTTATCTCTGTTGTTAACTTTCTTCAGTGTGCGGCTATCTGAGTTATTTTAGGCAGTCACTTGATCAATTAAAAATATATCTCTTTTTATCATATGCTATTCTTTGCTTCGTCCTTCATTGCTGGCTGGGTGCCAACTTCAAGACGGAGAGGAAACAAGGCTACTCTCTTAATTTCCCTGCTGTCGCTTGTGGTTTATCTGGGGGGTCTTTTCAAGGAGTTGTGGTTGTTTTTGTCTGTTTCTGTGTTTTGTCTCAGGCCCTCCACAGCTTCGCTAATTGGCACTCAGGGAATACACTGGTGTATATATGTGTCTACCTGCCATCTAGAGTTCGCTGAACCCACAGGGGGAAAAAGATACTTTGCTGAAATGTAAGGCTTCTGTTTTTGTGTGGTCATGCACCAGTGCTTTTGAATTCCCTCTCACAAGGGTGACTACTTATTATTTTCTCCTCAGCAGACAGACTATATTAAGTTGTGAGGTCACTTTTAAAAATCCTCCTGTATACATGTAAAGGGGACTAGAACAAGATAGACTTTCTTTCAAATGTGCATTTATATGCAAATCTACAGCTTTAAGGTGGACTCATTCTACCTGAACTACGTTAGACTAAATAGATGGAGATATATATAATTGAGTATTGATTGTTTTTCATTTGGTTGTAAACTTTTTTTGTGCAAATTATTTCTCCAACAAATATCAATTCAACCTAAAATGTACAAAACCGTATGCTATAAAAGTTTTTTCCCCAAAATGTTTCTCTTATTTTGTGTTTAATAATGACTGTCCCTGCCACTGACCCCCATTCTGCGTGCTGTGAAATTTGCTCTTTCCTGCCTCATAAATCACCGGAGAATATCAAGGTGCAGTGCGGGTGATGAATGGATGTAGCCTTCTGTTGTTTCTGTTCTACTGATCTCATACACACACAGACACACACGGATACAGTATGCATGCTTGGTCACACACATCAGAACAATATGCTTGCACACAAAATGAAGACAATAATACGATGATGATATCCATCCGTACAGATAAACACATGCTCATGCACACGCACACATACACACACACACTCTGCAGTCTGTATTGTATCAAACCACACTCTGATGCACTCAGTGTGAGAAAGTGAACAAAAAATCTATAAAGTCCTGAGGGGACAACAATGATGTTTCTTAGTACAGCCCACTCTCACACACACAAACTGCATTGTACTGCAATACAAAATGCCCTTGCAAAGGTTATTGTTTCTACCTCTAACACAACCATCTGAATTGGCAGAAAAACGTATATCCTCTAATTATCATTTTCATTCACTATACAGACACACAAGCATGTATTGGTCATTAATACGTTTTGCAGAGAAAGAGCTTGGCTTTTCTCATGCTTATCTCTAAATCTAAAACTCTGTTGTTCACACATTTCATGCCGCGCTGGCACCAAAAGTGTGGACTGATCCAATTGTCTCGGCAAAACAAAGACAGGGAAGCGTGACTTTTTCACATCCTTAAACAAGAAGTTGAGTGCTAATGGTTGCCTCTTCGACACTTTTAGAGCAGCAAGCAGCAAGTAAATCCAAAATGCTAAGGCTAAAGCCAGCACAGGAGTATATATTAATTATTTATGAAGATGAGTTGGAAGTCTGGCTGTCTGTGTAGGGAATACAGTTTCACATCAATAGGAGATTAAACAGGGTGCCAGACAAAGCACATTATCATTCAGATGCTGAAGTGAAGTTTGAGATGACATGAATATCACAGTTTTTAAAAATGCTGTGACAGTATGGCTCGATTGCTTTGCCGGTCATAAAATGTACTACCCAACTGTTTGATTGACTGTGATGAAAACTACAAACATTCACACCCTGCTTGGGTTGATTTGCAATAGACGTGATGATCCCCTGACTTTTCATCTAGCACCATCATCAAGTCAAATATCTTTGTTAATTGAGGTTCTTTAGATAAGCCCATAGTGTAACTGCACATATACTTTCATTTGCTATTTACATTTTCTCTGTTTCCTTTTTTAAATGTGCAATAAAACATACAAAACATCTAAATAGTTTAAGTTTCTCACTCCAAACTAAATGCTAAAAATGCTGGGAAGGTCAAGATTTGTGGGACGTGCATATGAGAATTATTGTATCTGATTTGGCCCTCAACAGTTGAGATCTGTGCCCAAATCTGTAAACACAAGCTGTCTCAGACGCCAGATGTGCTGTGCAGGTATTTCTGCAGTATAAGGGTCCAAGATAAGAGATGCTTCAAGACGAATGAAACATGGCTGCTTTGGTATTTAATCATGCTTGTGGTTAGCTACTTACCAAAGGTAATAAATATGTTCAGCACTCCCGTCAGTTGTAATTGAATTCTCTTGACACATACGCTCTGGGGAGTTGAGATAGCGTGCAATCAATACTTTATACCACTGCAGTTCTGGGCCAATAGTCTTCCACGTCAGCTCTGCAGCTCTAATACATATCTGGATGAAGCCCAGTGGATTGGGAGGGGAAGATCTTCAGGGATTTTGTATCTCACTAATGGGATTTCTCATGTGAGTGGTGATGGGACGGTGACTCGGCTGCAATTTCATCAGGTCTCATTCTTTTTAAGTAATTGGAGAATATAGCAGGAACATGCTTCTGATTTGGAGCGCAAGGCTGTATTGCATACTCCTTTCCTTCTTAAAATTGGACAGATAGAAATGTTTTGGCCATTCAATGTATGGCCATCAGCCCTCTGGGAAATAGTTTGGTGAGACAAAACTTTGTGAAGAAAATGATCAACTGGGCATTTTATCTTCGCCCTAATGTTATCCGTCAATGAGGAAGAAGGATCTTTCAGAAACTGGAAAATCAGTCTTGGCCCAGACAACAGATGTTTCTTCTTTTCAAGAATAATGTTTTGAAAAGTCAGTTTAAAGATCCTTACACACATAAGGACGATAGATTTCTATAGATGTCTGGCCGTCGATGAGCGTCCTGTCGCCCTACTCAGATTGGTGTGTCCCGCCCCGTCGTGTCTTTTCGGCCGTGCCGACACTTTCCGCCGCCTGTCGGTAAAAGGCCGTCGGCTAAAGAAATCGCTCTGATTGGCTGTTCAGCTTAGCGAATCAGTGCATGAGAAGCAAAACGGAAGTGAGGGACTCAAACAAACTATTAAGAAGGCAAATATGAGATTTCATTGAACTCCAGCTCTCGACACAGGTTCGGGAAAGCCCTGTGAGCTTCTCGCTGTAGAGTGAAAATGGAACGCACACGCTATTTGTTGTTTGTTTATATCACGCAGTCTGTCTTCTGGTTGTTGCCTCTTTTGAATGACGAATACACACTACCGCCGCCTGCTGGTAAGGAGAGTTATTGCTACTCACGCATGCGCAGTTCGTACGTGCTACTTGGCCGTCGGCTGAAGTCTTTGCGGTGTGTTCCAGTGCGACTGTTGGCCAAGACGCAGGAGACGTGAGGCGACACAACAATCGGGTCCGTCGGGACGTGTTCTTTGGTGTCAGTTTGGTGTGTAGGCCCCTTTAGGTGACAAATCTTTCAAGAATTTGTCTAGGTTAACGTTCATGTCTATTATACTGTACTATCGTCCCTCAAAGCTGTTAGCACATCAACCAGGTAACTGACCTTCCAGTGTTGTGGTTGATACGGCTGATATTCACAGTAGATCTTGCATGAAAAAAAGAGTGGCAAGCGGAGTATAACATATTTTTCTTTCTCGGAGTAACGGCCCGTCCACATGGCAGCGTGCGTTGCTTCAACGGAGACGCTTCCCATTCACTTTGAATGAGGTGACGTCATGCTTTGCCGAACTGCATTGTGGTTCCGTCGCGTCGCTTTGCCTCTGTTGCTCGCTTTGAAAGTTGAAAAAAGTTCAATTTTCAAGCGTAGTCAAATCATATAGCCAATCAAACCGCGTGCTTGTGTGTCCAGGGCGGGAGATTAATGTGATTGGTTGTTTTTCACACGCCAGACACGCCCACCGGCAAGCTTCAAGGCACGCTGCCATGTGGACCATGGATGTATAATAAGAACTGGATACAGCGTGGGAGGCGGGGTCTCGTTCTTTCCTATGAGATCTGCTCATTGGCACATGAAGTCAAAATGGCCCAACTTTTGAGAGAGCGATACGTCACAGATTACCCGTCCTGCCTGGCTGCCAGAGCAGAAGAACCCGTATGTGCGCTCACAGAGCATGCGCCCCTTAAGCCCCGCCCCCCGAGCTCCCACTTTCGGCCTCACTAGAATGAATGGAAAGAGAAAATAAATCTAGATTCGGCTTTTAGTGCATTTTACAACTTTAAGGACCGAATGATTCTAATAATGGCTATAAAATAGTTAATACTGGGCTGTTTATTTAGTTAAAAAAAATTATCCACCGATTTACAGACGTCTCTTTCCCCATGTTAGTCAATGGGAAAAAGTTGTTTTTGGCCCGGGTGACGTCACGGACTGATACGGGAGTTGCGGTTTGGACACAACGAATGTTGGGCACAGAGTCCGGCGCACTTCCTGGGGGCTTGGTGTGGACGTACCGTAACAAAGTCTAATTATCAATTTGAAATGATTGAATGCGGATGAGGTTTTTAGTTATTTTATTTTACATTTTTAGGCAATTCACTGTGTATGAACTTTGATCAAAGTTTCAAATGCTTGTATGGAAAATTGCATGGCTTCCCAGTACCTTTGAAATGTTCAAGTCTCATTTAAGGTCTTACAGCAATTGTTGTTATGTAACAGCATCAGCTGATGAGCTAAGGTTTCAGTGAGATAAGTGAGGAGTTGATGCATCAGCTTACAGAAGGGCACAGGGGGAATCGTTGAAAGCCTTTAATTAAAAGCTAGAACCACCCATGAATGACTTTTTAATGGAGAGAAATGTGTTTCGGCACAGCCATCAGTCTTCCTGTGTTAGGATATTCATCTCTGCTGCTTTCTTCCTCTCTTGTAGTTTGGTAGATTATGCTATTGTAGCTTAGAGAATTTAGCAAAAGCTGTCGAATGAAACAAAGCCTTTACACTTCTCTAAGGGAATTAGAAAGATAATATTTCATAAGGCAGTGCAGAAGCAGGAGTTAATGACAGTTTGTGTGTGAAAATAATAATGATGATGATCATATACTGGTGAGTGTGAGCTTTATTTTAAGGGCTCTCGCTGAGGTGAAGAATTGTCCGTTGTTGTGTCAGCAACATGAGACGGGCGTTGAACTGAAGGCTGTGGCCTGACGCTCGTAATGCGACACTGAGTCATGAAAGGAAAGGAGGAAGTGAGGCGGGGTGGGGACAGCGGACAGGAGGGAGGCAGATGTTTTGTTTCTTTCTTTGTATTTTGTGATGTTACAGCCTAAACTTTATATATTAAAATTAAATATTAAAATATTCCTTGTACGATGTGAGGGTCTAAGGACAGAGGGTCTAAGGACAGAGGGTGTCGTTTTTCTCATACTGATATTCTGAACAATCTGTGCTGTTGTATTTGCTGTAAAGTGTCTCTACTGTAGGCTAATTTTATTTTATGTACAGCACTTTGGCTCGACCAAAAATCGTTTATAAATGTGCTATATAAATCAAACTTGATTTGATTTGAAAAGATGGATAATTCGTTTTTAATGTGTGTGTTTTAATGTCTACTCTTAATTTAATGTATAATGTATAATGTTTAATGTATACTAATGTTTTAAGTATTTATAAGGTCATTTTAAATAGCTGGTCATTTCCTAGAGTAAGTACTTGGCGAGAATAGCTCTCCTCTCCGAAAGCATATTTGTACACACAGTGGTGCAATAACAGTATGTAAGTGATGGAACAATTTCATTATGTGGAGTAACATTTCCCATGACCTCATTAAAATCCAATTTCCAGAAACTGCAAAGAAAAGGATCTTTTCTTCAGCCTAAAAAACAAAGAAATGATTCCTTATTTGATAGCAGGTCCCTGTGTCACATCACAGTTCAGAACACTGT
The DNA here is from genome assembly GCF_902827175.1 of Gymnodraco acuticeps. Classification (NCBI taxonomy): domain Eukaryota; kingdom Metazoa; phylum Chordata; class Actinopteri; order Perciformes; family Bathydraconidae; genus Gymnodraco; species Gymnodraco acuticeps. Next base: position 1,909,398 of record NW_022992336.1, on the reverse strand, counting down.
TGTGTTAATGTGTCATTTCCACACCTAATTTATTCTTTACCATCTCATCACAGACGGATGTCACAACTATTTAACTTCATAGTTTCCTTTATAACTTTAGTGTCACTATGGAAAACAGTTGTGTTCAAATATTATGATGATTTTGTTTTAAATCACATAACACCTTAAATATTTTCCTCCCGTTTTCCATGTCACACACACACACACACACACACACACACACACATACACACACACACACACACACACACACACACACACACACACACACACACACACACACACACACACACACACACACAGAATCAGTGTGCCAGCAGGGCACCTCTGAGTCCTGACTGGCAGCAGAATCATCATTCTTCACGTCGCCTTTCTCCTTCTCCATCTCTCACTCAGGGGAGGGGGCAAACAGGGACATGCTCTTTGCTCCTCTTCCTCGCTTCCTTTCATCTCCTCTTACACATTGCTTGCTCAAATGTTCTCCTCTATCTCCCCTTTGCCTTTTCCCCTTCATGTTGACGCAGGCCACAGGAGATGCAGAAGCTTTGTAATACATGTCTCCTTCTCTTTCTTCTTTTTCAGGTCAGATTGAAGTTTCAGCACCTACTTCAGCAGAGCTCAGATATAGTAAGCATTCTCATTACATTGTAATATTGCTGTATGCTTTAAAAGGAATTGAATGTATGTGGTTATGTGTATTTAATTATTTTCTTTATTTGGAGTGGTTAAAGGAGTACTTGATTACTAAATATATTCTCCTTAAACCTGCATGTTGACATCGCTCATTTAACGGTCTATCAAGCAGGAAGATGAATGAAGATCATTCTTAATGAACGTTAATGTGCCGGGTGTTGCGGTTTCGATGTTGATACTTTCTTTCAATGTCCTCTCCAAAGGACAGGGAATACAGTACATGCTGTAGGTGGCTTTGTGGGTTTTACGTTTTCCATGTGCAGATATGGCATTAGATATTGCACCTGATGTAGCAAACGCATGGGTACCCAAGGATATATATTAAAGCTGATTCTACTGTACAGTTCAAATCGTCTTATGACTTTATGACACAGAGCACACAATATTAAGCTATTACATCATGCTGGACACTGTGCTTGAGAGTCCTTTACAGTTCCCACAACAGTTAGCAGAGTACAACACAAACACACACACACACACACACACACGAACACACACACACTCAAAAGCTGTTAAATAGAAAAAGAAAACAAACAGTCCAGATATCAAGACTAAGACTGTGTCTCCTCACTGTAAACAGACTCCTTGTACTCCAGCTGCTGTACAGTAGCAGGCACTGTCTGAACAGTTAATGACCCTTTATATCGTATATTTATTGATTAATGTTTATGGTTTGTAAGATCCAACTTTTCCTTCCACTGAAGCTCTTCCTGTGGTTAGCAAATACTATATTTACAAGGCAAAAACCGGAAGAATTGCATGATCTATTACAATTGTTATAACATTTAAAGTTAGTTTAAATAAACAGAATTAGCACAGTGAGGGGGAAAAGGACAGGCCCTAAAGAAGATCACAAAATGTACCAACATTTGCAGCACTCTGTATTTGGTGTGAGATGTTATTTAGTTTATATCTATAGAATGTGTGAGCAGATCAATTCCCAGTTAATATTGAAGGTGACAGACTCACACGTATGTAATCCACCTGCACACACTCAGCTAAAAATAGGCATACTTCACTCTGCGCTGCTCAATTAGTGGCATACCCTCAGATCTCTCTCCTCCTGCCTCCGGCTGCTTGGTATGGTTCATATCAACTTGTGATCATTGATTTGATCCTGTCCAAAAGCAAAGACTTTCACTATGAGTAGAAACCGAGACATCGTGTGAGAGATCTCTCATCTAAAGCTCAGTGTTTTCTGCACAGCCGAATGTAAAAAATATGTACTCGGCTGTTGCCGTAGCAACAGCGTCAAACACAACAGTCGGGATTTTCCTTAAGACAGCAGCGTTTTTGTGTTGTGTATATCAATGCCTTGCTTATCTCCTACTGGGAGTTTCACGTGACGATGACTTCTGTGGAAAAAGTTTACTTGCTGATAAAACACATCCACTCAACTTTTGAGTCATCATAACACTCCGACCTAAAAGTCATGAAGTAAGCTTAAAAACTAATAAATGATCAAATCCTTGGTAAAGCTTCATCTCTTTGCAGACTTAACTGAGTAAATGAGACTGCAATTTGGAGCTGAGGTTTGCCAAAGAAAATCTCAAAAGTGGTATCGTTTGTTCCAGCAAATCCAAAAAGATGATGATTTTGTGTGTTTTTTAATATTTAAAAAACAAAAGCTGATTATTGTAATCATACCCGTTTTAGTATGCCACTTGCATCGGAAGCTGCTCATAAACTCTCCACAGCTCTGAATGTTTCTTGGCATTAATTAAGATAAGAACAGGTTGGTTAGATACACTGCGATCATAGGGAAAGCACAGAGGGCAGACCTACCATTCCTCTGCACAGAATACAACAGAGCAAAAGGTTAATAGCACATGATTAAAGTGTGGCCTGATGGCAGTAACTGTAACTAGGGTAAAGATCAGGCGTGATAAACCCTAACTCTAACCCACTTAAAAATTGAGGAACAGCTTCATAGTCATTTCATTCCTGGAGTGTTCACAAAAAGTACATTTATGGGAACTACTATAGCCAGAGGAGTCTATTTTTTATTTCCGCTCTTGGGGAGATAAGGAGTTCTCATTGGGAAATATAATGTGGATATCTTAGTTATCCCTGACGTTAAAAAAAAAAGCTACGCGGTCCGTTTTAAGTTGGAATAGGCCTTTTGCGTCATTGGCAAAAGCTGTGATAGATGACTAAAACATAGTCATGTAACCTGTCGGAACTGTAGTGCAAAAGAGGATGCTTTGTATGAAAGCATTCTGCAGAGCTAGAATAATAGAATGTCTCCTTCACTTCACTCTTGAGTGTCTAGTTGTTTTTCTGCAGAGAAGCATAAGGTCTCAGCGCTAAGAGATGGTGTGCTCTTCAACATCCAATCAAAGCTGCCCCTGGTGTAGTATTACAGTCAAGTCTGCGTTTAGGAAGTGACTGAGTAGGTATTTGTACGTAGTCACACATCAAGATTGGAAATTCTTCTTTTCCAGTCAGGCAGAGCTGCAGTAAAACAAGAGCTTGATTAAATACATTAGTGGCATTCAGGAGCTATTATTCTTTAAAGCAATCCCTTTTCTGCAGAACACTATAGCTTTAACTTTGCTCGAATTTAAAACCATAATAAGCTAGACCTTTCTCAGGATTTGACATTTGAAATTCACTTTCATCGCAGCAAAATGATATTCCACTGTAGCTTGTCTAAACATGTTACACACACACTCGCTCTACACATGTAAAGGGACAAATACATTACTCTCTGTAAAATATATACATTTTGATAGCCTCTTTGAGGAAATGGAGCTGCTTTATATTCATAACACTACTCACACACAAGGTCAAGGTTGAATCTCATTCCAGATGATTGATGCTTTCCAAATGTGAGGTGGAAAAATATTCAAATGGTCTTCACTGTGCTATAGAAAGAAAAGGGTTATATCTAACACATTATGGTACTTTAAAAATATCTATGGGGTTAAATGAATCATTTGATGTCACATATTCTATAAAGTTTAGGGAATAAACTAACAATCTTCACACTTGGATTACACTGTGGATGTTACATCATCAAAGCTACAAATGGTAGACAAACAACATATTAAAACTCTTGTGAATAAATGACTAGATTAGACTATCATTTTCTTTTCTTTTTTGTGTCTTGTGAAATAATGTTGTGTATCTCAGAGGTCTGCTTTGAAATGCTCAATTATGTCTAATGGGTTATTGCATATTAATGAAGACCTTAACACAACTGATGGTGATGTATTGTTGTTTGTTATTTCACAGTTCTGCTGCACAACGCTATCCCTTTTGTTGGATTTGGATTCCTGGATAACTGCATTATGATCGTAGCTGTAAGTGTGTCCGCTTCATGGAGTTCACTGCGAATACACATTCACTCGGTGTGAAGAGATGGATTTCCACTGAATCTGCGCTTGAATAATATATTGCATGTATTTATGATACTGTAGGAAGCTTTGAAGGAAGCATCAAGGCAAAAAGGAGAAATCTCTTTATTTTCTGCTAATGTATTTATAGCTCAGTATATTTCCTGTTTTTCTATCAGTCATGTTTGGCGCTCTGTCTCTCATCTCCAGTCCTTCCATTTCTCATTTCATCTGAAACTATTTTAAGCAGTGTGTCTGCCACAAGCATACCCACGTCTTATTAAGTCTTTGTAAAGTTGTTTAAATAATTAAATCTAACCACAGTGGAACAATGTGATCCTGCTCAGGAAATTAAAATATAATATTCTTCAGCTTCCTTTTAATGTGTGCTTTCACAGCCGGGTTATTTTCTAACCCAGAGATGTTCAATTATTTTGGAGGCATCTACAGGGAAATGAACAGACCAACTGAGATATATATACAAGGGAAAAAACAATAAAGAATATCCTACATTTACAGTAATTACATGGAATAACTTTGTCAATAACTTTGCCAAAAAGATAAAGAAAGATTGTGTTGGCACCAAATATTTATCTGCCTGTACTTTTTTAAATCCATACTTTTTTGATAAACTACTGTACCCTAGATCTTTGGTTGATTTACGTTTTGTATTATCCACTAAAACCAGGAAACTGAGGGACTGACATTTTAGAAAATATCTTTAAAAGCTTTGTAGTCCAGAATAACCTTTTGTTATGATGCACAGGAGACACCAAGTCAGCCTCCGTTTAATAATTCATTGTTGTATTCCTCTCTGAATGTCATGGAGAAAGAACATACAAATACAATATATTCCATTCTATAACTCATACATAAGCTTCCACTGATTGTTTGTATTATAAAATGACAAAAATAAATGGAACATTTTAAAATCATACAAATGAACCATAACGAGTGTGTTTGTGTTTGTTTGTTCCTCCCAGGGAACACATATTGAGTTATCCATCGGAGTGATCCTCGGCATTTCAACTATGGCAGGTAAGGGAATCTCAGGACCTTTATCCAGCTATATTTTGTTAAGGAAAATGTATATTTGTAATACCAATGAGAGAGTCCATTAGGCTGTTAAAAGAGGAAGAGAGATGTTTTTGTTGTTGTTTTCTATTGGATGGTTTTCATTTTTGTGGGACAAAGGCAGTGTTTTATCCACAATGTTGTACTGTATTGATTCTGTAGCTTTTAGAAATGTACTGAGTTCAGACATACTTTTTCTCGGCACAGACTCAAGTTGTAATCTTCATCTACTTCCAAATTAGAGTGCTGGTATGCCAAATCATATTGGACTCCCAACTCTTTAAAACAGAAATAGAAGAAGGCATTTTCAATTTCAGTGTCGGCAGAATACCCATTCTCATAATGAAGCTTTAATGATAAAGTCACAATTGAAACCTTGCTGTGACACTAATTCAAAAAGATAACATTAGAGAAAGAAATAGGAATGAGAGAGAGGCTGCCCTAGATAATGATTATTTCATGACTATAATAAGACAAGCAGAATGTGTTAATATCCACTTTACGTTTGCATTGTAATGTTATCCCATGTTCCCTTTCAGCGTATGTGACAGACACTGTGGTTACGTCATATTACCCTGCATGTGAATGTGGACGGGAGCTTTAAATAGAGGAGCACAGTGAAGCTAGTGAAGCAAAGTAAAAACAACCATTATAAATAATTGCTTAGTATTTCTACCCTTCTGCATATCCTATATCCGCAATCAACACCATCACTCAGTAAGCATCAGAATGAATGATGGGACTAGTTTTGGGGACACACTCTTTTATTTGTCCCTGCTCCAGCTCAGTCTCTTTACTGTGTTGTTGTCTATGGTGTATAGAAGTTTAAAGGGAGCTGACATTCCCACTTCTAAGTCTTGTCTTTCCTCTTCTGACTCTTTGTTGCTGCGTGTGTGCTTTTGTTTTACCTCAAGCTTTCAAAGACCAAATGTACTCAGCATACTGAAAGTCTGAAACATGTAGAAGAGCCAAAGCTGCTGCTGTAACAGAGGAGGTAGAGGCCTGAAGCATTTTTTATTCTACTCACAAGGAACTGCAAAGATGTGAAAAAAACAGAGCAAAGCAAAAAGCAATGGAACATTAAGGGATATAACGTAGAGAGGAGGTCTTTTTATGTTCTCTTTGCGATGCTTATTGTGCCAAACAACTATAACAGGTAATGGATGATTGGGATTACGATTAAGCCAAAAGAGCAGCTTCAGGCTTGATAAGATGTATAGATGAAAGGGTTACAAACTCAGCCAGAGCATGTAATACTCGTTTTTAATGAGGCTTCTAGTTGTTTGATAGGCAGACCTTGTTATCTCGGTGGTATAGAGAGATTTGTCAGTGAGCCCCAGCTGCAGAAATACCCCCAAATATTAGTGATTTGTGAACAATGTAGGAAACCACCACTCAGCCACGGATGGAAGAAAAACAGGAAGAGCCTTTATTCTTTCCGCAAGGGCAGCCTCATCTCAATCAATCAATCAATCAATATTTATACAGCCCAATATCACAAATGTTACATTTGTCTCAGTGGACTTCACAGTTTGTACAGAATATCAGTATGACAATACGACACCCTCTGTCCTGAGACCCTCACATCGTACAAGGAAAAACTTCCACGGAAAAACCACAGTTTTAAAGGGGAAAATGAGAGAAACCCAATCTATGGAGAAACCTCAGGGAGAGCAACAGAAGAGGGATCCCTCTCCCAGGACGGACAGACGTGCAATAGATGCCGTGTGTAAATCGAAGAGATAATACATTTACAGCATAGGTAGTCCAAATGTTTGGAAATGCATGTGTCTATAATAAGAAGATGAATCCACGAGGATGTCAACAATCCTGTGGGAGCCATCAGGGAAGTAGTATGATGAAAGTCAGGCAGGACCACAGTGACAGGTTCAGCCACGACTCGAAGTCCAGGACTCAAATCCAGGACTCAGGATAGCCAACCCAGTCTCACATCTAAACGTGTAATAACTACGTTGGTCCACAACTTGGGACGTAGTATTTCTACAAAAACGCCTCTGAAATTGTAAGATCCCTACGTTTTTTTTCACCATTCATTTCCAATGGCTGGCGTCTATGTCACGTGATCTTCAAATTTCTCTCCGCATAAAAAAAAAAACATGGCCGACCTTCATTTTATTCTCGGTGGAAAATGCCTATTTTAAGGTTAGTTTGGCCATTAAAATGTGTTTTGATGTAATTTGATGCGAGAAATATGAGTTGTTATTTCAGATTATGTGTGCAGTGGATGCACATGATCTTTAGTTTGCTAGTTATTACGAAGAGTACTTCAGGAAATGGTGTACACACAACGTGTTCATTGTTACCAAGGTGGTTGCTAGGGGGACGCTGCTATCGATATTATTTCTGTTATGTTGTGTAACTGTTTAATGGTGTTACCTTTATTGCTACCCCCTTCCACGTCAATTTATAGTGTTGGTCCACAGCGCAAACTTATTAGTTTAACAAAATCCGCATCTAAAATTGTGGCATAGATACGTTATTTTCCCCTGTGCAATTCTCCAACCCAGTCTCACATCTCACATCTCACATCACATCGTCATAAGCAATACCGGAAACAGGCAAGATCCTCAGCTCGGTGATTGGATAGTTTAGCCGCAATGCACGTTGGGAGATGGTGTTCATGCGATGTGAAATCCGAAAACATAAAAATAATACTTTATTCCGAGTGTGCTTGCTTTTCTCTTTGAAAGTCATCACATAACGGCATTGTAATACACGGTTCGGCTGCATTAAATATTACATATCTGCCGTAGTTCTCTATTTATAGAGCCCTGATGAGAAGACTTCTTGACAAACAGGAAGAACTGCCGTCAAAATTGAAAACGTGACGTGGATCATAAATATACGAATGAAAAACTTGGGTCGCAGGTTCCTCAACAGTGCATTACAAGACATCTATCAATATGTGTATACCTCCAGCAATGTTAACTATGTTGTAGTACTTATTTTAACTGATATTATACATATGTATTATACTCTTATAAGATGTATGTAGATAGTATAAGAAATGTGCAGAATATGACAGTTTAATGGTGGAGGTATAGACACATATTGATAGATGTCTTGTAATGCACTGTTGAGGAACCTGCGACCCAAGTTGTTCATTCATTGCATAACTACACCATAGTTGTGTATAATATGATATGTCAATAAACCTTAGAAAATCTTGAAAGGGATGTGCAAAATAGTCAATATATAAAGTCTTTAATTAACTATTAGTAGAGAATAACGAGTCATGAATATACTTTATAGGGATCCTATTAATATCTAATAATAAAAATAATAAAATTCAATAAAAAATATATAAAATATATTTTAAGATCATGTTTAATCATCTGATTCGTCTGTACATTGCTGTTTTAGTCTGTGTTCTTCTAATTAGTGTCTACACTCAGTGTGTGCCTATTGAGCTGTTTAGAGCCATGTGGGACAAAACCCGATCATGCCCCTCCCTCTCACTGTCTAAGACTGGTGAATGTAAAAACTACACTGCTTATGCTCAGAGTATTTTCCTATTTAATGTGTGTAATAGAGCTGTGGCTTTCTGTCAGCCTGGCTACAGTGCTGAAAATAAATCTTACATTATTCTTATTCTCATCTATTAATGAAGAGTAGTAGGCTGCTCTCGCTTTACGCAGTGCTTTCTTATATTCATTGAGAGTAATATGCCAAATTAAACGAGATTCTTCAAGTTTAGTGGAACGCCATATCCTTTCAAGTTGTCTCGACTTTTGCTTTATTTTGCGGGTTTCGGCATTATGCCATGGAGCTAATCTATGTTGTTTTATTTTCTTCTTTTTCAAAGGAGCAACAGAGTCTAATTTGCAGCGCATCTGTAGCACTATCAACAACATGATCAATTTGGGGTGGTGTACATTTATATATATATATATCTTCCCTTACATCAGTGGTTCTCAAAGTGGGGGGCGCAGAGGCATGACGGGGGGGGGGGGGCGCGAGAGACCAGGAGGAAAAATGGTTATTAAAAACATAATAATAATATGATACAGTACAGTACTATTACGTCTGGGTCTCTGTGTTTCATTAAAGCTCGGCTCTGTGTGTGTGGAGCGAGCCATTTTGTGTGCGTGCACGCGTGCACGAGCGAGAGAGAGAGAAATGTACCGGAGATCGTTGTTGTTAGCTTCTGGTGCTAGCGCGCTACGCAAACGGATATATGGAATTTTTTCAACAACAAAGTGGAGGAGAGTCCTCTCCTGTCATACTGAGAGACTCAGTGAACTAAAGGACTCTCTCAGTGTTTAGATAGTTCACTTTAGTCTAAGTTATCTCAGCGGGTCTCAAACGTTTTGGTCACCATTAATGTAAGGCAAGGCAAGGCAAGTTTATTTATATAGCACTTTTCAACACAAGGCAATTCAAAGTGCTTTACAAAAAATGAAAGACATTAAGAAAATGGCATTTAAAATCAGTCATTAAAAATAAAAGCTAATAAAATAAACATTAAAAGAAAAAATACATGGATAAAAGTTACAGTGCAGTTTAAGATGTGAATAGTTCAATTAAAAGCAGCGACAAAAAGAAAAGTCTTCAGCCTGGATTTAAAAGTAGTCAGAGTTGCAGCGGACCTGCCGGTTTCTGGGAGTTTGTTCCAGATATTTGGAGCATAATAACTGAACGCTGCTTTACCATGTTTAGTTCTGACTCTGGGGACAGAAAGCTGACCAGTCCCTGAAGACCTGAGAGATCTGGATGGTTCATAATTTAGCAGGAGGTCAGAAATGTATTTTGGGCCTAAACCATTCAGTGCTTTATAAACCAGCAGCAGTATTTTGAAATCTATTCTTTGACACACAGGAAGCCAGTGTAAAGACTTCAGAACTGGAGTGATGTGATCCACTTTCTTAGTGTTAGTGAGGACTCGAGCAGCAGCGTTCTGAATCAGCTGCAGCTTTCTAATAGATTTTTTAGTGAGACCTGTGAAGACACCATTGCAGTAGTCGAGTCTACTGAAGATAAAAGCATGGACAAGTTTTTCCAAATCCTGCTGTGACATTAGTCTTTTAATCCTAGATATATTCTTTAGGTGATAGTAGGCTGATTTAGTAACTGTTTTAATGTGACTGTTGAAACTCAGGTCAGAGTCCATGACTACACCTAGATTTCTGGCTTTATCTGTTGTTTTGAACATTGCAGACTGAAGCTCAGCGCTAACTTTTATATGTTCTATCTTGGCTCCAAAGACCATTACCTCAGTTTTATCTTTGTTTAATTGGAGAAAGTTCTGACACATCCAGTCATTGATTTGTTCAATGCACTTACTCAGTGTTTGAATTGGAGCATAGTCTCCTGGTGAAATTGTTACGTACATTTGTGTGTCATCTGCATAGCTATGGTAACTTATTTGTAAACAATTATTTCCGAGGCACACGTTTATATGATCATTATAGTTATAAAAAAAATAAGAGAATAAATTAAAAACAGTTATGAAATACTATATGAGAGTAAAAAAAGAATAAAGTTTAAAAGGGTGATTTGTAAAATATCCATAAAGAAAAAGTAAATCTGTTTACAGTTCTGTTTCAAATGGGTGTTGAGAGAGGTGGTATCCATACATCTCTTCATTTTGCTCTCAAAGTGCACCAGATTGATGCTTTTAACTTCAATATTTAAAAATAAATCTTCCCGGGGGAGCTTGCCCCCGGACACCACCAGGTGAAACCCTAAATGTTTGAGCACCCTCTATGAAACGTCAAGCTACCCCACAGCACCCCCAAAATAAATCTCTGGCGCCGCCACTGAGCCTGACTATTTGTGTTGGGGGGGCCCCGACTTTTTTTTCTCTCCAAAGACAGAAAAAGTTTGAGAACCACTCCCTTACATGCAGACATGCTATCGAGTTAAGTATTGGTGGAATCTCTTCCTTACATTTGGCTATAGCACTAACAGATAGGTTTCTGCTGCAGGAACTTTTTACTAATGGTTTGTAGTAACAGTACTTCAAAAGTTACAAAAAAATGGTCGGATAAAGCAGGATTATGCGGTTCGACTAATAGTTGCTCAATTTCAATACCATAAGTCAGAACAAGGTCGAGAGTGTGATTATAGCAGTGGGTTGGTTTATTTACACTCTGACGGATACCAATAGAATCTAATATAGAGTTAAATGCAACAGTAAGGCTATTTTTGTCGTCGTCAACATGAATATTGAAGTCACCTACGATAATTACTTTATCTGTTTTAAGAACCAAAGTTGATAAAAACTCAGAGAATTCTGATTAAAATTCTGGATTAAGACCTGGTGCACGGTACACTGTAACAAATAAGATTGGCTGCAAAGTTTTCCAGGTTCGAGTCATAAGACTAAAAACAAGGCTTTCAAAGGAGCTATAATTTAAAGGGGACCTATAATGCAAAATGCACTTTTGTACGTCTTTTATACATGAATATGTGTCCCCGGTGTGTCAGGGAACTCCTCAAGTGTCAGAAAACACAACCGTCTCTCTTTTTCTCCATACCCAAATCTCTAAAAACGGGGCTGCAACGGATCTGATAGCGACTGATACAGATTTGAAAATAGTCTGATGTCAGTGACGAGGAGCTCCGCCTATATGGCCAACTCTACACCTATCAGGGGAATGAGAGGTTGCCGTGGCATGGTAACAGCATGGTAACATGACGCTCGTAACTCGGCCCTCTCCTTTGCAGGATAGGTGTAGAGTTGGGCGTGGTCAGCTGAAGCGCATGCAAAGACGGGTGGAGGAGAGGAAAATAGAGCAAAATGAGGCATGGCTAAAATGCATGATCTGTTTGGTATTTTGAAAAAAAAAATGTATAAATATACCTTATATAGGTATGGCCCTACAATATATTATTCAAATATAGCATGATAGGTCTCCTTTAATTTTGGTTTAGTATTGATAAGTAAACTTGAGTCAAAGATTGCTGCAACTCCACCTCCTCGGCCCACGCCTCGAGCAATATGAGTATTGATATGGCTGGGTGGAGTGGCCTCATTTATGCTGACATATTCTTCATGTCTCAACCAAGTTTCAGTGAGACAGCATATATCAATATTATAATCTGATATTAAATAATTTACCAATATTGCTTTAGATGCTAGAGATCTTATGTTTAAGAGTCCACATTTAATCTTCCTATTTTGTTGTACTGTATTAGTTGTTACATTTACTTTTATTAGATGATTAATTATGACACTATTAGGTTTTGCTTTAAATTGTCCTTGGGCAGACACACACACCGTTAATATTGGGTATTTTATTGGGTTCGGGATTCCTATGAATGACTGCCCAGGAGAGAACGCAGAGAAGCGTGTAAGATTGCGACTCCGCCTCCTGGTCTCAACTCCAGTTTGTCATCTCAGTTTTATCACTCACTCAATTTCCACAGCAGATGTATTGTTTCTCATTGCTGCTACATTGGGGACGTGTTGAGGTGTAAATCAGGGCTGCAGTTATCTAGCTCAGTCACGAGTGATGTAGCACCAGTGTCAAGGTGGGTAGTCAAGTCCACTAATCATAACTTCAGGAGAGAATAAAGCTCAGCTGCCTCAATAAAGATTAGGATTCAAAAATAGGCTACTGCTGAGTGGGGCCAGTTACAACATTTAAACCTATGATGGGATAAATGGTTTCCCTAAATGATAAGCTTTTCATTAGGTTCCTATATTTATATTTAATTATGTTTTTTAATACAACATTCTCACTTTTTTTAATAGACATCCTGCATTAACACATCAGACTGAATAAATGCTCTGAAACCTCTATATCTTTTCCTCTCATCTCTTTTACACTCACCTGCCTTGTTTTCAACCTTTTTACAGCTGTAGGCACCTATCCGTAGATTCACACCCACCTATATACATCCTGTGTGTGTTAGCCTATGCAAAGTAATGGGTGGTGTGTGTTATTGTTGCTGTAAAAAGCCTCCAGGTATAAATGGGTGTTGCTCATAAACATCAATCACCATGGCTGGTAAGTGATCCTTGCAGCTCAAAGCAAGAGACACCGATAAAATGTTCCCACTGCCTGCCATTTGTTATTTTACGGCCCATTTGTCCAACAATAGACACTGGTATAATGTACAAGCAGACAGTATTCTCGTTTTACTGCAGGTCTAAGTTTTAGAAAGTTTCTGTGAGATATTTATCCATCATAAAGTTATCATGTGACAAAAGAACGAGGGAAGGAAATCTGAAACTTTTTGTGGTGAAAATAGAAAAACTCTGTCTGAAGTCAGTCCTTCTCTGATATACAACATCATTTATTGATCTAATTATTAAGATTGATGGACAAACTGCAAGGCTTTTACTGCTCAAAACAGTGTCTTACATGGTAGTCAAATTCCACAGAATTGTTTGAGAACCACCTTGTTTGTTGGTGTGAGAGAAGGATTGCACCTCACTGTGGAGGAGGACTTATGTGCTGTTTACACGAGAACACAAGCGGTTGTATCCGCTACTTTTCTCTTTCTTTTCTCTTTCTACTTTTCGTTCGTTCACACAAGGCCGTAACGGAAACGCGGAAACGGACCCCACAAACGATAACGGGTCCCAAGGTGGATAGATCTGCAAACAGAACGCTCTGGGGGGCAAACGGCTCCGTGTGTACGACCTATACGATCATTTCCTGATAACGATGAAGCCATAGCCCTACCTCTCCCCACCTCTGCTGCTCACTGCTGTAGTATGGTCAGTAGCTACTGCTACTGACCATACTACAGATGTTAGTGCAACATCTACAGCTCCTCTACCACAACCATCAGCAACAAGTGGACATGGAGAATTACATGAACTACATGTTGCTAAATCCACCGTGGGGCATAAACAGAAGGGCAACCATGGCAACCATGCTCGGGGGTCCTCTTCGCTGCTTTTGGTGTATTTTGTGGCGAAAGTACAGCGCCACTTACAGGTCCGGCATATGTACTATGCGTCTCCAGCGCTTTCGAGCGGTCTCTTGCGGAAGTACAGCGCCACTTACAGGCCCAGCATATGTACTACAGTGTCTCCAGCGCTCCCGAGCGGTCTCGTGTGAACGGAAGACTTTTTTGATATCATATTCGGTTCGTTTGCGTTTCGTATGCGTTTGCGTGTAAATGGGGTCTCAATCTAATGCAGAGCATCAGGAGAAACAGCAAGTTAAAAGCAAACAGCCGACCTTGGCGTGTAATTATATTTGAGCATGGACCTATAATCAGGCCTGATGGGCTCTTCATTACATCTGCCTCCTCAGGGGCTTGTACAAGGTGGTACTATATTGTATAACAACAGCACATTATTACATTATACATGTTTTAATCACTACCTGGAGACCCTGAACAGATTGTTTAGCAACAGCAAGTGTAACAGCAAAGGGCGAGAGAAATTTGTTTTTTAATTTCATAAAAAGGAAACTATTGATGTTGCATATTTTAGAAAGAATATAGAGAAGAAAATACATATTTTGAGTGAGTGTGTGTGTGCTGCAACCTGGCAATTAGTTATATAGTTTGGTATTGCCATTAGTTACAGTCAGACTGGGATCCTGCCCAGTGCAAACTATCTTTTTCTGTTGAAATATCAGAACAATCTCCTCATTTACTTTGTTTTTGCCTAAATTACAAACTTGCCCATTTTTCTCCCTCTTGCCTTGCCTCTGTCCTTCCCCTCGAAGTCATGACAAAGTCATCAAAGAGCTTCTCACAGAGCAACATGCAAACATCCTCTATTGTAGCCAAATAAAGACGCACCTGTAGGCAGATGAGTCTCTTTTGAACCAGTTCAGTGTCATTGGCCTGCTGCGACACATGGTAAAAATCACAGCACACATTTTCCCTAATTAGACCATGCCTGCTTCGTGTCTTATCTTAATTAGTCTGCGCCTATGTGATTGTTGTTCAGATGTATAACTACAGATTGTTATAAGAAGCGTGTCTCTGCAGCCAGTTTGGGTTATGTATATGTTGTTACACATAACCTTGTTGCTACTTAAGGAGAAAGCTTGACCTCCTGCCAGAGTTAGATGGAGAAGTGTCTTAGGAGACAGAACTGCTGCTTTGTTTCTTTTCCCCTGAGGATGTCTGTGACCCTGCAGCAACATAAGCCTGAACTCAGGGTCACGGTCAACAGAGAGCACACGAGCTAAGCAAACACTTTATCTCATTAAGGAGCCACTACTACATCAAGTAGTCTTTTAAAAAACGTCTCCCTGCTCCTGGTCTTTCCCCTCCAGTTCTGCTTCTCCTAGTGACAGCATCCCTGATATATTCAGAGATAATCAACACACAGCTCTGCACCTTGTTCTTGTTTTAATTACCCATTCCAACTTACCCTCATCCACTTCTGCTTTACTAATTATTCATGTGAAGTTATTCAGCCCAGAAGTGAGTCAACAGCGCTGTGGTCTTCAGCATTGCATCTTTCTACTTAATGAGCCCATAATGCATATCATTTTAACTTATAAACGATCATAAGACTTGATACTTTTCGCCTAATTCTTATGCTGACTTCATTCTGAAGCACTTGTATTGCACTACATCCACATTCCAGATGTTGTTCACTAGATCTTACATAATGATATTGAGGGGAATGCATTAATCTGAAGATATACATGCCTCTGAGTGGTACAGGGAGAAGTGTCATTTGTTGTGTTTCATATGATGAATAGCTCAGGATACACAGCTTCTGCGTCTTTTGCCTTGTGGCTGTCCTCGATACAAACCACCATCTCCTAACTCATTTTGTAATCATGTCTATTTCTCATTTTCCACAGCTGCTGCTCTTGGCAACCTGGTGTCTGATCTGGCAGGACTAGGGTAAGAAATGCACACATACACAGACAAACAAATCATGGTATGTCTTACTATCAAAGATTATTACTGTAGTGTATGTAGGCATACACACATTATAATACAGAGAGAATGATGTGAAGGTTTACTACGCCACTCCACTCCCTTTGGTGAATACTAAGTCATTTAATTGCGTACTAAATGGTAATTATCAAAATGAGCCCAGAAGAAGATAAGCCTGAGCAATAAGGGAGAAGGACAAATTGAGCCACCAGAGGTTTGTGTCTCAAAGGTAAGAAAACTGTGCACAGAGATGAATTGCTTTGAATAAGAAAAGCCAAATAATTAAAAGTTGAACAAGAGTCTCAACAAGATTTGTCTAAATGAGGAGTATGCAGTCACTTGACAGTTTAAGTAAAACAACATTTGAGTACAACTAAATCCTGATGGTATTCTAGTTATTCATAGATGTAGATGATATTAGTCACTTAATCCATCTTAAAAGCTTTCATAAAACACTGTATGAAAAATCATAGGTTTGTATCTGATCTTGATATTTGGTTGGAAAGATCTTTATCAAATCAAATCAAATTTTATTTATATAGCACATTTATAAACGATTTTTGGTCGAGCCAAAGTGCTGTACATATAATAAAAATAGCCTACAGTAGAGACACTTTACAGCAAATACAACAGCACAGATTGTTCAGAATATCAGAATGAGAAAACGACACCCTCTGTCCTTAGACCCTCACATCGTACAAGGAAAAACTTCCAGAGAAAACCCACAGTTTAAAGGGAAAAAATGGGAGAAACCTCAGGGAGAGCAACAGAGGAGGGATCCCTCTCCCAGGACGGACAGACGTGCAATAGATGCCGTGTGTAAATCGAAGAGATAATACATTTACAACATAGGTAGTCCAAATGTTAGGAAATGCATGTGTCTGTAATAAGAAGATGAATCCACGAGGATGTCAACTACAATCCTGTGGGAGCCATCAGGGAAGCAGCATGATGAGACCCAGGCAGGACCGCAGAGACAGGTTCAGCCACGACCCGAACGTCCACAACTTAATCCAGAACTCAGGATAGAGGATCCAAGACACAGGACTACAGCAAGAGGATCAGCCTCGACTCCGGATCCCGGCGTAGATATAGATACAAAACAAGAAAAAAAACATTTGTCTGGGTTCATCGGAACAAGAGAATACACAGACACAGACAGAGAGGGAAAAGGTCATTGGAGGTATGCAACATTATTGGTTTTTGGTCTGAAAGAAAGCAGTCCATATGTGATCGGCACATTCTGTCAACCTGTTATTTATAAGCGGTAATTGTTGGTTGTATCGAAGGGAGTGTCACTTTTTGCGTAACCATGCTCTATGCAAAGGTTATAAAACCATTCCTATACTTTTTCACAGACGTTAGCCCAATCTCAATTTCATGTACAACATATTGAACTTCAAGCCAGAAAGGGTCATGTTTTTGATCCTTCAACTTACTTCATCTTTATTTTTCTTTCAACTTAAAAGACATACTGTAGAACTATATAAGAACAATGCTACAGGATACAGTTGTTTGCAACATTAGATTTGGTCAATAAAAGCATGATACTGATTTGAATCTTTTCATTGGGTTCCGTCAGTTGATTCATGACGGTTATCCACTTCAGGGCTGTGTGGACCCTATTCAGCTGTCTAACCTGCCTCCATAATACTTACAGTAGCATACAATGCCATCAACCAGCAGCCTATTGGTTGTATCTCAGTGAGTATTAGTGATATAACATATCATTCCCCTCTCTCATGTAAATAGAGTCTGCTTAACAGAGAATGTAATTGACGGATAATTAAAACAAAGCCTTAGAGACTCTGCTGTTTCCTTGCACCGTTTGAGTGTGATGGATTAGCTAAATTGTTCCAAAGGCTCTTAGTGAACACACACACACACACACACACACACACACACTCACACACACACACACACACACACACACACACACACACACACACACACACACACACACACACACACACACAAACAGGTGTACTTCTGTGTGAGCGTCTCTGTTTGTCACTCAATCAAAATGGGACAATGGAGCCCTTGTGGCCACTTTGTCAAGGTGAGACTCGATTAGACCAGACAACAGAGGCGTTTGTATCTTGAAGGACTCACAGCAGTGAGTGTGAAGGCTGTTGGTCTCAGTGGAGATCCTGCTGGTGTTCCTCACCACAACCTTTACATTCCTTTCAGAGGGGGCAGGCTGAAGTGCACACATGTAAACCTTGTGCTTACTCAGGGAGTCAGTGGCCCTTTATGGCACATTTCCACTGCAGCGGGGTAGCCCCATTTAAGCGTCCCTAAGCGTCCTCTCTCAGGCCTCGGGCTGCCTCGCTGGCCGTCCGAGGCCGTGGCGCATTTCCATTATAGTTTAGGACCTGGGGTAGCAACGCAGTGTAGGCGGGGCATCTGTGCAGAGACATCCTGGAACACTTTCACATTTCGAGTTGTTCCGTCGAGCTCCCGCTGGATTTTATCATCCCCAATGAGATGTAGGAACGTCAAAAAATGCTGTGTATAAAAATGCTGCAATCTTGCTTCTAGATATATATGCGACGCTAGGGATGATCTCGCGCGCGATCTTGTGAGGATTCTCTCTGACCAATCAGCAGTCGAGAGTGTTGACGTCACTAGTTCAGCCCTGGCCCTGGCCTGATAGAACCACGATTTTATGGGGCCGGAAAAAGAGGGAAAAAGTACCCGCTAGC
Organism: Gymnodraco acuticeps; assembly: GCF_902827175.1. Lineage (NCBI taxonomy): Eukaryota > Metazoa > Chordata > Actinopteri > Perciformes > Bathydraconidae > Gymnodraco > Gymnodraco acuticeps. The sequence continues at coordinate 1,890,755 of NW_022992336.1, read as the reverse complement.
CAGTGCTACGCTATATGGAAAGGCCACCAAAAACTGGCCTGGCCGCTTGAGGCCGCTTGAGGACGATTAAGGACGCTTAAACGGGGCTACCCGCTGCAGTGGTAATGCACCATTAGTGTCCACTGAGAATTAAAAACCTGAGCCATGTTGTAAACAGACCATTAGGTTTAAGGCCACTCTGTTTATTGTGTTAGCTTGGTGACATTGAGAATGTGGTTCATGTCATATTAACAAAGACCTCAGATTTTATTTGCCAACATTGGGAGAGAATGACTTTATTTGGGGCTTTTGTAAATACATGAGGGTTCAACGCTTTGTGTGCTTTGAAACCGATCAATCAATCAAAAAGATAGAATTAGATTTAAATTCTATCTTAAAGGTATATTTGACCACAGTTATGGCCAACATTTATATTATTCTCAATATCATTTTGTTTCTATAATAATAATAATAATACATGTTATTTATATAGCGCTTTTCCTGGTGCGCTTTTATAAGTAATCTGATGTACCTGATTTTTCATTTCATTTCAAACCTTTATTTAACGAGATTGGTCCCATTGAGATCATAGATCTCTTTTTCAAGGGAGACCTGCAGCATATAGGTTCCACATGAAACATAAAACAATAAAGGACATTATACATTATATTTACAAGATACATTTACCTAGTTATATACATTTACCAGTGCCCATAATATCAACAAGCATTTCATTTAGCCTAGCTTTAAAAACATGCAGAGGAATGAGATTGCTCAGTTTCAATTCTTGCTGAAGATTGTTCCAAGCAAGTGGAGCTGCGCACATAAAAGCTGTCTTACCTAAGACAGTCCTTGCTCTTGGCACATCTAACAATACTACATCATGCGATCTCAGACAATAGCTGCTTGCAACTCTCTGTGTTATCAGAGAGCAGATGTAATACGGGAGTTTACCCAACAAAGCTTTATAAATAAACGTGTACCAATGACTGAGCCTCTTTACAGTAAGTGATGGCATAACCGCCTTGGCATACAGGGTACAGTGATGAGTAAGTGCTTTACAATTTGTGACAAATCTCAGTGCACTGTGATAGGCGGCATCTAACTTGTTCAGGCAATAGGCAGGTGCATTCATATAGATCAAATCACCATAGTCCAGCACAGGTAAAAAGGTCACAGTGACTAGCCTTTTCCTGGCTTCAAAAGAGAAACAGGACTTGTTTCTGAAAAAGAAACCTAGTCTAACCCTCAGCTTTTTAAGCAGGTTATTGACATGAAGTTTAAAAGTAAGACAATCATCAAGCCAGATACCTAGGTATTTATAACAGGTAACCACTTCAAGTACTTGTCCTTGCATAGTAACAATATCCAAAACAGGCTCTGGTGTCTTTTTAGCTTTTGAAAATAGCATTACCTTGGTTTTATCAACATTTAAAATAAGCTTAAGTTCAGCGAGCTGAGTCTGAATAATGTTAAAAACAGCCTGTAATTTAACACCAGCCTCCTTAATGGAGGGACCTACACAATACATCACGGTATCATCAGCATAAAAATGTAAAGTAGCTGCATCCACATTTTCACCTAAACTGTTGATATATATGGAGAATAAAAGTGGACCTAAAACAGAACCTTGAGGAACACCATTAGCAATGTTTAACCACTCAGAAGACAGTCCATCAAAGTGAACACATTGGGACCTTTCAGAGAGTTCACAAACCAACCCACTGCATGGCTGGATATGCCGATACTGAGTAGCCTCTGCTTTAAGATGCGATGATCGACGGTATCAAATGCTTTGGAAAGGTCAATAAATAGAGCTGCACAACTCTGCTTATTATCCAAAATACTAGTAATGTCATTCACCACTTTCATTGTGGCAGTGATGGTGCTGTGTTGTTTTCTGAAGCCTTACTGATGTTTAGACAGGATATCATTTTTACATAAAAACTCCTTTACCTGTTCACTCACTAGGCGTTCGAGCAGCTTCGCCAGAACTGACAACTTAGAGATTGGCCTATAGTTATTTAAAATAGTTGCCTCCCCTCCTTTTAGTAAAGGCAAGACATAAGCTGACTTCCATACTTTTGGAATTGCATTTGTGCTGAGGGAGAGGTTAAAAAGAGAAGTAAGAGGAAGAGCAATAAAATCTGCAGCTATCTTTAAAAAGAAAGGTTCTACGTTGTCCGGGCCAGCCGGTTTCTTAGGATCTAGCTTAGATAAGGCTTCATGAACAACATTGACAGTAAAAGGAGTAAAACTGAAAGGGTTTTCCAGACCACATTGTTCAGAGTCACGGATTGGGGTGTTCACAGAAGCAGAGTTAGTCACAGAATCAAACATAGAACCGCAGGACACAAAATGCTCATTAAAGCAATTTAGCATGGTGGCCCTGTCCGATATAGTGCCAGATGCTGTGGTAAGGCACGGCGGTAGCTCATTACGGATCTCACCGGTGGATATCGATTTTATGGCTGTCCAAAATTTCCTAGGATTATTTAGGTTTTCTGTGGTAACTGACAAATAGTACTTTGACTTTGCACTTTTGACATTTGAAGTGAAGCTTTTCCTTAGCTGCCTAAAACGCAGCCATTCTACCTCTGAGCCATAGCCTTTGCCCAGGCCTTGTTTCTCTCATGAAGGAGACTAGACAGTTCAGCAGAAAACCAAGGATTGTCTCGTCCCTTCACTCTAAATTTACGCAGGGGTGCATGTCTATCAATGATCTCCATAAAACCAAGATAAAAATAAGACCATGCAGTTTCTACATCAGCACACAGATCGATTTTTCCCCAATCAAACCCAAACAGATCATGCACAAAACCCTGCTCAACAAAATGTTTTATGTCTCTCTTAATAATAATACGAGGTTTAACCTTTTGAACCTTAGTGTCCCTAATTGTGGCTACAACACAGTGATCGCTCAGATCATTCGCCAATACTCCCACAGATAAGTATTTATAGGGAGCATTAGTTAAAATGAGATCAATTAGATAGGATTTATTAAGGGACTTAATATTTGGGCGAGTAGGACTGTCAACAATCTGAGTAACATTCAAAGAGATACAAAGGTTTTTAAAATCCTCTGACACTGTAGTTAACCAGTCCCAGTTAAAATCTCCAAGTAGCACTATTTCCTTGTAGTCTAGTTGTCTGTAACAGCCCACCACCATGAAACCTGCACTAGGTATTTACAATATCCACCCGATGGAAGCAGGCGATAGATTTGTCCATACTAAAATGTATTTATGAACAAATAAAACAGCAGAATCTGTATTTAGATTTTTTCTATGAAAGTTTTGATATCAACTTTGTCAGTTCACTTCAGACCAAATATGCAACTCTACGATGGAAAAATTAAAAGTTGTGATGATTGATGAGTTCCTAACTTTATATATACAGTCTATGGTTCCTAATGATACTTTGTCTCACTCTGTGAACCCTTCTCTTTTATCCGCTGCAATCTGTCTGTGTTCCCTCATCTGTGTGAAGCAGAGTTTATACACACTGGAGCCCCTCCGTCTTCCTCCCCTTCTGGTAGTACAGCCCCTATCTGACATCCTGCTGGCTTTATAACGGATGGCATCAATAAGGCACATTTCGAACATTAATCTGATGATTTACTTTGTTTTTTGTCAATTACTTTGGTCGTGTACTACGGCATGCTAATGTTGTTCTGTGGGTGATTTAATAGATCGTGAAATGTAATGAGAAAAAAAATCCAAAGCATGAATAAGTGGATGTAAATGTAATCTTTGCAAGATGTACAACCTTCACCCAATTTGATGTGCCTCTGGGTGCCTTTACCACTTCAGAAACAAAGCCATTGTGTTCATGTTTAGAGGGGTTAACTTTAAATGTGACTTAAAATTCACATGTCTCTAATATTGATCTTTATGTCTAACATGTCTCTGTGCTCTGTTCAAAAAGCCTTCCCATCCATATATGTCAAATGTGTTCGCTTGACAAGATGAAAGGATGATTCATCCTCTGTTTCTGGGTCAAAGATTAAAGTCATTCATGGTTGCAGCTTTCTGTTATAGTATGTTGTCACTTTAAATTGTTACTGTAACTCTTCTTTCCTCTCTAGGCTGGCAGGTTATGTGGAGGCGTTGGCGTATCGGCTGGGAATGAAGATTCCTGACTTAAGCCCCAAACAGGCAGACATGTGGCAGACCAGAGTCAGCTCTCATGCGGTCAGTACCCTCATATCACACTAAAACCACCAGACCTCAACCCAAATCTGCTCTCAAAGAGTCTCTGTCACTCTGCTGCTCTCACTGAGACCAGAAGACAGACTTATAAACATCTAGTCTAAGTGGATATTAATAAACCTGCAGCACAGAGCATTCAAGGGTTTAGTTGTGTGATGCAACGGTAAACATCACATCAGGGTTAGGGCTTTGTACAGTGACAACAGAAACACGAGTCTCTGTGTTACATCACGTCCATCACTCTTCCATTGTGTGAGAAAATTAGACGTGCATTGTTTCTAGTGTGCTGTGGCTGCTGAAGTGTGAAATGTAATTAGTTGTAATAATTAGTCTCATCCTGAAAAAGCTCTTTGCTGAGTGTAAAATGTCATGTCAATTGTCCTGGCATGCTCGAATACCTTTTTAGTTTTTTGCAGAAATGTGTTCATAATACATGTTCATTTCTAAGGGAAATCAATGCTTTTGGTTGTCAGTGATAGCATCTGTCCTTGCAGGGATCTTAAAGTCAGCAGGCCAGGTGCTGCATGATAATAAAGCTCCCTTCTTTATGGATGGATTCAGAACTTACTGGTCCTATTACTTACAACAATACAAACCAAAAGTATAATACATAAAAAGGACAGTTTGCTAAATGTAAGAGGCCTATTTACTGGAAACACAGAGACTCAAAGATGAAGAAGTCTTTTTTCAGTCACACTTTCTTACTTCCATATTCCTCTGCAGGGCAAAGCCATCGGTGTTGCCATCGGCTGTATCCTTGGCATGTTTCCTCTTTTCTTCTTCAAGGACGATGATGAGAAGAAGAAGAAGAAGAAAGGCAAGGCGGAAGCGAAGGAGGAAACACAACCACCTCCTGCTCCAACAGAAGACTGAAGCTTACATCTCCACGGAGAGAAATACTATTTGAAATCCATTACAATACTTTAAAGTGGGACTGATTGCGCTTGTCTGGTGGACTGCAGTGTATGAACATGTCTTTGAACCATTACAGACTAATCACTGGGTACTTTACAAGACCCAGTCAAACTAAAGGTATTCAAAGGATGGTTTTAGATATTATTTCATTGTAGACTTTGAACTTGAGCACAGGGACATGACTGTCTCTTGAAGAGACAATAAATGATTGATTCATTAGAGTGCTGCTACTCCAACTGTAACACCGTAACCTCCTCTTCACTGACCCACATGAGCTGAAACTAATTAATGTTAAAACACACGGCAGTGACCTCTTCCCCTCCTTCCAGGCTGTTATACAATCATCTGACTAGAGATGGCTAGATGGAAGGTAGATGCACAAAGCTTTTTGACGTTGAAGGTTCCTCATATAATGTCTGAAACCCTCATCTGAATTCATGGAGGAATACTTAACAAAGAGGCATGCCAATGTCTTTAGTCAGCAGTGTTACACTTATTGTTAATGAGTATTTGAAGGTAATGAGCCAAGGAATATTTTTGCATATAAAGATGCACCCTTTCATCAAGTACATTACTCTTCTGTCTTACAAGCATGTCTGCCTTTTAATGATAACAATGTCTTAATAAGTCCTGCCTGCCTCATTCACACTCCATGACAACCAGTCAGCTGCTTTTTGTGAAAATAATCAGTACTTGTTTAGATTTGTATGTTTCTTGTTGATGACAAACTTTATATTGATCCCTCAAATGAGTAACATGCACCCAATTTCCCCATTTATAATGAGTGTTACAAGGTAGATGCAGTTTGTTTCCTATCTCAGAGGAGTTGAGCAGAAAGGAGACGAACACAGAGAGCAGCCGTCCTCTGGCTCCAGTACCACCCGATTCATCTCCTCGCCAACCTGCAGCTGAACCACAACTCACTCCCAGAGCAGCTTCTGTCCTGCAAGGGCAGCCTAGAACATTCAGCCCAGTGCATAGTTTCAATTTGACTTCAAAGTAAATAAGAAGATTGTTTCCCTGTTTGTTTTCTAGATGCTTTTTAATTCCAACACTATTTCACTTCTATCCTATATAATATTGTCTCTGCTCTGCTGCCCCCTTCTGGCTGAAATTCAGAGAAAGTTAAGTTTACTGTCATTTAGCATAAGCATTTATTTTTCTGTTAGTATTAAAGCCTCTCATGTCTCGCCTGTAAGTTCCACCGGCTATAAGTAACCAAATTATCGCCAAAACATTCATTTGTCATATTTCTCAATGCAAGTAATCTGCATCATTCATCAGACATGAAGACAGGTTTATTCGGACACATTTGATGAGACACCTCCATCCATCCAAGTCTTCATTCAGCTGTCACGGAGTTCCTAATGTACCTTTTGAATGTTGTGTTTGTCACCAGGTTGCTCAGCTCATCAGAAATGCAGTCACTTGTTTATAGCATTGAATCTGTTTGCAAGTTGAAGAAATGAAAGGAAGCTGCCACATGTCACTCTCTGGAAAACTTGCAGAAAATGTATTTATTTTTGTTAAGATATTCAGACTTGTATTCATAAAATGTTCTCACTGTATGTTCTCTTTATCTGGAAGGAAAATGTTAAGAATAGAAAATATTTGTCGGCACACAAACCTTTGTTAGTATATTTTCAGCAGCATTATACAACAGGAAGGACTTCTAATTCAACCGACTCCTCTCTATGGTACGGTCCATAACTAACTTTCTGAAGACTGACCCTGTCTGAGATGTTCTAGTTATTTATTATGTGGGTAACAGTGATCCTTAACAGTGATAGCAATGAAGAAAAGAACTGAAGATATTTATGTAGTTAGGGTTTTTGATCTGATTGCTTGATTTCCACCCTGCATGCACTGCTAATAAAAGAAACAGAAGTGTACATGTTTACTGCGTAAGAATCATAACAATACATTCAAATACAAACGTATAAAGTAGTCAAATCACGGTGATAAAACACAATAAACTTGGTATGCTAAATGTAAAACAAATGATTTTTAAAAAAAACTTAAAATACATTTTTAAGGGCTGACTAAACAGGATAAAGCATGAAGTGATTTCCATTTTAGACAGCCAATGATAAACAGATGTTTGTATCCTTGCAGTATGGATATTTGGACATCATGTGGCTTTTTTTTGGAGCCGAATGTGATGAGAAACCTCTTCTTGATAAGCAGGATGTGATTATAGTAATAGTTTCAAATAACAGTAGCAATTTGCCTCCTTGCATCAGATCATTAAATGGCCTGTCTCAGTGCTTTAAGACGGTCTTTTGTGCACAGTCAGTCATGGTAAGAAAATATACTCTGTGTGAAAATAATGTCATTTGGAAGCTATTATCTTTCGTAGACTCTTTTTTGCTGCAAGCACCTCTTTTTGTCATTAGGGGAGAGACAAATCTAAAGTCCTGGAGCTCTTAGTTATTATCTGAAATGGATGTAATGTTATCGTTGTTAAACGGGGAGAATGTTAAATCAAATGACTGAAAAACACAACTTTTCTTCACGGGTTTCCTGCGTGAAATGCAATGTGTTCTAAGTCGTGAATGCATTATGAAGGACTTAAGGACCTTATGTTATGCATGTTGTTTTATATCATGAATGTATGATACTTATTTGTTCTTTAAGTTGTCTGCTATTATAAACAACTTAAATTACACTTGTTGATATAAAAACATGTTAGTACATTTAATGTTGTTTTGTTTTCACGGTGTGTAGTACCTGAAAGCAATTCTTATTCAACCTGATGCAGGTGAGATATTCCGCACATCTTTATTTAACACCGTCCTTTGGATATTGGATTCATTGATTTGAATCAATGAAAAATACATATTGACTTGTGATGAGTAGTACATCTAAACTGCATATTAAAAAGGAGCAAAAACATAAGCACACATTTGGTCTTCAACGCGGCAAGTCATTTACAAACAAATGGACTTCCACCGAACAGTTAAAATGATATTGTTTATTTTGTAAAGAAAATGAATCCAATAGAAATAAAATGAGCTTTTCGTTCCTGGCAAAACTATGTAAAGTGTATCTCCCTGCTTCAGCTCCAGAAAGGTATCTGTAGAGAATATGTATGTTTAGGTTGGTAAAGTATAGAAAATAGTTTCATATATCTAATCCATATACCAAGTCCCTGCAGAATCCCACCTGTGTACTAAATATTGATGTTAATATAATGTTTTCTTAGGAAAAGAACTACGACTATGGGGAGAGGGAGAATCAATGATAGGTCTCCTTCCTTCTTTGTTTCTAAAAGAGATTCTGCCCTGCCATGCCTCTTAATAATAATAATTCAACATATAAATTGTTTGTCATTCTGTATTATCATTTATTATGTAACAAAATTGTGTTTTAAATGAGACAATTAAAACTGTTTCACTCAAGCTTTATTTGTTACTCAAATCTTTTAATACCACTGCCTCTTTCCTCCATTCAAACAATACTAAAATGCAGGAAAACACGATCTTACAGTCAGTCTATTTGATCATGCATACATCTGTAAAATACCATACAAAAATACCGTAATAATCAGTATTTAGTCTTTCAATTAGCTGCTCATTCTGACAAGTCATTTCACTCATTTGACCTGAACTAAAACACATGCAAACTTTACAGTGGCGTGGACATCACAGTGATAAAAACAATACATTTAAAGGTTTCATATTAGTAAATAATGGCTTGTTTCACAAAAACAATGTTATGTTATAGCAAAACCATAATTGGGAAGAGTTTTCAGGCTTTTCAGCACACAGCTCTTGAGGAGTTTACTCTAGGTGGCTGATGTGAAGACAAACTGTATTACCTAGGCATTTAGATTTTCTAAACTGCCAGCCTCTTGCAAAAGTCCCGAGCAGTCATTACTGGCATTTCATTAACTTAAAAATAACCAAAATGAAATATTAGCATTCTGGAACTTTGAGATTTCTTCTAATTTGCCATGGGAGACTCACAAAAGTTGAAATTAATTCACCTGTTTTGTACCCCTTAAATCCCCCCGTGTGAGACAGTTGAGTAAAATATGCAAACTAAGCCAAAACAGGCAAATACACATTTCCTCACTAACCAGTAAACAAACCCACATTTTGAGATAAAATGTCAAACCAGGTAATACAATGCATTCAGATTGTGTTTCTAACATGATTAAACAGATTAACATACTGTTCAACTTCACCTGCTATACACAGAGAAAGAAAATGTTCATTAAGGAATCTTATATAATGCACTCAAAGGAACAGTCTGACATTTCCATGTGTATTGTCATTTGTTTTACCCAGGCACTGAGATGCAAGAAAAACTAATATTATTGCATTGCAACTTGTTAGCATTGTTAGCACACCTTATAACAACCAACCCCCCCATAAATGTAGTTAAATGCTAACATGCTAGCCTGCAGCAGGTAAGACCATTAATAACCAAGCCACTGGGCCACCTTTTAAACCCCCAATGCTCCCAAACCTCTGGAGTTATAACCTTTTGATATCGAAAAATAACAATAATATCTTGTAATTTAAAACATGAGTGTATTTTTGTGTCCACCATACTAAGCTCATGTCTAATCATAAGCAACACCTTCTGATTCATCAACTTTGATTGTGCAAAAGAAAAATCCAGTGAAGAGAAGATGCATTGGGAAACGCTGCAGTGTCCGTCAGTTTAAATTGGCTCACTTTAAGGTTTCATTCAGCAGAGTTCAGACGGTACAAACCACCAGCAGATGTCTCTGTTAAATCACCCTGCAGCTGCTGTAGGCTCTGTAAATCTAGTTTACAAATGTGTTCTTCCTTACAAAGAAATAAAAACGACACCATGGTCCTGCTGAGAAGAGATACATTTGCAATGTGCAATGCGAAGATCCACAAAAGAGAGCTTTGAAATGTATTTCTTCTCAGTTTTACCAGCTCTTTGTTAATGTACTCTTCTTCATGATATCAGGTATCCAGCACCATTTACATGATAGAGTATTAACACATTAAGAATAAGTATGTGATGATTACATTACCTATTGCTTGAGAAAAAAATAGATATCTTATGGTAAGTGGTTTGAATATTTTCATAAAATTATCTCATTAGCTCATACATTGCACCATTTCTTAACGTGTTACAATGGTGCAATGCTAAACAATCAAAGGTTCTTCTTTGATGTTTACAAATCTCTATATGACAAAATACTATTTTCTACAGAAAGGACGTGTCTCCTCTCCTGGAGGAGCTGCCACCCTGCACTCAAAGACTTCATTAGTAGTTTCACTGGACACGTTGAGAGCTGCATCATGGTCTTATTGGTATTTCAAGTGTTGTTCCACTCAGAGTAAAAAACTATCAGTGACACTCAGTGACACACACACACACACACACACACACACACACACACACACACACACACACACACACACACACACACACACACACACACACACACACACACACACACACACACACACACACACACACCACACACACACACACACACACACACACACACCCACACACACACACACACACACACACACACACACACACACACACACACACACACCACACACACACACACACACACACACACACCACACACACACACACACACACACACACACACACACACACACACACACACACACACACACACACACACACACACACACACACACACACACACACCACAAACCCACACACACACTACACACCAACCCCCAAACCGCGGCTCTCACTCTTCTTGGTATGCTCTTTTGTTGTAGCCACACAAGAGCAGCCATTGTATGCCATCAGAGTGTGACAAAGTATGAGCGCTTCGAAGAGAGTATGTGCATATTTGTGTTTTAGTGTGTGTGTTTTAGTGTGTGTGTGTGTGTGTGTGTGTGTGTGTGTGTGTCCTGTTGCTCTCCTACTGTGCTGGCTAAGATCCACCAATAGGCAGGACAGTGCAGATAGAGGACAGGGAAGAAAGTGAGCTCCCTTTCTCTCTTCACACTGTTGCATTGTTGCTGAAGGAGGCAGGCTGGTGTTGAGATAGGCATGGGGGGGGGCAGGGGCGGTTCGGGGACGCAGGTGGAGGAGGTCAGTGTCCTGGTGGGGTTGATATTACAATATGACAGAAACAGTCTCTCCAGTGCCATATGTTCAAGTGATTCATCGCGTTTTCATCAAGGTCTTCTTTACCAGCTCTGTGTTGTCCCATAAAATAAATAATGTCTTCCCATTTTGAGTTTGCTGAATGCCCTTTGGGGATATTCACTTGTCTTTGAGAGAACACCTCTTGACTGGGAGCCCGGTAAGAGAAAATGAAGAAGGGCTTTTTAGTCCACTTTGTTGTTGTTGTTGGAGGGAATAGGCTGGCACTGTGCTGGGCACGGAGACGAGGAGGAGGAAGAGGACGAGGAACATGTTTTGTTGGTGGCAGAGAGTTCACTGGGTTTGTGTTTCTGATGCAGGGCGATCACAGCCAGAATACTGATGATGTGAACATGGAAATACATAGACCTAGGAGAGAAGACAAGATATGACAGTACTTATGTCATAAATGAACTGTACAAGGAACTTTAGCTCAGTAAGAAAACGTCACAGGCATAACACAGCATGCCTCAAATGAATTTGAAATAACTCTTTATATACTTTGTGTTGCTAAAGGCAATTACAGGCAGGAATACTAGCTGCAACAATAAGATGATTGACAAAAAATGTATGAGGAGTTATTTTCATTATTATGAATGCCAACCGTCTCTAGTTCCAACTTCTGAAATGTGTATATGCTGGTTCCCTTAGTCTTCTATGATAGTTAACTGAATATCTTTAAGGTTTATTGGGCATAAAATACTTTTAAAGATTTTTCCTTGGGAATTTCTGATGGGCATTTTTCTCCAATTTCTGACATTTGAATGCACTCTTCACATGAATAATAGAACACATGAGAAAAATGCTCTTTTGTTCGTTGTAAGAGAGGAGGGGCATAAACAAGTAACATCATCACTAGTACTTGTCACATACATAGCTGGTGCTTGAATTACATACAGTCTGTGCTGACCTTTGTAAATGTGGACAGATGACAGAATTGATGTCACGCTGACCAATAAGAGGACTAAAGATGAGTTGAACCTACCTGTAATAAACCAAAGTGGACTCTACTGCTAGGAGCAGGAAAGGCATCACAGTGTAGCAGATGGCCAGCTGGGTGGCTGCCCAGGTGAAGAGGTCGTATCCCAGCTTCAAGCCTCTGGAGATCAGCATGTGTTGGCGGACAGACTTCCGTACCTGGTGGGGAGGGACGGATTAACAGAGAGAGATAAATCACTGTTTTCACATCCATGATATGATTAGTGTATTTAAGCAATGCTGTTGATGTAATTTCAACCAACCCAATGAAGTTACATGACAAAACTGTATTACCTTCCTTAAAAAAAGACGAATATTCCTTCCTTACATTTTGCTTTGGTATCAACATGTCTAGTAATAATAATAATAATATATTTTATTTATAAGCACACTTTTCATTTGCGTAAACAAAACTCAAAGTGCTACAAAATTAAAAATTAAAAAGGGTGAAACAAAACAACAAAAACAATAAAAACAAAAAAAAACTATTTAAAAACAATTAAAACAACATAATAAAAGCTGTGACATTCATGCCGGCATGGCATAATGTGGGGGATTTAAAAATCTAGTTAAAGGCTATTCTAAAAAGATGCGTTTTTAGGCCTTTTTTGAACGCCTCCACAGTCTGTGGTGTCCTCAGCTGGTTTGGGAGGGCATTCCACAGTCTCGGAGCAGCGGAGCAGAAGGCTCGGTCTCCCATGGTCTTCAGTTTTGTCCTTGGTGGGATGAGGAGGTTTGCCTTTACTGAACGTAGGTTCCTCGTGGAGGTTTGTGGGCAATTCCTTGATGTAGGAGGGAGCATTTCCATATATGCACTGATGAGTGAAGAGGGTGATTTTGTAGTCAATCCTGAGTGAGACCGGGAGCCAGTGCAGTGATTTGAGGATGGGTGTGATGTGTTCGTACTTCCGCACTCTCATCAGGATCCTAGCAGCTGTGTTTTGGATGTATTGCAGCTTCTGGATGTTCTTGCTAGGAATCCCAATGAGAAGTGCGTTACAGTAGTCCAGCCTGGAGGAGACAAAGGCGTGGACAAGCTTTTCAGCATCTGGCAGACTGAGTGTGGGGCGGAGTTTCGCAATATTTCTAAGGTGGTAGAAAGAGGTCTTGCATATTTGCTTGATGTGGGCCTCAAAGGTCAGGTGAGGATCCATTTTAACTCCCAGATTGGTAACCGTTGGTGAGAGTGTAATGTTCTGACCGGAGAAGGTGATGCTGGTGATGGCGGATTAACGGACCTGATGTGGAGTGCCAATAAGAATGGCTTCAGTCTTGGAGCTGTTTAGCTGGAGAAAGTTGTGCTTCATCCACACCTTTATCTCCTCCAGGCATGTGGTTATTGTGGATGATGGCAGAGGTGCAGAGGGGGTTGGGTTTGCTCTGATGTAGAGCTGTGTGTCATCAGCATAGCAATGGAAAGATATTCCATGCCGGCTGATGACACGACAAAGGGGGGATATGTATATGGTGAAAAGGGTGGGGCCGAGGACTGATGCTTGGGGACACCGCAAGTCACAGAGTGAGTTCTTGATTTAGCCGCTCCCAAGGTGATGTGCTCAGTCCTCCCGGTGAGATAGGAGGTGAACCAGTTTAAGGCAGAGTCAGAGAGTCCAATTGTAGTGTGAAGACGGTGGAGTAGGATGTCATGGTCGATGGTATCAAATGCTGCAGTTAGATCCAGGAGGATGAGGATGTTGAAGATGGGTCTGTAATTGGCTAGGACTTCAGGGTCTAAAGTGGGTTTTTTGAGGAGTGGTTTGATGACAGCAGCTTTTTATGGCACCAATGTTTGATTTAACCAAAGCTGTGGGAAAGGGGTCCAGGGCACAGGTGGAGGGTTTCATCTTTTTGATGATGGCCTCAACTTCATGCTGCGAGATGTTAGTGAAGCAGCAAAGAGGCTGGGTCGGTCCAGGCTGGGGGTTGACGGTCAGGACTAGCAGAGCAGCGGAATTTGAGAGGAGAGAGCGGATGGTCTCTACCTTTTTCCTGAAAAATGTGATGAAATTATCACACTGCTCCTCTGTGGTGTCTTTGTGTAGCGGAGTCTGAGGTTTGAGGAGATGGTTTATGGTGGAAAAAAGTAGCTTGGAGTTGCCAGGGCTATTGTTGATGATGGCGGAGTAGAATTTTGACCGTGTGTCTCTGAGGGACTTTGCGTAGGCATTTTGGTGGTCCCGGTATGCCTGTCTGTGAACAGAGAGGCCTGAAGCCTTGAAGCGCCGCTCAAGGACACGCCCCGCTGTCTTCATTTTCCTCAGGTCGCAGGTGTACCAGGGGGCTGAGCGTGAGAAAGTGACTGTTCTGGTTTTGACAGGGGCGTGGAGATCCAGGAGACTGCTCAGAGATTTATTGTAAAAATCCACAGATTAATTTACTGATGTAGGAGTTATTGTGGAGAGATGCTGGAGATCCGAGGTGTCCGGGTTGATGTTTTTCAGATTTCTGAAACGGATTTGACGCTTGGGTTTGGTAAACAAGTTTACTCTAAGGTACTCGAAAGGAAGGTCAGGCCAATTGTCGAACCTCAGATTGAGGAGGAACAATGCGGATTCCGTCCTGGTCGTGGAACGACGGATCAGCTTTTTACTCTCGCAAGGATCCTGGAGGGGGCCTGGGAGTATGCTTATCCGGTCTACATGTGTTTTGTAGACTTGGAGAAGGCGTATGACCGAGTTCCCAGGGAGTTACTGTGGGAGGTGCTGCGGGGGTATGGGGTGAGGGGGTCTCTACTCAGGGCCATCCAATCTCTGTACTCCCAAAGCGAGAGCTGTGTCCGGGTCCTCGGCAGTAAGTCGGACCCATTTCCCGTGAGGGTTGGCCTCCGCCAGGGCTGCGCTTTGTCACCAACCAGTTTGTAATATACATGGATCGGATTTCGAGGCGTAGTCGTGGGGAAGGGGGTCTGCAGTTCGGTGGACTAAGGATTGCACCACTGCTTTTTGCAGATGATGTGGTTCTAATGGCTTCATCGGTCTGCGACCTTCAGCACTCACTGGATCGGTTCGCAACCGAGTGTGAAGCGGCTGGGATGAGGACCAGCACCTCCAAATCTGAGGCCATGGTTCTCAGCAGGAAACCGATGGACTGTCCACTCCAAGTAGGGAATGAGTCCTTACCCCAAGTGAAGGAGTTCAAGTATCTCGGGGTCTTGTTCTCGAGTGAGGGAACAATGGAGCGTGAGATGGGCCGGAGAATCGGAGCAGCGGGAGCGGTACTGCAGTCGCTTTACCGCACCGTTGTGACGAAAAGGGAGCTGAGCCAGAAGGCAAAGCTCTCTGTCTACCGGGCCATTTTCGTTCCTACCCTCACCTATGGTCATGAAGGATGGGTCATGACCGAAATAACGAGATCGCGGATGCAAGCGGCCGAGATGGGTTTTCTCCGCAGGGTGGCTGGTGTCTCCCTTAGGGATAAGGTGAGAAGTTCAGTCATCCGGGAGGGACTCGGAGTTGAGCCGCTCCTCCTTCGCGTCGAAAGGAGCCAGTTGAGGTGGTTCGGGCACCTAGTAAGGATGCCACCTGGGCGCCTCCCTAGGGAGGTGTTCCAGGCACGTCCAGCTGGGAAGAGACCAAGGGGTAGACCTAGGACCAGGTGGAGGGATTATATCTCTTCGTTGGCCTGGGAGCGCCTTGGGATCCTCCAGTCAGAGCTGGTTGATGTGGCCAGGGAAAAGAACGTTTGGGGCTCTCTGCTGGAACTGCTACCCCCGCGACCCGACCACGGATAAGCGGGAGAAGATGGATGGATGGATGGATCAACATGTCAGCCTGGTATACTTCTTTTTTTTTAACCTCAGATGAAGCTGGTCCATCAATCCTAATAATCCGCACATGCAGGAAAGTACAATTCAAGCCCTTTTTTACAGTTAAATACAGGTGTATAAACCAATTTCTGACAGATACACATTTCGAGAACTGCTCTAATACTATCAAGAAGAATAAATAATAATAATAATAATATTAGTTTTTCAATTTGTATCAAATACAAATTATAGAAACGTTCCTTGCAGTTGTGTGTTCGAGGATTTATTTACTTTTTATTTATGATTTCATTTTTTCCAGAGGAGATAGAGAACTTACAGCTCTAGCTGCCATGGTGATGGGGATGGCAGTGATGAAGGTGAAATAATACCCAGGATAAACACCGTGCCACAGGGCCGACAGGATGAAGGTCAACGCCAACCTGTGCCTGGGGGCTCGGTCATAACACACCCTGAGGAGATGGGAGGAATCACACATTCAAAAATGTCTGTGAGTAAATGTTTTCTGACTGCAGGCATGAGTATTGAAGTTCACATTTGCAGGACTTACGTTTTGAGCCAAATTCCTGTTTGAATATTCCAGTTGTCTATGAATGTCTTGAAGCTGGTTGCGGTCTAAAAGAAAAATAACCACATAATTGCTAGAATTAGACCAACATCCACATGCTTGACACAGTGTGGGAGACTAATGTAGGTTTGCTATTTGAAATCATGTGAAACATTGAAGGTACCTCAATCCTCAAGATGTTGATGTTGCAGATAAGGTCCCAAGATGGCTTCCCATTTGCATCCATCCCCAAGAAACCATATCCTGCTGCGTTGTGGACAGCATCAGCTGACAGAACAGAGAAAAATGTAAGTCACATGACTTCCTTGGCAGTAACAACAACGCTCATGGTCCCATTAAACTCACATAGTGTCCATGCGAAGTAGAACTTGGGCCTTGCTGCTTGTATGGAGAAGAAGGCGTAGGTGAGCCTTGTGAGGAAGGGGGCATTGTTCACAAACTGAGGGTCCACGTTGTACGTTATTGGCAAGGCTCGAGTCACAGTGAGGAAGAACAGCATACATCCGCTGCACACCAACAGCTTTCTACAGACAGCATTCTGCACAGAAAACAGATAAGTGCTGAGCAGAGAGGAGATCACAGATTACAAATGGACATGATGACTGGGATGAAGATGGAGATGAGAGGAAATTAGTCATATTTAGAACAATACTGAAACAATAACAGCAATTGGACTATGTTCAGAAACGGAAGAATCAAACTCCTGATACGGCTAGAAAAGTCTCAAGTGAATACAAAAAATACAACAGGAGAAGACTGCGGTCTATAATGGACAGGCAGATTTGACTTTAGTCTCTCTGCCAAACAGCGATGTGCGTTCAAGAACTCACGTTAGGCGAAGGCTCCGGTGTCTTATCGTAGCCGTTGTGCCCGTTACATGTCCCTGAGTGCTGCCTGAGCCTCCTGCTGATGTGTCTGCCCTCTATGAAGTCTATGTACTCCTTATAGTTACTGCATGGTCCCACCAAGATACTCAGGAAGTTCAGATTGTAACTCAGGTACTGGATGAGGGAAGGCCTCACACTGTAGAAAGATTGTTGGAAGAAATTAATTAAACCCAAACCAAGAATCCCTTTGATTAGTCGTTGATTTGGTCGCTTTGTTCCCCGATTACAACAGTGCTGCAGCTTTGTTAGGAACTATGGAGAACTGGTTATGAATTGTAACAAGTTTTAAAATACTCAATACACACAGGAATCATAAAAGAGTCCATTTCAATAAGTTAATTGATTCCTAAAAACAGGTTTTGATAAACTGAGCTTCAGTCTAGTTTTCTGGTTATGAATACATCAAAGCTGAACGATCATTTGATGGCACAATCAGAATTAATAAGTACAATCGTATTCTGATACAATAAAACATAAGCGTTTATACACTAGAGCCACACTATGTAATGATAATTTGTGAATACTGTACATTAAATGAAGTAAATACATTAAATACATTTTAAAATGGCATGCATGGTACAATGATGACTGTTTTGTTGTCGATTCACATGCATAAACATGACATGTCATATTTGCCATGCAAAAAGATGACTCTTGTGACTCAAGTTCCCAGCATGCTTTTCACATGAACACACGATTGCTTCTCCTTGTCATTGTCCTTTGTGGCTAAATGACATTTTTTATTCTTTAAACTAAGGTGATAAATCAGTGCATATATACTTTGACAGGGACATTGTGTCCCAATAAATATAAATCCTGCAAAGCTATGTGCACCACAAAGGGCTCCGACTTATTGCCATTTAAAATAAAAGTTTTCAGTTTTCGCCACAGTAAAACTTACTTTATTGCCAGAGTCTTCTGCCCCGGGCTCAGTTGTTCAGATTTCTTACACATACCTAAAAGATAAGAAACAATGTCATCAGTACCCTGTTAGGAAACTTCAATTTGACCACTCTTTACCAAAAACAGTGATGGCTGAATGTAATGTAGCTGCTTCATTGGCTGGAACTGTATGTGTATGTGTATGTGTGTATGTGTGTATGTGTATGTGTATGTGTGTGTGTGTGTGTGTGTGTGTGTGTGTGTGTGTGTGTGTGTGTGTGTGTGTGTGTGTTCCTTACCATCATGGAGCTGGAAAGCCAGTGTGGTTATCTTCTGGGTAACTATCATCAAAGGCCTGGGCACAAAAAGTTACAAGTCAATTCATTTTAGACACTGACTTTATAACTGAAATTATACTTTTGATGGATATATAACCCAACTTTCACTGCATATCTTCAAATAAAGTAAGGAAATAAGTACCAAAGAAGAATAGGAGTAGAACCGACATCACCATTCAAATCAAGCTGGTCAGAGCAGCTGCCATTTTATCTGTAGTTACACTTCATTATCCACTCAATTCTAGTTCAGTAACATGTAATGTAACATTTGTGATATTGGGCTATATAAATAAACATTGATTGATTGATTGATTGATTCAGTGGTGGTGATAATTTTTTAGCAGTCAAGAGCATTCTGATGTTTTTAGACTCACAACACCAGCCTGATGTAGATGGGCTACTCTGACAATATTTATAATACAGTGATCTTGTTTTTAATTGTTTTAAAAGCAGTATGTTTAATCAGCAGTAGGATATTTACTGATCAGTCAAACAAACAAACAAACCCATAACAAGCAAAACAGCTGCTGAACATCTGTCTCAGGCTACAGAACATAGCTTCCCTCTGTGAATAACTTCATTGTTTCCAGCAGTGTCAAGTCAGGTCGCTTACTTATCCAATGCAATTCAGTCAATTCAATTCGCTTAATCATGTCTCTGTAAACCAGGCGACCTGACAGACATGTTGTCCAGCTCCCAAAGCTCTAAATAAATTGATTTCATAAAGTAGCTTAATCAAATAACGCTACCAATGATTTAATCCAATGAGTAGAGAAAAACCAGGTGAATTTGATGTTATTTGGGTATACCAAAAAGTGCTGGAAACGGGGCGACAGTGGGGGTCTTTGAGGTCCTCTACAGTAAGTCTGCACAGACTAGTTTCACACCCCCTCCCCTATTTTCATTCACAGATAGAGAATCCTCTGTCCCAAGAATGTGAGGGTGTGTGCACAAAGGCACACATAACCTACATCTCTCTGTCTCTCTCTGTGTGTCTCTCTCTCTCTCACATTCTCACACACACATAGTGGGCTGCATTGTGTGGACAGCATGGAAAACTGAGTTAGAGAGAGGCCGAGCGGCTGGCAGTGCCAGCAGAATGGGCGCTGGCAGCTGGCAGTAGAGAAACATTTTCAGGTTTCCAGCGACTCTGTGCAACTCTCTCCACCCCTGTAGCCGGCAGACTCTGTGAGCGTTAACCAAAGACTGACTCACAGGCCTGCCCACCATCACCAGAGTCACGAGGAGTGCAAGATAGGCCTCATGGGAACTCATCCATCCCAAAACTGAGCCAAAAAAGGTTGTGCAATATGGTGTCAGCAGAGACAGCAGTGTATTTAAAGATAAACTGCCCACAGAAAACACTATCAGGTCAGGCAATATCCTGACAAACACATACATTGTTAAGTTAAATATTTGTCTGTTTTTCTGAATGCTGGGATGCATATACTGTTTAACCCTCTTTATCAAAGCAACCACAAGCCATCAGTGTGAAAGTAACTACATAATGAAATGTAATTACACACTGCTGCTTTTTAATCAGCACTGTTGTTGTCACGGTGTGTGAAGCAGGTAGGACCCAAATGCAGATTAAAGTGCAAATTCCTTTATTTCAAGGCTAGGTGAACAACAAAGACAAAACAGAACACTCACCGACGAACTAGTCATGACAAAAGACGAACCGACAAAGACAGACAGAAAAACCAGAACTTAAATACACACAAGACTAATCACACAAACAAGACACAGATGAGGAGGGAGGAGAAAACACAGGGGCCACAGGTGAACACAATCGGGTAATCAGACACACCAGGGAAACTAACGACAGGGAACCACAGACAAAACACAACGCAGACAGAAAACCAAAAACAGATCTAGACAAGACAAAACACCACAAAGACAGATCGTGACAGTACCCCCCCCCTCAAGGGACGGATCCCAGACGTCCCAAAAAAAGAACACAAAAGTCCAAAACCTCAAGCAGAGTGGGTGGAGGGGGTCCGGAGGAGGGACGTATCACTAGGCCACCAGGGTGGGTGGAGGGGGTCAGGAGGACGGGACTGAGCTGACCGCCCAGAGGCACAGCAGAGGACCAGGAAGGGATCTCGGGCGGACGGCCCGGGGGCAAGGCAGAGTTCAAAAAGGGGGATTCAGGCGGACGGCCCGGGGGCAAGGCAGAGTCTAAGGTGGGGGACTCGGGCGGCCGAGCATGAGGGCGAAGGCAGCGGCAGGAAGAGTCAGGGGGCTGGGCTCGAGGACGAGGGCAGCGGCAGGAAGAGTCAGGGGGCCGGGATAGCGGGCGAAGACCACGGCTCACAGAGGGCCGGGATCGAGGGCGAAGACCGCGGCTCTCAGGGGGCCGGGCTCGAGGGCGAAGACCACGGCTCACAGAGGGCCGGGATCGAGGGCGAAGACCGCGGCTCTCAGGGGGCCGGGCTCTCAGGGGGCCGGGCTCGAGGGCGAAGACCAGAGAGCTCCGGAGGCCGGGCAGGACCCGGTGTCGGCCGGACAGGAACCGGAGCTGGTGGGACAGGCCTCGGCAGGATCCCCCACGGAAGAGGACCAGGACACGGGATTGGCAGGACCCCCGGCGAGACAGAGGATGGCGGGGCCTCCAATGGAACAGGACAAGGGGTTGGTAGGACCCCCGGCAGGAGAGTAGTCGGCGGGGCCTCCAATGGCACAGGACAAAGGGTTGGCAGGACCCCCGGCAGGAGAGTAGTCGGCGGGGCCTCCAACGGCACAGGACAAAGGGTTGGCAGGACCCCCGGCAGGAGAGTAGATGGCGGGACCTCCAACGAGACAGGACAAAGTGTTGGCAGGACCCCCGGCAAGGGAGTAGACGGCGGGACCTCCAACGGGACAGGACAAAGGGTTGGCAGGACCCCCGGCAGGAGAGTAGTCGGCGGGGCCTCCAACGGCACAGGACAAAGGGTTGGCAGGACCCCCGGCAGGAGAGTAGTTGGCGGGACCTCCAACGAGACAGGACAAGGAGCTGGCAGGACCCCCGGCAGGAGAGTAGACGGCGGGACCTCCAACGGGACAGACATACGATTGGTAGGACCCCCGGCAGAGGAGTAGTCGACGGGGCCTCCAACGGGACAGGACATGGAGTTGGCAGGACCCCCAGCGGAACCTCCAACGGACCAGGACATTGGGTAGGGACTTGAGACGTGACTCGAGAGGAGACTCGAGAGGGGAACTCGAGAGGGGAACTAGAGAGGGGACTCGAGAGGGGACTAGAGGAGGGACTAAAGGAGGGACTAGAGGAGGAACTAGAGAAGGGAACTCGAGAGGGGAACTAGAGGAGGGACTAGAGAGGGGACTAAAGGAGGGACTAAAGGAGGGACTAAAGGAGGGAACTCGAGAGGGAACTGGAGAGTGAACTCGAGAGGGGACTCGAGAGGGAACTGGAGAGGGAACTCGAGAGGGGACTCGAGAGGGGACTCGGGTAGGAACTTGAGAGGTGACTGGAGAGGGAACTCAAGAAGGGACTCGAGAGGGAACTGGAGAGGAGACTTGAGAGGGGACTCGAGAAGGGACTGGAGAGGGGACTCGGAGAGGGAACTGGAGAGGGAACTGGAGAGGGAATGGAGAGGGAACTGGAGAGGGAACTGGAGAGGGAACTGGAGAGGACTGAGAGGGGACTCGAGAGGGAACTGGAGAGGGGACTCGAGAGGGGACTCGGGTAGGAACTGGAGAGGGGACTCGGGTAGGAACTGGAGAGGGGACTCGGGTAGGAACTGGAGAGGGGACTCGGGTAGGAACTGGAGAGGGGACTCGGGTAGGAACTGGAGAGGGGACTCGGGTAGGAACTTGTGTCGGTCGGTACACCGACAGGACACGGGGAGCTGGCGTCGTCTGGGGAGCCAGCAGGAGACGAGGTGCTGGAGTCGGCCGGTACGCCGACAAGACTCGGGGAGCTGGCGTCGGCTGGGGAGCCAGCAGGAGACGAGGTGCTGGAGTCGACCGGTACGCCGACAAGACTCGGGGAGCTGGTGTTGGCTGGAGAGCCAACAGGAGACGAGGTGCTGGAGTCGGCCGGTACGCCGACAAGACTCGGGGAGCTGGCGTCGGCTGGGGAGCCAGCAGGAGACGAGATGCTGGAGTCGGCCGGTACACCGACAAGACTCGGGGAGCTGGCGTCGGCTGGGGAGCCAGCAGGAGACGAGGTGCTGGAGTCGGGACCATGACTGTATGGGCCAGCTCTGGTGCAGGGACCACGGTTGTAAGATCCAGTTCTGGAGCCGGAAACATGGCTGTAAGGTCCGGAGCTGAAGCCTGGATCATGGCTGTGTGGGCCGGTTTTGGAGCCGGAAACATGGCTGCTGGGGCCGGCACTGGAGCCGGAACCATGGCTGCTGGGCAAGGAACCGGAACACGGATCCATGGCTGTGTGGGGTGGTACTGGAGCACGGTACCATGGCTATGTGGGATGGTACTGGAGCACGGAACCATGGCTGCTGGGTCCGGCACTGGAGCCGGAACTGGCGCTGGAACCCTGGCCTTTCGTCCTTTAGGAGTCTTTTGGAGGCTTCGTGGACCTCCAAACGCCAGACCAGACCCCAGGAAAGGGTCAGAACATGAAGCCTGGTACTCAGGGCTACGTGAGAAAACCCTAAGCCACTCGGGCAACAAGCTCCAGAGCCAGGGATTGCGAGCAACCTCCTGACGTGCCTCCTTCAACGTAGCCTCTCTACCCCGTCTAGATGAGGCGCCTTTCCATGTATATAAAATGTACTCCAGAGAGTATCCAAGACTTTCCGCCTGTCGCATCAAAACGGCTGAATCTGCTGGGTCCATAATGTGGTCGGTTCGTACTGTCACGGTGTGTGAAGCAGGTAGGACCCAAATGCAGATTAAAGTGCAAATTCCTTTATTTCAAGGCTAGGTGAACAACAAAGACAAAACAGAACACTCACCGACAAACTAGTCATGACAAAAGACGAACCGACAAAGACAGACAGAAAAACCAGAACTTAAATACACACAAGACTAATCACATAAACAAGACACAGGTGAGGAGGGAGGAGAAAACACAGGGGCCACAGGTGAACACAATCGGGTAATCAGACACACCAGGGAAACTAACGACAGGGAACCACTGACAAAACACAACGCAGACAGAAAACCAAAAACAGATCTAGACAAGACAAAACACCACAAAGACAGATCGTGACAGTTGTATTTACACAAGGCTGTGGTACCGGCCAACATGTAAGCAGGTACAACATGGTTTGGAACTGATAACACTGGAGCAGATTTAAAACTGAAATGACTATCAACATCATCAACAAGGTGTGGCACAGGGAGAGGAAAAGAGACGGGACAATCAAAGGATTTTCTTTCTTACCCAGAGAAGTCAGTGGACAAAACTCCATAGTTATAGATGAAGACTCTGGTCACTTGGCACACTGTCAAGTAGCCCATAGCCGTCACCATGGAATACCTGTGAGTGGGGGAATGAAAAAAACTCAATCAGACAAAAGACTATTCACATTCTCTGGAGAAAGATACCTACTATTCAAGTAGGGCTGCCATGCTTGGTTAATGAGGACATGTGTTTATTACTAAACTATTACTCAGAGATGATTATGGAATGTGTGGCATTTTAGCCAGAATACCCTGGTAAGAGGCTCTCTTTCAATATTTTCAGATTTTTCTTATAATGTCCAGTGAAATTGGTGACTTTTAAAATGTAAGCGACAACATGCAATTGAAGTAGAACAATTGTAATATACTGTTTTGGTACTTATGAGAGAAGCTGCTTCTTGAGAGCATGACAACATATGAACTGACCTGACCTGAAACGTGTGGTTTAAGCTCAAATTAATTGAAGTCTGTTGGAGAAATACTGTTTTCTCCACTCTTTGGGTTGTTTTAATGCACTGATATCATGTGTGGCCTTGCAGCTGCCTCTTCTTGTGATAGGAGGAGGCAGGGCATTTCAGGTTGTTGATATTTATGAGAAGACAGACTTGCTGTCTCCTAAATATCTCATTTCTATGAAGCGTGAAGGAAGTACGTGACTCTTTCCAGAAGACGTCACAGATGACCCATCGCAGATGACCCGACTTTCCGACACCCGCGGCTGATATTAGCGCCACCTCGATTTACGACTTTGTTGTTATCTCCTGTGTTTTGGACTATATAAGCCTGATGTTTTTTGCTGTTCCTTTGAGCAACATACCTCATGTGTGTGAGTTAACCCATATCCTTTGTATGTGATTTAACTCTGCTCCTTCTTGCAAGAATACATTAGTTACCTGATCATTGATTCTCAACCTGGTGTCGAGTGATATTTTTCTAACAAAGTCATCGAGATGTTAAATGTTCAACACAGTATTAGCCTTTAACATATCACAATTAGTACACAGGTTTGTAGGCGTGCCCTCAAGTTTCCTGAGTTTGTCGTGCTCCAATCAGAATAACCTCGTCCTCACCCTGTGTTGTTGATCAAGAGGTTTGTTATGTGGTAGGCTTGTTGAAAAAGCAGCTTTAACACAATTTACAATGCGTTTTGTTTGCACATGTATAGAACAACAGGTTTTGTATTCATTTCCCTGCAGGTAATCTCGTAAATACCAGGGGGTATACTACGAAGCAGGATTTTCGCTTAGCTGGTTAAATTCAGGGAAAACTCCGGCTTTCCGGTCCTACGAAGCTGGTTCTCTTTTTAGCAGGCTATTGATTGATTGATTGAAAAGTTTATTAACAGCTTGTATATTGGGTACAGTACAGTACAGCTCAAAACATACAATTGTTAAGGGGATGCAGACCAGAGAAAGACTTTCGTCTTGTTTACATCAGGGTCCCCCATTTCCAATTCATCATATCATTTAAGACATATAAGACATATTTGACATACAGATGGCTTATTTACAATTTACATACAGGTGGTTTTTTATTGCTTATTTACAATTTTCATTTTAGATTTTGTTCTAATACATCCTAACCGGACATTTAAGACATACCAAGTCTACAGATATACAGTTAGTAACAGAGTCTAAAATGCGAGTATATACATAGATGGGGGGGGAAGCTGTCCATTGAACGACAGGTTGAGATTTGTACCATTACCGGGGCCAGTTTTGCAATGCTCTCCCCCGAAGGTGCTCTTTAAGAGAGGTTTTGAAGATAAGTATACTTTTACTTTCCTTTACAGTTGTGGGAAGAGCGTTCCACCTTGATGTGGCATCATTGCGAAACGTGTATTCCCCCTTTTTTGTGCCAAATCTGGGTTTCACATGATTTGTGGAGCTCCCTCTGGTGTTATGATCATGGTATTCCTTGACCTTTGGGAAGAATTTTGACATGTACATGGGTACCATAGAGGTGTAGTGGATCTTGTAGACCAGGCCCATTGCAAGTAGCTGTACTCTGTCGTCTACTCTAAGCCATCCTAGGTTGTCAAAGTGGGCAGAGGTGAGGTGGGTTCTAGATGAAAGGTCAAGCAGTAGTCTGACCAGTTTATTTTGCGATGTTTGAAGTTTTATTTTTAGCGCCTTGGAGGTGCTATGGTACCATGACGTGCAGGCATAGTCATAGTACCCTTGAATGAGTGCTCCTGCCAGAGTTTTCAGGGTGTTTTTGTTTACCAGAGAGGAGATCCGGTATAGGAATCTAGTTCTTTGATTGACTTTTTTTATTACATTGGATGCCATTTTATCACAGGAGAGGTTTGCCTCAAGAATAGATCCTAGGTATGTAATTTCCTTCTTACTTGTGACAATAATGTCGCCCACTGCAACTGAGAAGTCGTCAGATTTGCTGAGATTATGTTTCGAACCGAAGAGAATGGACTCTGTTTTACCCAGGTGTAATGATAATGTATTATCGGCGAGCCAGGTGCAGATTCTGCCAAGCTCGGAGCTGAGGGTTTTTTCAACCTGCAACCTGTTCCTGCCAGAGACCAGCAGGGCTGAGTCGTCCGCGAACAGGAACAAGTTGCAGTCACATGCTGATGACATGTCATTTACATAAATTAGGAACAGTAACGGACCTAATATGCTTCCTTGTGGAACACCACAGCTCACTGGGAAGGGGGGGGGGACAGAGTACCATTTACCTCCACCATCTGTTCTCTCCCCTCCAGGTAGGATTGCATCCAGCTCACCGATAGTTTATCAAAACCAATTGCTTTTAGCTTGTCAATCAGAATGGTGTGATTGACAGTGTCGAAAGCCTTTTGTAGGTCCAGCATCACCATGCCGCAGTACTTGCCCTCGTCCACCTCTTGTTTGATGTGGTCGCTCAAATAAAGAAGGCATGTGTCAGTGGAGTGGGATCTTCTAAAGCCAGATTGAAATTCATAGATTAGTTTCTTTTCCGCGAGGTACTTTTCGACCTGTTCATATACTATTTTTTCCATGACTTTCGAGATAGAGGTAAGTATAGAAACAGGGCGGTAGTTGCCTGGGTCCAATTTGCTGCCCTTTTTGTGCAGGGGGGTTACTCTTGCAATTTTGAAGTCTTTGGGTACTTTTCCCTGTTTTATGGAGAGGTTAATTATGTGAGCTATGACTGGTGAGATGGCGGTTGCTGTGTCTCTGAGGAATTTGGTGGGGATATTGTCGTGGCCAGTGGCCTTGTTAGGTTGGAGGGCGCTCAGTTTAATGAGTACCTCTGCTGTTGTTACCCTTGCTAGACTGAAATCATCTTTGCGTACCCCTAGGTTTTTGTAGTAGGTCATGATGTGATCTACTCCAAAAAGCCCTGAGTGGGAGGGTAATTTATTTACAAGAGTTGTGGCTATGTTTGTGAAAAAAATGTTCAAGTACTTGGCCACATCCAGTTTGTCTGTGATGAGCCTGTTATCTGTCTTTATGTTTAAGTTAGAAAATCTCGTTTTGAGTTTTTTACTGCAGCCAAGCTGGTTATTGAGTAATTTCCAAAGTTCACGGGGTTTATTTTTGTTTTCCTCAGTTTTGACATTGATGAAATTCATTTTGGCAGTTTTGATCATGGAGCTTACGTCATTTCTTAGTCTGTTTCTTTCCATTTTTAGTTCAGTCACGTGGGCCTGGAGTTCACTGCTCGTGCTTTTGGAAAGCATTGACTGACTTTTATGAAACTCAGAGCATTTTTTGTCTCTGGTTTTCATGGCGGTCAGTATGCCGGAGTGCATCCACGGCTCAGCGCGATTTTTTACCCTGGTTGTTCTTAGGGGGGGCCAAATCATTGAGTATTGCAGAGAATTTGTTTTTGAAACCAAGCCATGTTTCTTCAACTTGTGTACCACTGAGCTCATCTGACCAGTCCAGGCTCTCCAGTTCTAGGTTAAAGGCCTCGCTAGAGTAGTTTTTGAGGTCTCTAGATATGACTGTTTTGTGACAGCCGGCCCTTTGTTTTAGCTTTTTGCGGGTACAGAATATCATATAATGATCACTTAAACCGCATGCTATAACCCCTTTACTGGAGATCCTGGACTTGTCAGAGGTCAGAATGAGATCAATGGTAGTTTGTGTTGTTTCACATACCCGGGTGGGTTGGGTGATTAGCTGGCTGAAGCCGTGCAGATCACAAATCCTACTGAAGGACTTGAAGACGGACGTGTCTTTACGTTGCATATCCGTGTTCCAGTCTCCAATAATAATTGTCTCTACATCCCCCACATCAGCCAAACACCCATCTAATGTATCATAAAAGTCACTCTGTTCCGGTGGTCTATAGATTGTCCCAACTATTACAGATTTAGCATTGTCAAAAAGAATTTCAACCCACACAGATTCAATATTTTCATGATGCAGGTCAGTACGGTTTTTGAAATTGGTGTCTTTATGTATGTACATGCAGACACCACCTCCATTCACGTTCCTGTCCCTTCTCACTACAAGATAATCTTCAATTTCAATCTCTGAATCTGTAATGGAATTGTCCAATTTGGTCTCAGAAAAGCATAATATGCTTGCCTTACCGTTCATGAATAGCTGCCTGAGTTCAGCCAGTTTGTGTCTCAGGCTAGATCTCCATGGTAACTTATGCTTAGCGGCTAATCTGGTCGGGACCAGGTTAGGTTGCAGGCTAAGAGCTCAACTCAGTGAAAGCACTGCCTGCTGACCAATCAGAGCTCAGTGTGCGGAGTTTAAAGCGATCAAGTCATATTCAACAGGCAAACTGTGGGGTAGAGCCAAGCGGCAAACTGTGGGGTAGAGCCGGGAAGCCAATACGGAAGTGCCACACACTGCAGTTCATATATTGGCCGATAGGCGATGGCTGCAGAAAGGAGCAATTTCCATAGACCCCCATGTTAAAATGCCCAACTTTACAGCAGAAAAAAAGATGTTTCTACCCCTGGCTCCATACATTTTATCATCGATATAGTTAGATTCCACCTTGATGATTATGGATCTGTGAGTGAATTGTTTTCTAACGCGACCCTTTTATTTATATTAGGTCTTAAAGTGTGTGCATAAATTAGGGCGTGGTCACATTGAGTGACGGCTCTGTCAAGTGCCTGCCGCTGTTAGCTTCTTGTCTCTCTGCTAGCTGCTCCGTGAAGCTACAGGGACTCTGCCTGCTCAGTTCATCCAGGGAACACAACTTGAAGCCGGCCGTGGTTGTTTGTTCTTCATGCTTATATATCGGACTATTGTGACTCGCTCTGCGGTTAAAACAGACGGTGCATGAATGCGGTTTTGCGGTAAGTGAAATTCTAGTGCTTTATTTATGTGTTAATGATTTTTAATCAGCTACGTAATGAATGGTAAGGCTTGGGTTAGCATGTAAGCTAGTGGTAGCTACATCGGTGCTAACGATTGTAATCGTAGCCTCCAAGTTAAAATCATAGACCGTATATATAAAGGTTACAACGAAATAGATTAAGTGGGATAATACTGTTGAACAAACGGCTTCTGTTTGAAGTTGATAAAATAAGGTTACATCCTTGTAACTTAGAGATATTTTATTATGTAGGTAGAACTGTATGCATCTAAGGTTAATTTAAATTGGCTATGCTCAAGTATGTAGACAAGCTAATGTCGAAGTAGTGTATGTGAAATCAACCTCACAATAAGATGTGTGTATATTACAATTATTAATGTCATATTTCAAGATGATTACTTAAATATTACAATATGGTTGGTTGAGCTGGAGTTCATTATTGAGCTTACACGTTAACGTCACAGTCATCTGAAGAACGAACCCAAACCTTGTTGTTTTTATTAATTGCATTACCAAATGGGTATCAAATAAACAGTAAGCATTGGTAACACAACTTCCAAAGTTACAGTAAAATAAAAAGGCCCCTGACTCGGACAATACACAATCCAACATGTTCAACAGAAGAGAATCAGTTATATTGTTTGTACACATGGTACTTTACATATATATATATATATATATATATATATCTGTTTGTTTAAGGTGTCCAGGTGATGCAGACAGGCTGGACCAGAGAGTGAGAGACAGAACTGGACTCCTCACAGCAGTGAACTTCAGCACAGGTACAAAGACTCTTTTTTCATACTGTACAAAGAATCAAGAAAGATATTGGTTTAAATAAATGAAGTATTGACTTGAATACACTGATATACATTCCATTAAACAATACTAAATACTAGATCACCTATGTAGAGGAAACTTCTGTGTAGCTATGCAGTGGGAGTCACCGACTCAGGAAGGAGACACGGGAAGAGCAGTAGCTTTGATGTCAAACACATGATGGTTTATTTGGAGTTAACGGCCGGAGGATTCACATCACAAGTCCAAGAGTCAGAGGTTCTGACTTCACGGTAGAGTTGCCACGTCAATTCTGGAGAGCCTCTCTCTTGCCAGCCCATCTAACTGGTTTCGCAGAGAGTAAACAACATATTTGAGGAGATAGCCTAAACAGTGTGGGAACACAGAGCTACTTGCCTCGGACACTTATGACCTCGAAGATTTTACCTTGGAGTCCACAAATACAGAGAAGGAAGTGTCCCAGTGTACCCACAACACAGACCATCTGTATCCCAGTATTGACCGGTCACAGAATGGGAACAATAACATTATTGGCTAAGCCGCCTGTGTCCTTAAAGAAGGTAAACAGACATCGAGGTTTGTCCTGTATGTTACTAATTGGCGTCTTATGATAATTATTTCCACAACAACCTACACATCAGTTAAGTTGAGGGTTTTTTCCATGCAAAAAGTTACATTTAGATGATAACAAGCAATATGACTTTGTCAGCTTTCTAATGTAATGTATTGAAGGCAAAGATATTTAACACATAGTGAGAACTGCTACTATTTATCTCTCAATATTGTCTGAAAAAACGTGGTAAAAGTTATTCTTTCAGTGAGACAACAGAGCAAGCTTCTACAGTTGCACTACGTTTTGATAACAGTTCAATATTATTTTGATAATAACATATATTTCAATGTTGATGAACTTCATACTGTTCATTCATAATCTGATTGTCTTTGTAGCTCATTGTTGAAATAAAAAAAAAACATTACAATTACAAAATAATTATATCTACAGCCCCTAAACACACAAACACACCACTTTCATAAATAACACACTTGTTCTGCAATAATATGTTTTATGTTTCCTGTCATTTTTGTTAGGAAAGGACATGCCTGAAAGACACGACATTTTCTCCTTCTCTGAGGGTCAAGAAGAACATCCAAGAGGAACATTAAAAGCTGATGTTATGAGATTTTAAGACCAGTACAGGACATTCACTAAGAAACTACTTTTATTGTAAAAACAGTCAGCTGATCGAATGCAGCTATTTCCACATCTACACTCCATCAGCTGATTATTTCTATTTGCCTCACTTTATGAGCTTCACAACATGTACCTTGTTTTGCAACGTCACAAATAAATGGGGCCAATCTTCAGTCAGATGTGAATGTGTAATCTAACATTTTCAGTAAGAATAATGGACGAAAGGAGTGCAAATACAAATACAATTTATTGAAATGTGAACCAAAAGTTAATCAAATGTTTTAAATAAAAAGCACATATGGACAGAAGGTGTAAACTTATTAAATGTATTAAACACATTTAGTCAAATAAAGTGACCGACTAGGCCTGTGCAGTTGGTATCAGCTTTGCCCAGCATGGGCTCCTTCATCAGCCCTGGTCCTCCTCGCAGAGGAAAGACCCTCGGTCCTCTCCAAACCAACAGACAGGACGTCCATCACACGGAGGTTTCTCCCTGAAGTCTCTGCAGCTCTCTGGACACCAGACTGTCTCAATCCGTCCACACTGAATATGAGATTGGGAAAATGAAAATAATAAATGCTTTAGACAATAAGAAACATAAAGTTGACTGTTGAGTTGCTCAGTTTTGTTAGATTGTCAATACTATTACTGTATAACTAATATCTCAGGTTAAGAGGCACATTCAAATAAAGATTGGTCTTTAAATACATTTTATCTTTTGAATTGTTTGTCTAAAGTCAAGGATCTATAACTGGTACTTAGTTTTAATGATACAGTCTGGTTATTATGCTGTTTGGAGGAGGCCTCACAGGTAAGAGCACTAACTAGCTACCATCACATGTACCTTAGCTTGACTTAAATGTATTAAACGTATAGTTAAGTGATATCAAAATATAAATAACTAATGTCATGCAAACATATTAATATTTGCTTGATTCCAGTGATGAATTTAGCACAATTGTATACAAACGTTAAGGGGTTTTAAGATTCTGAAGTATTATGTTAAAACTCAATAACTTAGATTATTATTTATAGTTTTGCTGAATAGTTTCATGTCCGCTTACCTTAGAAACGTAAAATGCGACGGCAGCGTGCAGATGGGGAGCATGTTAGCTTAGCTTGGTAGCTTCAGCTAGCTCTGGAACTTCCAGCTCGGTGGCAGCAGGTCCCGCCTCTTTGCCCTTATTTGGAGCAGGCTGGAACAGGCGGGAGTTGAACTCTGACGTCACTGTCGAGCCGTTAGTGGCCGACTCCGCCTACTAAGGGCTTCACGGCAACTCTGCAGAATCCTATGGGTGACGTCACGGACCCTACGTCCATTTATATATACAGTCTATGGTCATATTACAGGAGAAAGGAAATACAGAAAAGCTGCCGTCGCAGGAAAGACGGCCGGCAAAAATCACCGATTGTGTGAACGTGAACATTAATAGAATATCACCTCCCATCTTCAGAGCAATCTGACTATTATAACATTAGCGTTAAGAAAGCTTACTTAAATATATGCCACAACATAAGTAACCGGATCAGAGTAACATTAAGTAGGCTACAGTCCGCGGCATATCTTCATAATATATCATATATTTTCTTATCTGAGTGAGCTGAGCCGTATCTGGTCGTGCAACACTCACAGTGTCACATAGGCCTACTGTATGCCGAATTATTATTTTAAGCAACACATTAAGTTGACGAAACACTCGAGACAAATGTAATTAAAGTCAGATCGTGTTTTAGACGGGGCAGTGATATCATAAACCTGTTAATGTACGCATTCAAACACTTTTTCTTTTGCCAGCTGTATTCACCTTGCAGGTGCAGACTATGTGGCTTTTATCCTGGATAAAGTGTTTAAGACATGGATGTTTAAAGTTTAACTTCTTCATTTTTGACTAGTATTAAAGTTCACTTTTCATTCAGGAAGTATGACGCTGCGCTGTCAGTACGCTTCTCCATGTTTGTGATTGGTCGAATGCTCCAAATACCACCCCTTTCATGTGAACGCGCACCTAACTAGATAGGACACGGCTGGCTTGAGCGATCCACTTGATAACCAGCGTCGTAGTACAGTTTAGCGAGAGCGCGTATGTTTTGGATTAGGCCAACCGGCTAACTCAAACATATCCAGGTTAGGTTGAACCAGCTTCGTAGTATAGGCCCCTGGACTACCAAACCAACATTTTGTTTGTGTTGTTCCATTCAGAACAAAAAAATAAACTACAATGATACACTTGAGCCAAGTTGTTTCAAGCTAACACACAAACACACAACCAAATATGAAGATAAAATATATGTAGACCATACTATAACATGGATGCAAAGATAACAAAAATGCATTTTAAAATGAACACACACATATACAGTATATACACACACACACACACACACACACACACTCACAGTCCACCTGTTTCCAAACAGGCTGGTCTGGGTGGTGTGTGTGTTCTTATCTAACATGTTCTACATTAGTTTCTTTCATCAACAGTATTTGAGGCCACATTTTAACAGGGAGATAATGGGGCTGGGTGCATTGCACTGCAGTGTGTGTTGGAAATTGGTGGGAGAGAGTAAATTAATGATTGAATTCCAAGGGGTGAGCAACAACAAACAACTTTGGTTTTACAGGTTGAACTGTCAATACTGCCTTATTATTACAAAATAATGTTTAATATAATCACCCCGATCTGGACTGCTCACTCTACCAAATGACTTATGACGTTAATAAACTCCAGGTTGATCTTGTCCGACAAGTTTGACCTGACGACACCTATAACTAGTACTGCACCAGTATCCCCGGAAATGAGATAGCAGATATATCATCCACCTCTCAGTCTGTCTGGTCTAGACAAGACCTTTGCAGCAACATTTCTAAAGAAGAACAGGTTTGTGTATGTCAAACCAAACCAACCAGGTATACAGTAACGGTTGTTCAGACTAAACAAACTGTCTGAACTGGGCAAAAGAGCTTTGATTGATTTAACTGGGCAGTAAAGAATAAGCTTTATTCCACCTTATATTTGATTTGTTCACATGTCATAAATTCCACAGTTACATTTCATGATCAATTTTAAATTCCAACCTTTTTGACTCAATAACTTAAATGACCCAGACTTCAATGTGAATGTTTCTATGAAATATGAAGACCAACACTTGCCTGTGCACATTGTTGATGTCAGCGTTGATGATAATCAAGTAGCTTCCAACCACCACTGTCAGGATGTGAGCTGAGTACCTGCAGACAAGGACACACAATTAGACCATGTGCCTCATTATATGTGTTTTATATGTCTGTGACAGGATGCAGTGTGCGTCAGTGAAGCCTAGATACATTTCCCCTAGTCAAATGCCACAACAGCCATTTCTCCAGTATATCTTCTTTCTTAGCACCATTACTGTCTAAAGCCTGAGTGCCCTCTTCTAATTATAAGCATGTGACCCTACACACTGGACACCAGCGGTGTTCATTTGTCAGAAATGTAGAAAGATAATAGACAAATATAGTTAAGAACTCAGAGATCAACAGCCATTTTTTACTAAAAACATATTTGTAATCATGAGAGAAGTTGAATGGAGTACTACAGTATGTGAGCATATACTCTGACATTACCATCCAAAGCAGAAGATGAGAAAGACAATGCCAAGAAGAGTGGCCACAGCGTGCCTGACCAGGGGATTGGCATGGCTAGGACTGAGGTAGAGACGAAACCAGAAGGCAGCAGCCAGGGCAAACAGCTGACACGCCAGAAAATTCACCTGTGTGGGAGACATAGATACTAGTTTGTGTATTTATATAAAATTGTTTTTAATAGCTGACAGAAAACTCCTGTGGGAACAGCATAATGCAAGGATTGTAATGTTGTTTCATCCTCCTCATTAGTAGTGTATCAATACTATAAGGACGTATATTTCTGCTGTGATTTGTGAAATATTAAATAGTCGAAGATAAATGTTAAGAAGCTTATTTATTTTTGTAAACTTTGCCATGCAGGTCTTTTGTTTGTAAATTTCATTTTTGGAGAAACATAATCACCAAAAATCATTATCTCCAGCATTGCAAATAAATTCCGATGTGGGCGTCACTGATGAGGAATCACTGCCAGTCTCTCTACCAAGTGACACGACGTTAATTGATAGACCAGTAATACATACTTTTTTCACAACATATATTTGGAAATTTAGAAATGTTAACTCTGACTCTAAAAATAACTGTTTTTCATGGACAGGTAGCCTACTCTTCTTACCTGATCCAGAGGAAAGCCCAATAGTTCACTGACAGGCAGCAGCCACTTGGAGCCAGTCGTTTTAAACCTGGTGTCCTCGCCCTCGCCCATCCTACGTGTTTTTTTCTGTTACGAAGCCTCTATGTTATCGACTTGTTCTATGTTGTTTAGCAAACTACTTGCTATTTTATGTCACAAAAATACATTGTTTGCCCGAAAGGCTCGCAACAAGTCAGCCAAGTCCACAGAGTGACACTCCCGACTCTCCCTCAGACTCAGTACCAGTCAAGTCAAACAATAATAATACAAACTTCCGGTCATTGCTTTCAAAATAAAAGCCGTGTCGACGAACGTTGGAAATAAGATAACAAGATTCAGGTTTAGCCTACAGTATTTTTCTGCAGGAATAAACCGGTTCTGCGTACTTGTTTTAGCCCACACTCTACTCATAGACATTCCACCTCAAAATGCAACGTTTGAATTATAATTATCACGCATATTTGGTTTTGTGTAGGAACCCCCCTCCCTTTAAAAGTGGAAGAGTAGGCTATTGTGTTTTTCTCTAAAAATTACATAAACTGCATCGTTGGTGAAATGTGTTTAAAGGGAACCATCTGCCTATTGTTGTAGGCAGCGTTTTAAAGTACTTTGGAACGTTAAATATATGCCTTTGAAAGTCATATTATTCTACTTCCGGCGTTATTCAGGCTCTCTCTTTAGCTTGGATCAATATTTGATGGCAAAGTTGGAGCAGTGGCCCTGACCCCCGCCCTTATTTACGGGCTCATGATGAAAAAAAAAATAAGCCATCTCATTAATAAAAAGATCAAGAAATAATGAACAAGTGTTTGGATAGTTTATTCAAAGACAATACTTATCATTTGTTGTGCTCTGTTTTAACTTGTGTTTACCTAAAGTATATACAAGTGATGCCACAAGGGAGAATCTTTCACATTCTGAAAAAAAAGAATGATAAATCATCTATTGCTTTATAAAACATTAGATATGAGGTAGCCAATATCTTATGAAGCATTATGTGTGTTTGAAGAAAGTAAGAATATAATAGTTCTTTATTGTCATTGTGATTACATGTAGCACAATGACAGTTAGTTTAGCTAGCTCTCAGCAGTATGACACATACATTTACAAGCATATGAGCAAATTATATTGGTATAAAGGTCATCTTTAGTACTAACCTTTCTTTTCATATGAGGCCATGCCACGGCTTGCATGGCCAGTGTGGGAAATAATATGTATTAGTTATTGTGCAGTCGTTGTTATATCCAGAATGTCAAGCTTTGTCGGTATCTGCCATGAAATATGAGCTCTGTTGCAAGGGGTTAGTTCAAGGATGACATTTAAAGTGAGGCACCACATACAAACAGAATTAAATGTTAGCCTTTCCTAAAAATGAACAATTGATGTGGCATTGAATAGATTGCCATGAGTTTGTATCTCCTCTTGCTGTGAGGTCAGAGGTCAGGATCAGCTACAAAAACATCCTGGTAAAGCCCTATACCTTTTGAAATAACAGTTCAGTGTCTTTATTCAATTGATGGGTTATATATCGTATTGTCAGTTGTTTGGTAACGTTTTGTTAATAAAAACACAGATGCTTTTATATATTGCTTTTTGTGAGTCTTCTATACAGTTTGACCAGGTCCCTGCAGGCCGACTCTTCCAATGTAAAACATTTAAATACAATAAAATACCTATCAGGACTAAGGTGCCCTTCTGATGAGTTCATGTAATATTTGTTGTCAAAGCTATTCTTACACACAAGTTACATTTGCTTAAGTTCAACAATGCACTTGATATGTTCTATGCTGAACATTTGGCAACTTGACCAGAAACAAATAATGAAAAATGCTAATGTTTTAATAAACATGCTCTGAATGAAATTAAAGGAATCAATGTCAATGTACATGTTTACCTCATTTAGCTTTGTTGTCCTTGTCTTGAGCTGTTATCTAAGGTTCTTTGAAGGTAACAAAACAGAGTCAAACATCTTGTATTGTTCACACTTGTTTAGCAAATAATGTTGATTCTGAATTAGGCTTTCATATAGAATTAAATACAATGACAGCAACCTAAGAGGTATATTGAGGGTATGTAATGCCCTAAAATAATTGTGTCACTCTGAATAGAGTTGAGAAAGGGTGCCGTGCCGATCACCACGGGCTGAAAATATCCCTCCAG
Organism: Gymnodraco acuticeps; assembly: GCF_902827175.1. Lineage (NCBI taxonomy): Eukaryota > Metazoa > Chordata > Actinopteri > Perciformes > Bathydraconidae > Gymnodraco > Gymnodraco acuticeps. The sequence goes on along the minus strand of NW_022992336.1, from coordinate 1,853,040 downwards.
CCCTGTCTCGTCAGCACAATTGGTCGCTTGCGCCACTTAGCGTCCTGTCAGGGAACACACAAGGCGTGACAGGTGACGCTGCCTGTTTACAACTGCCAATGAACACGTGGCGCGCAAGATATTGAGCTGTCATTGGCCGATCCGGCTGTAATATGGGTGGGGACTCCTCTCTGAAGAACCAATAGCGTCTGACAAGTAAATTCTGTTTAAAAATTTGCCGGGAAATCTGAGTTTCGCGGGAGGGCTCTTGAGCGCGTAAACCGTATCCCTTCATTCATCAGGCCGTTTCCTGAAGCCATTTCTAGACGGGGGAACCGAGAGTTGTGCTACTTTTTAATCCGTTGCATCTGCCTAAATGCACCATCTTGAGGAAAAATACTTTACAAAAGTCGATCAATCAGACTTTCATCTTTACTTTGCTCTGATTATTTTTGTAACTATTGCGGAGGATTAGCAGATATACGGGCTTGAAAGTACAGAGACAAGAAAGGGGTTACCCCGAATACGCAAGATGAGAAGAGGGATCTCCTCGGCTCCGGACAAAGTGATTTTAGCGGGGGTTGGGGGCTCTCATTTGGACAATAATATAATTTTAACAACTCTCACGGATCGTTTAAACCCCAGTCAAGCCAACGCTACCTATATCCAAATAATAACCACCCCACCGCCTTGCAACGTTACACAGACATCAAATGTGTGTTTATTGGATCCTTCGATAAACAACATTTACACAACTCCACAACAAGCTGCAGCAAACGGAGCAGGACAACGACCCGCTCTGGGGAGACCGCCGGTAATAATCTATACAGCTCGTTTTAACATATAACGCTTGCTACAACTAGCCACAAACACGACAAAATGTTAGCTTGCTAGGCTAGCCGAGCTTGTTGTTCAGGCAGCTAACATTAGCTGCTTAGCCAGAGCATTGCCTTAACCTAGCGAGGTGGCTAACTAACTACCGCTAGCTAAGTTGCCCAAGTGGGTTAGTTATGTGTTATGTTGACTGTTTTAAAGCACACGTCGAGTTTAAGTTTGTTATACATATACAGAAACGTTTACAAGTCGTGCTATGCTAACTTCATGGTGCTTTTGAGTCCGCTTCACCCTTGCAGGCAGATGGAAATATTGGAAGGAGATGAGTAACGTTAGCGATGGCCTAGTGGCTGCTGTTGGTGCCCTAATTTGGGGGTTGGGGGATTGTTGGGCTGCTTGGCTTTTAGTTAGCTAAATGTTAGCTTTCTGACAGGACACGAGGCGCTAAACTTTGGAAATAAATGGGATTAAACTTGGCTAAAGCTTCAGTTCAATTTAAAACTACTCGATAGACATTTCTCCCAGTCGTCTCTGAAGATGCAAGCCAACTTGGATGAAGCTCTCAAACGTGTTAGCTTTCAAGGCTAGTAGCAGTATTGATTATCAAAGGACAACATAACACGATGTGGGCCTTGACTTTGTTTTTGCACAAGTGCTTCATGTCCTGCTTTTTGTAAATAAAGTGTAACACTTCTTTTAATGCCAAGTAAAGTGAAACTCGAGTTTGTTGCTGTAGAACTGATTGCACGTTTCCTGTGTTCTCAATCTGCACAACCCACACTAAATAGTTTCAGCAGCATTCAGGGTTTTGGTTTGTTCCTGGCTATTCATCTTTAAAGAACTAAACCACACTCTGTATCTCAAGCTTTAGCTATGACCAGGCAGGGGGTGAGGGGAGCTGCTTGCTGATATAAAATGGCTGACATTTTGACTGTCAACAGAGGGCATATTATTCCTTCTCAGACTTGGGCAAGATGAAATAAGTATTCAATATGAGGTTGACTATACTTTAACTCAAAATATGATTGTTAATGTAATACTTCCACATAGGTTCAAGGGGTAGACCAGCACCCGGGTACTAGTGTGTTGCTCAGACACTTGAACAGGATGGATTATGGCCAACATGGAAGTCCAATGGTTCCCTGGTTGATGAGACTATTTACTGTCATGTCACAGTAAAACATACTTGAATTCCAATTTAGGATGATGAAAGAAAAGACCTGGAAAAACTTGTGTTAGAGAAATGGTTATTATAGTCAATTCAGCTTTTTCCGTATAAATTACCTGGAATATTGAACACAGTCTACATGAGCCTAACCATGGTTATAAATACTACAGTGGTGACGAGATAGACATTAAAATGTCTACTATTGCTGAAACACACAGTGATGAACGTACCTAACCTTTGTCAGGTGACACCTGTGCTACAAAAGAAGACATTGATTCTGATGGCTTGGACATTGGAAACCTTTACTCTTGGCAAAGATTAATGTGGATTTAGGTTAATAAAACAATGGATTATACCCCAACTGTTCTTCAAAAACTGTTTTCCCTAATGGGTTAATGTGGTGCAGAAAATTACTTGTTTTTATGTTCTTTGACAGTAACCAGCTTGTAAAATATTGAAGTCAATGTGTTGATTTTGCTATCTCCTTTTTGTCTTTATACTTATATTGGTTTCCTTTGGCATTACTGTGCAGCTATGTGATCATACCCATGTACGTGACTCACTCTTAAGCTATTAGGGTTTGTCTTGGCCAATGCGATCAGAAAAGAAGAATTAAAAACCACTGGGTTTGCTCAACATCATAAACATAATTTGTGTTACACTTGCATTTTGACAAAATAATGTCTTTTAACTGCTTTATGACAATCTTTTGGACATCTCCTCCTGGGACATACAAATAAGTGGTCAAAATAAGAATGAAGTTTTGTTGTATCAACTTTTTTTACAAAAACAAAACATTAGTTTATTTACCGTGATAGCTTTAGAGTGCTGAAGATAACTGACTCATCAGATAAAAGTAATGACAGATTTAGCAACGCATACCATTTCTGGTTTCCGTGAAGATAAGATGCCTGCCAAAGGACCAAACCTGCCCTATGTGCTGTTAAAATATATATATTTGTCCCTAGGCAAAAAGGCGGTTGGCGCTCGATGATTCAGACCACCAGTACCAGTCAGAACCAACCAGGACTCCTAGAGCCCGAGGGGGCTCCGCGGTGGCCAATGGGCCACGGCTAAAAACACCCAGAAGTAAGAAACCCCCTCCCATTGTGTTTGTACATGTCACCTTGAATTTTATAGCATAATGTTTCAGGGTCATTCTGTCACAAAGTTCCATAAACAGAACCGTGTCCATGCTGTTTAAGGTCCAACTCAGGTTCTCATTCAGCGCAACAAACTGGACAGTGTGATCTGATAGACATACTCATCAATGGTTAAATTCTCACTCTAACAACAGTTTAACCCAGCCCTTGACGAGAGTAATTTCATAGTAAATGTATGAGAGTAATAAGCATTAAAACAGTACCCACAATCAAATAATTGCCTTATTGCTGTGGGCGTTGCAGTAGCATCAACGCTTCATTTTTTAGGAATACACCATCGTTTCATAGTTCTTTAGTAAAGTAGTAGTTTTTAAAATTTGTTTTGTCATGCAACAAAATAACAATTCTTATATTATCCTTTTATTTTTCCCTGAACAACAGATAGTGGAGCTGAAATGTAAAATGCATACATATTAAAAAAAATGAAGAAGTTTCTTTGTTTTTAGTTTTGTGTCCTGTAGTCGGGGTGATGAGAGGAGCCTTGTGATCGGATTAACCTTTTTACCAACAATTTGATTTTGCTTCCTCCTTCCAAATATAATTGTTTATTAGGGAATGTATTATTACAAGTTCCTTCCAAATAAGTTTACCATTTCTAATGCTGTACTAATTGTCCTGTCTCCTTTATTTCTTTTTTCCCTCTACCATAGCCCCAAAGTCTCCACCAGAGAAGACTCGGTACGACACCTCTCTGGGCCTGTTGACAAAGAAGTTTGTGGACCTTCTTGCCCAGTCTTCTGATGGCGTCTTGGACCTCAACCTCGCCGCTGAAACTTTACAGGTATTTTCATATCCCAACAGAAAAGGCTCAGACACAAGATTCATAATTATGTAAAGAGAATCTACCTAACAGCTCATGTGGTTCTCCTAAATACTGTTCAGTGAGGCTGCCAAAAATTGTGAAGAATATTAAGCATCAGTACCAAGAAATAAGATTGGGACAAGAAAATGTATCGGGCAGTGTTTCCACCAGACCAGGGCTGAGAGGGCGTCCACCCCAAGAGCAGGGGGTGTGACGTCACGATGTGTCACGTGACTTGAATTTTGAATTGAGCTGTCCCTTTATAGATATTAGGCTTGTTTGAGACGAGCTGCGGCTCGCCTCGAAAGTAGACGAGAATAGCCGATCGCAGCCGGGGGAGGTCTCAAAAAGCTCGCCTGAAGTCGGACAGCTCGGAGTCGGCTTCTTCTTCTTCTCTCGGTTTTTTGGCGGATTGCAAACAACTTTAAGGTGTATACCGCCACCTCCGGAGTTGACTTGACTCGGTTTGCATTTATAAAGAATGCACAAATATGTTTAATCGTTAATGTCAGATATGTACTAAGTAAATACATTTGTTCCTGCTCAAGATTAGATTCAACTGTATTGTTATTGCCCATATTACAGGTACTGAGACAACGAAATGCAGTTTAGCTTCTAACCAGGTGCAACAAGCAGTAAAGTGAAAAGTAATGTACACAATCTACAGAATAAAATATAGAATGAATTGAATGATGAATAAACAGTGAGGGGTATGAATACACTAGATATCAGCCTGTGAGCAGTATGAACAGTGTGTATGAATATGCTAAGATATATAAAGTATGAAAACGGTAAGCAGTGCAAGTATAGTATAAAATATATAGATATTCATTTCATGATAAACATTGTGGAACAATGATGAAAAATGTGAATGGAAGTGGCGACGTAAAACTGACACAAAACAACAACAAACTTTTGCCGAGCCAATTGGAGAGTTTCATCAGCAGCACGGGGTAAAAACCACCAATGAGCGCTCAGCTCGAGATACCAGCGAGTCGTTTCCCATCAAGCATTTAGCTTCTGCAGCCCGTGGAGAGAAACTGCGCCGCCTCGCCGCGCCTCGCTCTCAAGGCTGCGGGCGTCTTTGTCCCGCGAGATTTCAACGTCTCATGTAGGCGAGCCTCCAGAGCAAGTCGGACAAAATGACTAACCATCATGCAACGCACTAGCAAGACGTTGATCGCAATTGCGCAGGTCTGCGTCGGTCTCGCTCGTCTCAAACAAGCCTACTATCTCTTTACGTATTAGTGATGGGAATTCCGGCTCTTTTAAGTGAGCCGGATCATTTGGCTCGGCTCACTAAAAAGAGCCGGCTCTTCATGTTACCACAGTTTACCACAAAGCCTCAGTTTCACCACTGCGAGGCTCCGGCGCTCGCAGTTCACGCGTGTGCTCCACTAGCACCGCCGGTAGTACACTTTCCGTCACAGGAACACACGCTTTGCTGGCGGCGAAAATAATCCCACTAGAATCCTTTGCCCCTCCAACAGAGGGATTTCCTTGTCCTTTTTCTTCATTTCAAGCAATAACAACTCTCGACCTTCTCTCGAATTGTTTATTTCTTTGGACACCCTCGGCTCGAGTTCAGGGCGCTCTGAGCTGAATAAGGGCGTCAAATGATGGCAAGACGCCCCCCTGGCGGAAACGCTGGTATCAGGGTCATCTCAAGTGAATATATCTGCTTAGACAGTTGAAAAAGTTGTGGATTTCTGTGTTGTTATTGCTACATTTGGTATTTTACGCAGTAATATTCACCACTGAATGAGTTACTAATGATACCATAATCCTCTTCATTTAGGTACAGAAGAGGCGGCTGTATGATATCACCAATGTACTAGAAGGCATTCACCTCATCAAGAAGAAATCAAAGAACAACATTCAGTGGATGTGAGTGGTCCCTCTGTCTCACTCTTTTTAATAGGATGTTTTGTCTACGGTTCTTTTCTTACATATTTGAACACATTCTTGTATTTTGGTTTCTCTGTGTCTCTACCTTCTCCATCTTTTGAGTAATCTAATTGTTGTAGAGTTGGAAACTTTTGAAAGTTCCAACGTTGAATAGTAAACAGGTAGCACCCACAAAGATCTTACGTACATAGTATAGAAGACTAATCTCAATTTCTGATGATTAACATGGCTCAAATAAATTGCCGAAATGGAGACTTGTCTACTTTGCCGTGGAAATCTGTGTGCTCTGGACTTTAATTAGCGTCACAAACAAATATTGGAAAGAGGAGACATCTTATAGACCTGAATCAAACTTAGTTTAGTCTCAAAAAACGTTTGAGTCTCTTGGGTTGGTGCGGCAAAAGTGTTACCATAAATGTTGACGTATAAAAAGGTTTTAAAGTGTTCCTTGGCTTGTAGAGCACAGACAGGCAGGTGGCTGCTTGCAAACTGTTGCCACATCAAAGTATTAGGATACCTGAATGTTCTAGACTTCACCCTGAAAATGTAATTACACCCTCATTTGTTCAGTAATAACTAAGAGCACATACGTTTAGGAACAGACATTAAGCCTCTGTGCTTACCGGGCATACAGTGATCAATCCTTCTGTTGGTTTTATCATGGTATACTGTTTCCGTTTCCTTTTAAATAAGGCCCATATTTGTTCATGTCTGGGATATGATGTGGTGCATAGACTTGGAGTTTGCTAAAATAAATGAAAGTCATAACAGACACCGAACTAAGAAAGGTCCAGAGAAAACCTATTGTGTTAAATTTGTCTCAAAAAGCTTTAAACATCAAACATATTTCCGTCTGCTTTTACAAAACATGTTTGTCACTCTGACCTTCTTCATTGTTGTTATTTTTACTCCACTTGTGCCTTAAAGAGGATATTTATAGGTTAAAAAGGGGAACCCTTGGGATATTTGTATCTGTTGAAAATACAATTCTGTGCTTCCGAGTTATACCCTCTGCAGTATCGGCATGCAGAACAAATATTGCACACATATTCTAACACCAATCTGGTGTAAAATGCTTTCTTTTCACTGTTCAATCTGTTGTACTAAATGTTAAAAACCAGTATGTACGTAATGAGTAATATATCAGCAAGTGAACTAGCACTAAATCTCTTTTTAATTCACTCTTTTCTCTCTCTTGCAGGGGGTGTAGTCTGTTGGAGGTAGAGGGGTCTCTGAGCCAGAGACAGATCCTAACGTCAGAAGTTTCTGCGCTGGCAGAAGAAGAGCAGAGACTCGAGCAACTCATCCAGAGATGTAGCATGGATATGAGACACATGAGCGACTTGCAAAGCAACCAGAAATATCCTTTTATTGTTTGTTGACAGGTATTCAAAAGTTTTAGCTTCTAACTTTTTTTAGTGGTTAAACCTCCTGTAACTATGTTCTCATACATCTGCAGGTAAACCAGGCTTAATTCTTTGTGTGAGGTTGTTTTCAAATCAGTTTAGACCAGAACCTAAACAGATGTGCAAGGCTTCATATTCCAACTCTGTAATTAGATAACAATCTTTGTGAAGTATTAACATGTACTGACATTATAGCATTATTTCTTTAACCTTTTCTCCACATATGCCTATGTAACATACCAAGACATCAAACAGCTTGGAAACCTCAGAGACCAGACTGTTATTGTCGTCAAAGCGCCCACAGACACCAAACTAGAAGTACCAGACCCTGATGAGGTATGTTCAAACACCAAAAAACACCAGTCTGTCATTGTTGTCTTGACTTAACTTCTGCTTCTTTCTCACTTGTCATCTGACCTATGACTTATATTTCCCCTTAAAGGGACAGTTGAACTTTTGGGGAAATTGACTTTTTACCTTGCCCAGAATATACTATGAATAATTAAGTCTTACACGGGGTCTGTGATATTCTTATCTGTATTGATAATCTAGTCTGAATGAGGTTTTCAACACAGTTAGGCAATTGTTAGGAAGGAACAACTGTTCACGGCCACACCACCTCTATTGCATCATGAAAACTTCTTTCCTTGTTGTAATTCACGTAAACAACCATTAATCAGCAGGCTTATTACTATGTTAAAACATTTGAGGGGCCTTGCATTGAACGTTAACAGTTAGTCTGCGCATGTGAGGGAATGTTACGGGGAGTGATAGGAGGCCGAGTCATGTGTGCACAATTCCAAGTTGATTTGGAATTTAGGAAAGGGAATTCTACGCCGAAAGGCATTTGCAATGTTGTATGAACCAGAATATTTTTATTGTATGTATGTTCGCAAACAATTAGTGTGTTTTTCCTGCAGTTTTATAAATGTCATTTTCGTACTTGTGTATATAAACATTGTTAAAACTTTTACAAGTTGAGGAGAAATGCAAAAGGAGTAGCTTGTTTTAAGTTCATGCTTTCATTGAAACACTCTTTATTTATTTGATCCTCCAGAGTTTGTCCATCCACCTGACCAGCACTAAGGGTCCCATAGACGTCCTTCTGTGTCCAGATGAGGAAAATGACCCTAAGAGTCCTGTAAAAAACGGCAGCACGGACATCAATGGGAACTCGCCTTTCCTCAAAGTCCTTCAAGGTTTGTCTCAGATACACAGGGATGTGCAGCAATTGTTAATGCAAATATACTTTATTGATCTTCCTTTTCTCTTTGAAGATATATAATTTGTGATTATGAAATGTATTTATTTATAACTAAATCATTTTATATATTTCTACTCAAAACAGTCTGTGACATTTTCTGCAAGGATCTTTTGCAACTGCCACTTTGTGACAAGAGAAATGTTTTTATGTTTATCACATACATCATTTTAAGAAGCTTACTTCCCATGTTGTGGAAAATGTCACAGCTGGTAATAGATGTAACTTTTGGTTTAAGCCCTGATTCACTGGCGCTTGGGATTCAAATAAATAAATAAAATAGTGTACCCTAGTGCAGCAAACACCATTATATGAAGGACTTGTTATGGTCCCTTGGGTATGCAGAGATAATAACTATTTGACTCCATTTTCTCACACAGGTCCAACCTGCACGACCACTTCTTCAATCGACTCCCTAGCTCCACCTTCTTCTTCTTCCTCGGCAGTGTCCGTCACCACTCTGTCCCCCATCTCGTCCCCTTACACCAGTCTTCTCCAGCAGACAGAAGACCAGATTCCAGCGTCCCTGGGGCCTTTCTTAAACCTCGGGCCTCCTCTTCTGGACCAGGACGACTACCTTTTAGGTTTGGGAGATGACCAGGGAATCAGCGACTTGTTTGACGCATGTGACTTTGATAAAATGCCCTCTCTTGGCCTGGATGATCTTCTGTGCAGCTAGCATTAGCTCATAAATTCAGATTACATTCATGGAAGTGTGATATAGGATCAGTGAGGGTTTGGATGCCTCTGACTGACTGTGTAGTTAGTGAAACCCATTCTTAATAGATGGAAAGGAATCATTGAAGCCTTTTTTCCATCCCAGTGGGGCAAAATGCCATCTTCTGTCATGGTGTAACGAATAAAGGGCCTTGCATGATTTCACACAAAGACACAACTGGTCAGAGTTAAGACCTATCCCTACTCTTTCTCAGCCTCTGTAAGGCCTCCTGTAGATGGGTGTTGGGGTCAATCTGAAAGTTTGTCTGTTTTTATGTATAAATAAGGATAGGAAGGATATCCACAACTCTGTATGACGTTATGTCCATGTGATATCACTGTACAGAGACGAACAAAGACAGGGCAGATCTGAAGGTAAATCCCCCACACCACCTGACATTAACACAAATATTTCGACCGTGCTCAGGAGTAATGCAGATACAAATGTGTTTACTGTTTTAAATCTTGAAGGATCCTGCAATAATGAGGATTTAACAAGCCTGTAAAATGTTGTTTTGGCAAAAAAGAAAAAGACTGGGTTGATCTGTGCATTCCCAGTGATGCATTTTATTGTCAGGTGTCAAAATTCATCCGGATGTGTTAATGCCATGTGCTGCTGGGCCTAATGCTTGCATTCTATTACACCAAGGCTCTGTGATTGAAAGCTCATGCTTCTGACTCTAAAGTAGGCATTTTGTGTGTTCAAATGTAAAACATTTTAGAAAGGAAAAATAAAACAACTATTTTGATACACGCCTTTCAGAACTACAGTTGTTATCATACGGTTAGGCAGGCTGAGCTTTTGGTCACCTGTCTTGTCTGTGTTCCTGCTCAGAAACGTGTCATTGTGCTATTTGGCCTTAAAGAGGATACAGGGATTATTATAATATCATATTCAAAAACGAGTTGGTAGTACAACGTATTAAGGGACCTTTGTTCTGTTCACCTGGTCTGCCTATTATGTACTGATCAAGTGGTTAACCTCACTTTGTGATGTTTAACGTTATGACCCCCGTGCTCACAGCACACACTAAAGCCATCATATCTGGGTGATATGGGGTCAAACCGAAACACTTGATGTACTTGTGCAAGTGTGGCCCATTAGTACACATGATATGCAAACTTGAATATCATCTCTTACTCGTTCTCTTGCTGATGCTTTGGGAAATCAGGACCCAAACATCCATTATCTTGCTGCTGTTGCTTTTGCCTACCCACCTCATCTTCATCAGCAGAAGCTGCCATACCACAACTTACCCTAATGCCCCCTCACTTAGACTGTGCTGTAAAATTATACTGTGGTTTGAGCTAATCTGTACAATTCTACTTTAAACCACTTATTGATGCAGCCTGCCTACTTGGTGTGTACTGAAAGCAGTGCAGGACACAGGATAAGTGTGCATTCGTCTTTTTAGGTTAAATAATTGTTGAATTTGATTAGATTTTAATATTCTTGAAATAACTAATATGAATGTCGCCTAGACAACAATGTGATGAAGGGCTTTTCCCCTCCATAACCAGGATATAACGACATTAAGGAAAGGAGAAAAAAGGACAAATATATCCTATTTGGTACATTTAGCAAATTCGGTGCAGCAAGCCGTGTTCCATATCAGGCTTGGGAATAATTTTGTCTAAGGCCACTGAGTCTGAACAGAAGTGAATCAAGAAAAGCCATATGGAGGTCTTGGTGAACTAAGAGCTGTCCAGATGTGTTTTTACTTTGCCGTTTGTAATGGCATTACTGGTGACTTCTAATAGTTTCTTGTCTTTAATCCCTGATAGTATCTAAACACAGACATGTTGTCTAACACCCTGGCCTCTAACCCAGAGAAACCTGCGGCCGCAGGTAATATTGCTGCTGTTAAGTGTAAACTTTTCCTGACCCGATAGATGTGCCCTTGAGAACTTGCGTGTGCAGCATGTGTGAGTTATGTCAAAGATCAAGCTTGCTAGAGTAAGCCTGCCATGTGTAAATTGATGTACAGTTTTCTAAATGTTTCAGTGCACAAGGTACTGTGGGCTACCTCTCACTTAATGTTGTACAATAGTAATAGGGCATAGAGGTATGCCATAGTGTGTATGAGTCTTTGAATTCCCTTGGGTCATAGAAATTACCCTTGTATAATTTAGATGTGATGTGGAATCACATTTTTGTCTTTGTGTGCAAGATTTTACTCAAACCCTGATTATATTGAGTATGCCTTAGCTCATTAACCAGTCTCATGCTGTCAAAATCTAAATTTGAATAACTTGGTGTGCATTTGATTGGTAGAAGTGGACAAATTGCAGTATTGCAATATTTCATTTTTTTTTTTTTCCCATAAGTTATTTAGTTTATTTTTTTTTCTGTTTGTAAAATCCAGAGCATCCCTAAAAGTAGTACACATTCAGTAATGCATACATGCCGTCATTCTTTCACGGTTGGCCTATCTGCCCTTTACTGGCCTTTAGGATGGCAATGGCTTCATACTGTTCATCACTGAACCAGGATCAGTGACTTGTGTCCTCTGCTCAAGTGTCAGGGGTTTTTTGCTTCTGTGACACCGTGTGTCCGTTTTATTTTTGGAATGATGTGAGGGAGTCTGTCCCCTTTTTTTGTGCTAATTTTGTTTTCATGGAAGTTATCGAAGCCTGTTGAAACAGCTTTTTGACTTTGTAAAAATCAAAACCCAATTCTTAACCTGAACTTCACCCATTCAGTTGGAGAAAATACAGTTTCTTAGTAAGCATAATTTTGATTAAATATTGCTGCTACTATAAGTGAATGTAAAGTTTGACTTAAATGCACATCCATGCTCTGATTGACAGAACGGTTTCCCTATAGGCATATTTATATCAGTGCATTTTTATAAGTGTTTAAATCAAGCTCAATATTTTTCCCCATTTGGTTCACTGACCGCTGTTGTACTATTTTCGATGACATTTACTTGGGTAATTATGTTTTTCCTCCATGTATTTCAAGCGACCAGAATCTGGTCCCAATGTTTTATCCACTTTTACATGATGGAAACATGATTTCTACCTTTCAATGGCTTTCTAATGGAATGTTAAAGATTTTATTGCACCGCTTAAGCTAATGTCATTGCCAGTTAGTCTGAAAAATGTGTTATGGGTAACTTACAATGACAGCTTCTTAATTTCTAATGTGTGATTCTGATGTGTGATTTGACCTTACTGAAAATTATCATTTGGCTTAATGTGGTGTTAGCTGTAGTGAGGATTGATACAGCACTGTTCCTGCTATTTTCCTAGGGTTATTCTTAGGCTGTTACCAAAAACAATATACTTATGGATAAATATTCTGTAAAGGTTATGTGAAAAGTTAACTATTTTATAGGAAAAAAATTACTAGAATTATGATATTGCTGCCTGTTTCCACTAATTACAGAAAAAAGCTGTAATATCACAACACAATTTGAATGCATGGGTGAGTATCGTGTGCTGTTGAATGTTTAAGGTAAACAGATTTGCTGTTTTTTATGTATGTTATTCAGTTATACAAGTTTTGTTAACATCTGATAAATGAGAAAGTTGAGTTGTATTAGTTTGGTTTGGGGGAGGAATACATGGAATTGTTTTTTGTACTCTGGGTGTTTGTAATTGAACATTTGAATAAAGGCAATATGAACATTCAAGTGTTTTTTTTATTATGCCTTGCTTGGTTCTAGAGACTGTTAAGATTGGGGGGCCATTATGAGACAATGGTTTGGTCCATTTGACTTTAAGCCACAATGCACCCTGTTTTTTTATATTTTAAACTAAAGCTCAACAGGCAGTAGTAGAGTAATCAGGGATTTTCACAAATATATGGAAGAGCCAACCTGTTGTCAAATATTAACCAGCTGCTCCGGGGGCATCTGGCACATTCAAATGCCACTATTCCATGCCATACACTGATCTTAATTATTGCACATATAACGAGTTTGCCTAAAGATTTTTTAACATAAAGAATAGAGAAATATTGTAAAGGACAATCAGGATTCTTACATTTCGTAAATAAGTTTTCTTATTTCTGATCGATCAGAACTTTTGTAATTTAGAATCATTCGACCCTTAATATTTGCACTTTAATTTTCTTCTCTTACATATCTCTATCTCTATACACTCACTGGCCACTTTATTAGGTATGCCTGTTCAACTGCTCGTTAACGCAAATATCTAATCAGCAAATCAATGCATTTAGGCATGTTGACATGGTGAAGACGACCTGGTGAAGTTCAAACTGATCATCAGAATGGGAAAGAAAGGTGACTTTGAACGTGGCATGGTTGTTGGTGCCAGACAGGCTTGTCTGAGTATTTCAGAAACTGCTGATCTACTGGGATTTTCACACACAAACATCTCTAGGGTTTACAGAGAATGGTCAGAAAAGAGGAAATATCCAGTGAGCAGCAATTATCTAGGTTTAAATGCCTTGTTGATGCCAGAGGTCTTGAGGAGAATGGCCAGACTGGTTCAAGATGACAGAAAGGCAACAATAACTCTAATAACCACTCATTACAACCAAGGTATGCAGAAGACCTTCTCTGAGCACACAGCAGGTGGAACCTTGAAGCAGATGGGCTACAGCAGCAGAAGACCACACCGGGTGCAACTCCTGTCAGCTAGGAACAGGAACCTGAGGCTACAATTTGGACAGGCTCACCTCAATTGGACAATAGAAGATTGGAAAAATGTTGCCTGGTCTGATGAGTCTCGATTTCTGCTGCACCATTCGGACAGTAGGGTCAGAATTAGGTGTAACCAACATGAAAGCATGGATCCGTCCTGCCTTTTATCAACGGTTCATGCTGGTGGTGTTGGTTCATGGTTTGGGCAATATTTTCTTGGCATACTTTAGGCCCCTTAGTACCAATTGAGCATCATATAAACGCCACAGCCTACCTGAGTATTGTTGCTGACCATGTCCATCCCTTTATGACCACATTGTACCCATCTTCTGATGGCTACTTCCAGCAGGATAATGCGCCATGTCACAAAGCGCAAATTATCTCCAACTGGTTTCTTGAACATGACAATGAGTTCACTGTACTCAAATGGCCTCCCCAGTCATCAGATTTCAATCCTGTATAGACCACCTTTGGTATGGTGGAACGATAGATTTGCATCATGGATATGCAGCCGACCAATCTGCAGCAACTGCGTGATGTTATCATGTCAATATGGACCAAATTCTGTAAGGAAGGTTTCCAGCACCTTGTTGAGTCTATGCCATAAAGAATCAAGGCAGTTCTGAAGGCAAAAGGGGGTCCGAACCCGGTACTAGCAAGATGAACCTAATAGAGTGGGCGGTGAGTATATATATATACACAGAGGTGGGAGAAGAACTCAGATCTTGTACTTGAGTTAGTAGAAGTATCAGAGTGTAGGAATACTCTGTTACACAGCTGAACTGAATAGGTCAATGTTCAATAACACTGCGACTACTAGAAACTCTTCTACCAGAAACTTTTCTTCCCTGATGTCGCTGACACCTGCCATCTCACTCTCTGGCGCCACCCAACGACCAGAGGCTTCTTTGCCAGTGCAGCTCCCCATTTCTGTTCTCACCAACATACACCGAAGGTTGGTGAATCAGGTTAAAAACAGAAAATACAAAACCATCTGTTTGAATTTATCAAATTTAACAGTAATTCCACGTACTCCACGGTTTATCACAAACAATCAGAGTGATAGTATATCTAACACTTAAACTGGCTTTATTAAATGTCAGGTCTTTAGCAGGTAAAACTTAATGATTTTATCGCCAAGCACAATCTGGATTTTATGTTTTTAACTGAAACTTGGTTGGACCAAAATAACAGCACAGCTGTTCTTATTGAATCAACCCCTCCCAACTTTAGTTTTATGAGTCAGGCAAGACTGCATAAGAAAGGGGGTGGAGTTGCTATTTTGTTTAATGATTTATTATTATTATCCTTATTATCAGGGTGTACCAAGAAGTCAGTCAAGTCGCTTCAGCTGATTCAAAGTGCTGCAGCTCCTGTACTAACCAGAGTTAGGAAAAGGGACCACATTACTCCTGTTCTGGCTGCCTTACACTGGCTCCCTATAGAACACAGGATAGAATTTAAAATTCTTCTTTACGCCTACAAAGCCCTTAATGGGCAGGCGCCATCTTACCTTAAAGAACTCATTATACCCTACTGTCCTACTAGGGCATTGCGTTCCAAGAATGCAGGGTTGTTGGTTGTTCCTAGAGTCTCTAAAAGTACAATGGGAGCCAGAGCCTTTTCTTATCAAGCTCCACATTTGTGGAATCAGCTTCCAGTTTGTGTTCGGGCGGCAGACACCCTATCCGTTTTTAAGAGTGCGCTTAAGACCTTCCTTTTTGATAAAGCTTATAGTTAGGGCTGATTAGATTCAGCCCCTAGTTTTGCTGATATAGGCTTAGTTTGTCGGGGGACATCTTACTTCTTCCTTCTCTCTGTCTATACCTGTGTACTCTCATGTTCCGATTAACCCAGCTTCCCCAAATTTCTTTCTTTTTGGTGTCTATATCCGGAGTCATGGATGATCCTGCGGTCCTGTGTCCTGCATCGCGAGCCCTGGATCTTGAATCGTGGCTGTGGTCCTGGATCATAGGTCCTGGATGGATATCCTCGTGGATTCATCTTCCTATTATACACACATGCATTTCCAAACATTTGGACTACCTATGTTGCAAATGTATTATCTTTTCAATTTACACACGGATTTATTTATTGCACGTCTGTCCGTCCTGGGAGAGGGATCCCTCCTCTGTTGCTCTCCCTGAGGTTTCTCCCATGTTCCCCTTTAAACTGTGGGTTTTCTCCGGAAGTTGTTCCTTGTACGATGTGAGGGTCTAAGGACAGAGGGTGTCGTATTGTCATACTGATATTCTGTACAAACTGTGAAGTCCACTGAGACAAATGTAACATTTGTGATATTGGGCTATATAAATAAACATTGATTGATTGATTGATTATTCCAATGCAATCAGACTACGAATGGAAACTTTGCTTCTTTTGAATATGTGGCCCTTAAGCTGAAATGCTCTTTGCGAGCTCTGTTCCTAAACATCTATAGACCACCCAAATACTGTGCAAGCTTTTTTGATGATTTTACCTAATTGCTGTCTATAGTGTGTATTGACTTTGACCATCTAGTCATTGTTGGTGATTTTAATATCTGTGTTGACAACCCTCAGGACAGAGGGGCTAAAGAACTGTTTTGTGTTATTGATCATTATGTACTGACTCAGCATTTGACGGGTCCGACACACAATAAGGGGCACACTGGACTTAATTGTATCATCTCTAAGCTTGTGGTGACTGATGTTGCGCTCTCAGACCATTCCTGTGTTTTATTTGAGAGCTCTATTTCTGTCCATACAAATGTTAAGAAAGAGGTAACCACTAGATAGTTAATTATCTGAAAATGCACAGGAAATGTTTGTTCAGAATTGTTCTTCCTCAATTGACCATGCTAACGTCTCAGTAAATGAGCTAGTGGACCCTTTTAATTCTAAAATAACAAATGTCATGGATACCATTGCTCCCATTAAAATAAAGGAAGTATCTGGCAAGAAAATATCTCCATGGAAAAAAGCCATGACCATGAGAATAGCAAAAACAGAGTGTAGAAAAGCTGAACGTAGGTGGAGAAAAACAAATCTCCAAGTTCACTTGGAAATATATAAAGAGAGACGCTGCATCTATAATCAGGAAATAAAAAAGGCACAACAGTCTTTCTTCTCTGACATCATTACCAACAACAACAACAACAATAACTCACGTGCCTTGTTTGCCAGTGTCAGTAGCCTCTGAATTTCTATCCACCAGGGCCTGCAATGAATTTGCCTCCTTCTTCACAGACAACATTCTGAAAATTAGACAAGCAGTCAGTGCCTCTGTACCAGGACCAGGTACAGCAAATGTTTTGTCCCTATGTTCGACTAAAATCAATTCAGACATCATGACACATTTCCGTATTATAAATGATAAAGACCTGGAGGACATTATTCAACATCTGACATCCTCCTCCTGCTGCCTCGATATTATTCCAACAGGATTTTTCAAAACTGTTTTTCATTGCATGGTCAAAGTGACAGACACATTCAATTAACCTATGGATTAACCCTCAGCCGCGTTTTTTCTCGTTTTAATGCCATTGAACACGACTTTTGATCAGAATAACAGCTAAGGTGAGACGATGTTCTGTTTTTGCTCCGTAATGCTACGTGTTTTGATGTCTGTGTTTGCTTCCCCTGTCGCAAGTTCTGATCGCTCAGTGATGATACTATACCTATATAATCTGTGGAGTCTCAGCTTTAATCGGATATCTGCAGTTACGATAAGTAATAAGGGTATCTTTATCTTGAGTTCTGTGCCAAAGTGCGTTAGCATTTTTTCGCTCAGAGGTCATTTAGATGCTTCTTATGAGACTTGTGTTTTGTTTTGGTAAAAATGGTTTGTATCGTCAGTTAGCTGAGATTCTTCCTGTTAATCTGGTATAACACATTAATAGGTTTTTAAATAGTAAGATGCAGAGGTGGTGGGAGTAAGTCCTACATGTGCAAGTCATGAGCAAGTCTCAAGTCTTGACCTACAAGTATCAAGCAAGTCCCAAGTCACTGTGGTGAGAGTCAAGCAAGTCAAGTCAAGTCATTGCTCAGGTCAAGCAAGTCAAGTCAAGTCATACAAAATGATGATGAATAAGCCCAGTTTCCGCATTTAAATCAGTTAAAAGACAGTGGTTATGAAAATGGATTCAACCCACACTATGATCTTCATTACATACACAGTTAGTCATTTGAAATCTAATTTAGACCGATGACAATCATATTAGATTCATATTAACCCTAGAACTGCAGACAATATAGCTTGGAGTCAATCAAAAAGTCTGTTCAAAAAGGCAGAATTCCAGGTAAGAAAATCATTTATGCAGTGGCGACTGGTCATTAGGGGCAGGGGCACAGCCCCAGCTAGTGTCAGCAGAAAGTATTACAAATAATTATTACAAAAAAATGCAAAAAATAAAATATATTTTAAGATCATGTTTAATCATCTGATTCATCTGTACATTGCTGTTTTAGTCTGTGTTCTTCTAATTAGTGTCTACAGTGTGTGCCTATTGAGCTGTTTAGAGCCATGTGGGACAAAACCATAGACTGTATATATATATATATATACAAAACCCGATCATGCCCCTCCCTCTCACTGTCTAAGTCAATGGTGACTGTAAAAACTACACTGTGCATGCTCAGAGTATTTTCCTATTTAATGTGTGTGGCAAAAAAATAATGACCATAGGGTCATTGAGCTGCCATCCCCACCATACGTCATCTCACATAATTCAGGGCTGATTGGCTGTAAATACGTGTGCCGCGAAAAGTGTGGTGTGTGAAGAGGAGACGAGAGAGCTGCAGTGACGCATCCTAAAACCCGGAAGTGGGTTCCCTCGACAAAAAAGCAATGAGATTTCTCCATAGGATTTTAGAAAATAGCTCCAAATAAGATCTGTGGGAAACAAACCTGTTAGATAAATGCACGTTGTTCAGAGAGAACAATTTAATATTGAAATGATAAAATTACATTTTTTGGGTATCCTTTTGTTGAACTGTCTGTTTACAATTAATTGAAGCATCAGACAAAAAAAACTTTTGAAAATAATATTATATTTTGATTTAGGTCAAAATATAATATTTGTAAACCTGAAGAGTCAGTGCCATGAACCTCACTGCAGAAGCTTATATAGACATCTAAGTTTTTTGTGCCCCACCACTTTTGTACATATAAAAACGCCACTGCATATATGGCATTTGCCATTACACATATTTAATTTAAATTTCTGTTAACACTAGAACCGCCAACAGCATCAGCACCTACATAGATATAATTTAATTTGTTCCTCTTCATAATTTCCTTATAAACTAAGTAGGACGATTTAAAACTCACTTAATTGGATTAATTTGGAAATTGCTTCAGTTTATCATAACAGATCAAAAAGTTCAGATTCATTTTACAATAAATCAAAGAATGATGCACTTCTACAAACAAAAACAACATAATTAAAACATTTAAACAAACTACTAAAAGTAGATGAACTACATTATTCAAAAGTTTACAGTACTTCTGATAATAACACAGGGGAAATAAACGAGGCATCTCTTTTCCTCTCTCTCTCCCCCTCTCCTGACAGCCCGTCAGTATCAGGGTAATCAAAATGAATCCCTTGGCGGTTCTAGTGTTCATTTACCGTTTTGTCTTCTCTTTGCAATGCTTAATCGATTTGAAACCAAGTCTAATGTAGCTTAAACTTAACGTTAGCTTTCTAGCTATCATAACACATTCACGCACCTTTCTCTGTGGGGTTTTTTGTAGTGACGAATGAAGTTGGATGTTGTGGTGGTCGTGTCACTGATCTTTATGCTGCAGACCCTGCATACTGCTGTTTTCTTCTTATTAGCGTCATCGACAAAATAATCCTTGAATCCAAACTTGACTATTTGTGGAGTAACGCTAGCCGCTGCCATGTTAACTGACACTCCTGCCGTCTAGTGGGTTGATCAGGTTTGCGCGCACAGCGCTATAATCACCCAATTACGTTTCTAAAAAACTAAATGTAATATCTCAATACAAAAACAAACGCAAATATTTCAGTCCTTTCAAGTAATCTGTCTCAAGCTTAAGTCAAGTCTCAAGTCATGAATACCAAGTCAAAGTCAAGTCAAGTCTTTTATAGTCAAGCAAGTCTCAAGTCCAAAAATATGTGACTCAAGTCCGACTCGAGTCAAGTCATGTGACTCGAGTCCCCACCTCTGTTAAGATGCCCTGAGACAGTGTCGTGAAAAAAAAGACCCGCCGAAGGGGTCTTTGGGGCTTAACAGGTTCTGCATACTATCACCTGAAGAATATATCTAGGATTAAAAGACTAATGTCACAACAGGATTTAGAAAAGCATGTCCATGCTTTTATCTTCAGCAGACTCAACTCTAGTTGAAGACTAGAGTCTTCACAGGCCTCACAAAAATATCCATTAGAAAGCTGCAGCTGATTCAGAATGCTGCTGCTCGAGTCCTCACAAACACTAAAAGAGTGGATCATATCAGTCCAGTTCTGAAGTTTTTACACTGGCTTCAGTCTACCAAAGAATTGATTTTAAAGTACTATTGCTGGTTTTTAAAGCACTAAATGGTTTTGGACCAAATTATATTAACAATCTCCTGCAGAAGTATGAACCATCCAGTCTGCTCTCTGTTACAAGAGTCCGAACTAAACATGGAGAAGCAGCGTTTAGTTTTTATGCCCCAACCATCTGGAACAAACTCCCTGAATCCTGCAGGTCAGCTGCAACTGTTAATACTTTCAAATCGAGATTAAAAACGTATCTTTTTGATGCTTCATTTGGATGAGTTGTTCAAATTCACACTGCAATATGGTTCTTATTCATGTTTTTTATACCTGTTGTGTTTATTTTATTATCTTTGCTTTTTAAATGACTGTTTTAAATGCCATTTTATAATGTGCTTCCACTGTATTTATTCTTAAATGTCTTTTATTTTATTTTGTAAAGCACTTTGGGTTGCCGTGTGCTGAATAGAATAGAATATAATTGGGAGGGATGAAACCCTCTTTAATGGTCACACATGCAGAGCACACACACAGTGAAATGTGTTCTCTGCATTTAAAAGTCCTGCATTCCAAATGTTACTCAAGTAAAAGTACAAAAGTATTAGCATCAAAATATACATAAAGTACCAAAAGTAAAAGTACTCATTATGCAGATTGGTCAA
The DNA here is from genome assembly GCF_902827175.1 of Gymnodraco acuticeps. Taxonomy (NCBI): domain Eukaryota; kingdom Metazoa; phylum Chordata; class Actinopteri; order Perciformes; family Bathydraconidae; genus Gymnodraco; species Gymnodraco acuticeps. The sequence goes on along the minus strand of NW_022992336.1, from coordinate 1,832,041 downwards.
TTTCAGAATATATATATGTTTTGATTACAATTATTGATGCATGCAATTGTTAATGAAGCTGGTAAAGGTGCAGCTAGTTTGAATGACTTTGCATGCTACATTGTGAATGTACTCCAGGTGTAACTAAAGTCTTATTTAGGTGTTGATTATATTTCACATCATTAATCCAAATCTGCAAAGTAACTAAAGGTTTTCAATAAATGTAGTGGAGTAAAAGTACACAATTTACCTCTGAAATGTAGTGGGGTAGAAGAACAAAGTAGCCACAAATTGAAATACTCAAGTAAAGTACCTCTAACTTGTACTTAAGTACAGTTTTGAGTACATGTATTTAGTTACTTTACACCTCTGCAATCTGCATATACACAACATCATCTGACATTAGATTGCATATACAAATGGGCAAATATGGATTTTTACAAGATTGACTGTTAAGTCAATATTTATAATTAGGGCCGGGACTTTAACGCGTTAATTAAGATTAATTAATTACACAAAAATTAACGCGTTAAAAAAATTAACGCATTTTAATCGCACTTATTTTTGCACCGCGGAACGTTTCTCACTGGATGAGTTTCAGGCGTACCGATTATACTGGAGCACCAACTAACGTTCATGACTTCAGACAACAACAAACCACAGTGAACAACAGTGGGAAATGTTGTTTTAAAAAACGGACGGATGGAAGCGTCGATAAGAGCACGGTTGTGTGCAAATTATGCAAAAAGGAATTCGCATATCACCGTAGCACATCCAGCCTCAAGTCTCACCTCAATGCAAAACATATAGCAGCTAGCGTGGAAGCTAGCGTGGACGTTAGTCTCTTTTATCGCGTTCACACCAAAAAGAACCGGTACTAAAATTAGTTCATGAGAACCTTTTTACCCCCACGAAAGTCCCTGCTAGAGAGCAGAGAGCTGCTAGAGAGCAGGGACTTTCGTACGGCTCTCTTGTGAGAAAAGAGCTATATGTCTGAATCGCTGGGCGGATTGCAAACCACGCCCCGTAAAACTCCCAAAAAGTTTTGTGAATTTTATTATCCTCGCATTAGCATTATTAGCATTAGCATTAGCCCAGCGCAGAAACGTAAAGAGACTAACTTATGGCAACACAAAATAAAACATGGGAGCGGTGGAGATGAGGAGGTGTCGGCGTTCTGGCGATTTACTCGGAAGGCTGCTGGGACTCCCTAATCCACCCCCAGGTTCAAAGAGTTCTCATGAACTAAGTTCTCATGAACCTTTGTGGGAAAAGTACTGCGGTGTGAATGCGCCTAATGGTATACTAAAATCCATGTGAAAAAAATTGCTTCTCACTGTTCTCAGGTCAAATATTTATATGCGATTAAAAATGCGATTAATTTCGATTAATTAATTACAAAGCCTCTAATTAATTAGATTAATTTTTTTAATCGAGTCCCGGCCCTATTTATAATATTTTATAACATCTTGGCTCTGCTGTAAAACACACACAGTATTCAAATTAATTCTATCCTTCATTGATTGATACATTGATTTATTAATTTTGTATAACTTTTAGCCACGACGGATGACTGCACTGTGGTAGAAAGTAAACACAGAGGAATATCACTGAGTCTCTGAGACCATATTGGCTAGTAGCCTACTACTTACATTGTTAGTAGACAGTTCAAAGGCATGATTTAAAAAAAACATTATATTATATTTACATAACAATATATATATTTATTTTTTTACCATTTAACCATACCACTGTGCCTTATTACATGCCATAACAAAACCAAAAACGATGCACTATGGTACAGTAATGATGAACTCCCATGCTGTAAAATTCGCATGTATCTAGTTTGTCCCTCATTACCCACCGTAACTACGCAAAAGTATGGCGGTCTGAGAGTTGTGACAACTGTTTTGATGGTGTAAATATTAACATTTTCTATTTCTTAGACCTCCTACCCTCTGAATTTGCATATATTTTTACTTGGAACCACATTGCGGCACAGGTAAGATATTTATATGGTATCTCAAAGGGTCTGGCTGTCCACAATAAGGGCACGTGGGTAGTGGCTAGCTACTGAGGCAGGCTAAGCTAACAGCTAGCTTGTCATGTTACACTACAGGTTGCTATGTGTCTGTCAAATTATACTTTTTCACACGTGTTTCTCATTTGTAACGTTAATCACCTAGCCTGCGCGTGCGGTTGGGTTACAGGTAAAGGTCCGAATAAAACACGACATTAAATCAGTTGGTTAGGCAACTCTAATATCACGTAGTTATTACTTTATCAATGTAGTGATAAGATAAGATGCATGATTAGTTCTGTCAACGTTACCTATAATTATGTTGCTTTTTAAGTTATGTCAACAGCAGCTGCTAGGATAGGGGGTTAAATACTAGCTAACTGATACGTTAGTTAGAAAGCCACATTCATTTTATACGACTAAGTAAGGGAGTAGCTCTAGTTTAGTTTTATTTGGTTTTTAATTGAGTTTATCTTCACTATTTGTCTTGTAAGACTTTCAAAGTACATATTGTATTTAATGATATATGTTTGCCGTATCAGAGCGGTTTGACCTAGCATTTACTAGCGAGCTAATATTTTTTTTATGTACCTTTTATTACCTGCCATTCATGTAGCTTGGTAGTTTTTTCTGTTGCACATTTTCAATTCTTACCTTGAAATAATGAAACGTTTTTGCAGTGTAGAGAAAGCAAAGCAAGTTGTACGAATTAGCAGAGCAGGTTAAGAAATATGAATTGGAAAAACCGTGTGAACTCTTTGCTAAAGTTGGTGTAAGTGACCACTTCACTTCTTAGTATAGCTGTCTGTATAGGGTTAGGCTAATCAGCTGCGTCAGTGGACACATGTGCCCTCCTCCAATAATCACAGGATGCTCTATGAATAAATCATTTAAGTATGTATTGTCTACAGTTTCAGAAATGGAACGTCATGACTTTAACATGTCTCTCAATCGAAATTACTCCTAACATCACTGTAAACGGCATTATTATAAGAAGTTTAAAGCTCGTTCTCCACAAAACCTTACATATAGGTATGTATCTAAAGTATAACAATCTGGAACTTGTTATACTTATTTCAAAATAGTTAATTATAATTTTTTTAATAAGAAAATGTTGTTATTCCTTGATTATATTTAATACATAGTCAGAAAACATACTTTGGTCTTGAGAAAACTGTGATGGGCGTTATTGATGTTTTAGTGACTGAATGTCCAATTCATTAATTGATAACATAATTGTAAAATTACTAGAAAACAAAAATAATTGTTATATTATTTAGCCATACTCCGACACATCAATGTGGTTAATTATTGTATTAAATGTATTTCTGATTATAGTTAGTCTACGCCTTTTTTAACATCCATGAGCAATTAAATGTCCCTATCACATCTGCTCATAGGTCTTGACCATATGAGAGACAGTTTCTAGAATAATGCTATGCTCACTATGTATCTATCTGATTTTCAGAGCATCATGCCATCCCCCTGTGACTCTCTGATTGACGACATTGAGGACATGGTGTCCTCTAGCGACCCCACACCTCATGAGAGACAGTCTGCTCGAAAGAGCATCATGCCGAGGTTCAGGAAGAAAAAAGAGCCTCTGAGCCAAGAGGAGCTGCACACTGATAGGTTTGTCAAATGTTTGATGTGGTGCACACAGTAGTTTAGAGTGTGACCTTAGTGTGATCTATTGCCAGTTTACAATATATTTTAGGCTGATATTGGGGAAAGTATATGCTATATTGGGGAAGTACATGCTAAATTCCCTCATTGACTACTTCAATTAGCAGTAGCTGACATCCTCGTGGATTCATCTTCTTATTACCGACACATGCATTTCCTAACATTCGGTCTATATGCTGTAAAATGTATTATCTCTTCGATTTACACACGGCATCTATTGCACGTCTGTCCGTCCTGGGAGAGGGATCCCTCCTCTGTTGCTCTCCTTGAGGTTTCTCCCATTTTTTCCCCTTTAAACTGTGGGTTTTCTCTGGAAGTTTTTCCTTGTACGATGTGAGGGTCTAAGGATAGAGGGTGTCGTTTTTCTCATACTGATATTCTGAACAATCTGTGCTGTTGTATTTGCTGTAAAGTGTCTCTACTGTAGGCTATTTTTATTATATGTACAGCACTTTGGCTCGACCAAAAATCGTTTATAAATGTGCTATATAAATAAGATTTTGATTTGATCAATTAACTGCACGTTTTAAAACCAGTCTATATTCATATTTTCTAGTGAATTCTAGTTCACGTTGAATATATGTTGAACATAATGTTTCAATAATTTCGTGTTAACACTAAAGTAATAGACAGTAACTTTGCTTTTCCACCAGAAGCTTGGTTGACTTGGACCGGTAAAGGAAAAATACTTGATATAGTCTTTTAGTCATGTGGACTGACTCGTAAGTCATTAGTTAGACAGTTATGATGACTGTCAAACTTACATGATCAGAGGCCTGTACTACGAAGCCGAATTTTCGCTTAGCGGGCTAACTTCAAGGAAAACTCGGGGTTTCCGGTCCTACGACGCTGGTTCTCTTTTTACCGGGCTAGATCTCCATGGTAACTTATGCTGAACGGCTAACCTGCTCCAGAGCAGGTTAGGTTGCAGAGATCAACTCAGTGAAAGCACTGCCTGCTGACAAATCAGAGCTCAGTGTGCGGAGTTTAAAGCGATCAAGTAATATTACAGGAGAAAGGAAATACAGTTTAAATTGCCGTTGCAGGAAAGACGGCCGGCAAAAATCACAGACTGTGAACGTGTACATTAATTGAATATCACCTCCCATCTTCAGAGCAATCTGACTATTATAACATTAGCGTTAAGAAAGCTTAATTAAATATCTGCCACAACATTAGTAACCGGATCAAAGTGACATAGTTGTTATTATGGTCCTTGGTCTTGGAATGACCTTCAATCACGCCTCAAACTGACGGCACTTGTCTCAATACCATGTTTTAAGTTGAAGTTGTCTGAGGTCCTTACCACCAGCTGCTCTTGCAGTAATAAGTAGTGTACCTTTCTTACTGTCCTAATGTGCACAATGTAGTGACTGCTTTTTTGTCTTTTGTTTTCTTAGTTATGTTCTCTGTATTTTATATGTTTGTGTTATGTGTAACGTTGCTGCCTTCTTGGCCAGGTCAGCATTGCAAATGAGATTCATCTCAATGCTTTTATCTGGTTAAATAAAAAAATAAATTACGTACAGTCCGTGGCACTGTGAGTGCAGACGTCGATGTGTCCCATTATCATTCATATCACATCATAATGTATCATATATTTCCTTATCTGAGTCAGCTTCTTGAGCCGTATCTGGACATGTTGACCGGTGAAAAAAAATCTAACTGAAACTCTGCTGCACGGTCCCCTCGTTCCTTGGAAGAGGCGGGTGGGTGGGTGTTTGTCATCTGCTGGTGGCAAACCGGAGAGAATTACAGCGAGGGAGGGATTGCAATGAATAACAGCAGCAGGAGCAAACGCTTGCCTCGGGGAGGGAGAAAAAGAGCCACAGCGGAGAATAAACAGAAGGGCAACCATGCGCGGGAAGTCTTCTTCGCTGCTTTTGTGGCAGACTACAGCGCCACTTACATGCCTGGCATATGTACTACAGCGTCTCCAGCGCTTTCGAGCGGCAATGGCCGGCGGTGGCCCAACCCCACATTCCCCTGATAGGTGGAGAGTTGGCCATATAGGCGGAGCACCACTTCTGTGACGTAGAAAATAATTCAAATCTGTATCAGTCTGTATCAGATCCATTGCAGCCCCGTTTTTAAAGATTTGGGTATGGAGGAAAAGAGAGAGGGTTGTGTTTTCTGACACTTGGTGAGTTCCCTGACACACCGGGGACACATATTCATGTATAAAATACGTACAAAAGTGCATTTTGCATGATAGGTCCCCTTTAACTTATTTGGTGACACAGAGACTGCACGAGGAAATAATAGATTGATCTTATTTGGTTATGATCGCCACAGGACCTCACATTTCAAAAATAATGATTGACAGGTAAGAGAAGAAGAAAAAAATGCACAGGTCCAACGAAAATGATTCAACCCCTATTGCACATTAGGTTTATTGGCAAAATATTTCAAAGGCTGTTTGCAATAAACAAATTCCACAACAACGGTTTAAGTAGTTCAATGAAACTAATAGTACAGTGTGCGAAAAAGCACAAGTCCTATCGCCCGGGACGTGTTATTTACAATATCGGACAAGTACATCTTTCCATTGTCCGACAGACAAGTGAAGTTTTTCGCCCATATTTATTGACAAATTATTGATATATTCAGCTTACATAAGGCAGAACTCATTCGCAAATTGTCCGTGTCCGCCATTGTTGTTTGCGACCGCTTGACGTTTCCTTCTTTGTCATGTGTGATTAGGGATGGGTACCGAGCCCCGGTATTAAACGGGCCCTGGTGCGGAATTATTAAAGACAGTGGTACCGTTAAGCTCCGACGTTATCGGTCTTTTTATCGGTTCTAGAGATATTTAAAAAATATATGTCATATGTATTATTGCTAAATAAACATTATATTGCAGTTTTAGTTTCGCCAACTCCGTTTCTAATATGCAATAAGACTACAAAATGCATCTAAGATGCATTTTCGATCTTTCCAATCCAGACGAGAGATCTCTCTCCCCCGTCTGTGTGTGAGGGGGCGGAGCAGTTTACACACGTGGCTGCTACATGCATGCCACACACACACACACACACACACACACACACACACACACACACACACACACACACACACACACACACACACACACACACACACACACACACACACACACACACACACACGGCAGACTCACGTTGCCCCTGCGGGCGACTAAGTGCACCGTGTTGGCTACCCTTGCTCTAGAACAGTGCTTCTCAAACTTTTTTCAGTAGTGTACCCCCTTTGAAACATTTTCTCAGCCAAGTACCCCCTGACCGATCCCGAACATTTTTGATCGAAAAAGCCTATATGAATAATTACAATATAGTGATGTTCCCTCAGTGTGTGATGTATTAACTCCTTCGTGGTATGCATTACAACAAACTAAGGATATTTTCATTTTATGCATGAAAAAAAACAACATAACACTTTTATAAAACAGATTTTTCCAAGGAGTTTTTCAATTTAAGTAATATGTTATTGTGAAAAACTATAAAATACAATACACACATTTGACATGTTTATATGAGGACCCCCTTGGTGGTTCTAGGAATGTTTTATATAAAATTGTGTTTTCTATTTAACTTATTTTACTAAGATTATTTTTTTAATTAACCTTTTTTTTTTATTTTAATTTTTTTAAATCTCACGTACCCCCTGCAGTACCCCAACGTACCCCCAGGGGTCCGCGTACCCCCATTTGAGAATCACTGCTCTAGAAGAACCGTTAGGCCTTTTGCAGCATACCTGTATGCCCCAACTGTGTTGCTCTGTACCACTGTATTTTTGCAGTAAATACTTTTTTTTTTTACAATTATTTACAATTTTGTTTAGTTAATTAGCCTTTTTTTTCTCTCAAAAGAACCGATAAGATTACCGTTAAAGGACCGGATCGATAAGCGCTATCGATAAAAGTAGTAGTACCGTTAAAACGATAAAATGTTACCTTAGTAACCCAGATTCGTGTATGCTTTATGTTGATATTTAATAATATTTCAAATAGGTGCAGCATGCACAAAATGTATTTGGACAAGTAAATTGCAAAACTCACTTGTCCATGGACAAGTACTCTCTAAACACTTTTACACTTACACTGTAGTACAAGGGTTTTATCCAAATTCAACACAAAATGCTTCTTTAATGACTACTACAGTCTCAAAATTATTCGACCCCTTCATGACAAGCATCTTTAGTACTCTGTAGAGCACCCTTTTCTGTTATGACCTGCTGCGAAGGTGATCCATAGCCAGACACCAACTTCTGACAGCGTTCCTGTGAAATCTTAGCCCATTCCTCATGGGCAATAGCCTCCAGTTCAGTAATATTCTTGGGTGTGCGTTTTGCAACCGCCTTCTTCAAATCCCACCAGAGATTTTCTATCAGGTTCAAGTCAGGTGACTGTGACGACCACTCTAGAATCTTCAATTTCTTCTTCTTAAACCGAGCCTTGGTGGACTTGAGGTATGCTTGGGATCATTGTCCTGTTGGTGAGTCCAATGACTTTCTAGTGCCAGAAGCAGCAAAGCATATGCTTCATTCTTCTTCCTCCAGACATACTGCTGATCCATCTCCCGAAGAGTTCCAGTTTTGTTTCATCGGTCCACAGAACAGTATTCCAAAACTTCTGTGGCATATTTATATGGTTTTGAGCCTATTGGAGCCGACTTTTCTTGTGCTTTTTGGGTTAGTAGTGGTGTACGTCTTGGAGTGGGCATGGAGCCCTTCAGTGTGCCTGCTGCCACCAAGTCTTGCTGCAGGTGTTTTGAAGTCACTCAAGGTTTTTTTTACCTCTTGCCTCCTCAGGAATCTGCTAGCAGCCGCTGATAGCTTCTTCTTTCTGCCACGTCCAGGTAGTGTAGCAACTATTGCTTTAACTTTGAACTTGCAAACTATGCTTCCAACTAGGGATGCTCCAATCAGGGTTTTTGGGGCCGATCACCGGAATCAGAATCGGCTGATACCGATCCGATCATCATCTATGGGGATCTTCCATTTAAAGTGTTGTATTGTGTAGCAGAGTTTCCGTTAGCCGGTAATTACCGGACTATGACCGGTAATATGCTGAAGTTTAAAACTCAGTTAATGGGGCTCATTTTTATATTGCTTCAGTTTATAATCGTAACGGATCGAAAAGTTCAGATGAATTTTTCACTAAATGATGCGCTTCCACAAACAACATAATTATTACATTCAAATGATGTACATTATTCAAGTTTACATTAACTTTGGATAATAACACGGGAGAAATGAGTGGAAGCGCTCTGTTTTCCTCTCTCCCTCTCTCTCTCCCTCTCTCTCTCCCCCTCCCCCTCTCTCTCCTGACAGCCCGTCAGTATCTCATGCAGCTCACTGATCCAGTAATGAGTGACCCGACAGTGAAGAATAAACATATTTATAATGAGTTTAGCTAGTTCCAAAGGTAGATATAATAGCGTGTTAGGTCTAACTTGAAGTGTGTGTTTCGCTCCGCTCACCGGTCCGTCACAGCGGGCGGAGCTGCAGGATTTCTGCTTCACACACACGTTGCATACCGCTATTTTATTGTCTTTTTTGGACACCTTCAAAAACTGCCAGACTGGTGAAGCCATTTTGGCGAGCTTGTTTTGCCGCGCACAGAGAAAAGTGTCATGTATTTTACGTCATCTGATCGGCTCTCCTTTATAGAGAGCACCGATCACACTATTAAAAGGGAATATCGGCCGATAACGATCTGCGGCCGATCGATCAGAGCGTCCCTACTTCCAACTTTTTTCTCTAGGAACATTCAGTGCTTTGACTATCTTTTTGTATCCTTTTCCTTGTTTGTGCAAGGTAATGATCTCTTCTCTGAACTTTTTGGACACTTCTTTTGACTTAGCCATATTTCTAACATGCAATCAAACGTCACTCACCAAACCTCTAGCCAGAACAGGTATTTATGTGTTCCATCTTAAGCACACCTGATCTAATGAAGCCCTTGATTAGTTGCACCGAGTGTGGTTGAGACAGGGTGTTGAATAATTTTGAGATTGCAGTAGTCGTTAAAAGTAGCATTTTGTGTTGAATTTGGATAAAAACCCGTGTTAGTTTTTTTGAACTACTTAAACAGTCCTTGTGTAATTTTGTTTATTGCAAACAGCTGAGAAATTGTATATTTTGCCAATAAACCTAATGTGCAATTGGGGTTGAATAATTTTGATTGCCACTGCTAGATTAAAAATGTTACAGAGGTCATTAGAAAAAGGTTTTATGACACAAGGTCTTTTTCACTAGTTTTCTCATTCTTATTTATCAGGTGAAATCTTTCATATCATATTATATACAGTACATTATCACCAAATCATTTATACTACAAATGGACCACTCCATGTCCCGCTTGGAAAGCAGTCTGTGTTTGTTTAGTTTGAGTTTTTTTTTTGCCGCACTAACCTAAATAAAACATGTTAGGTTTGAAAGTGCCCTTATAATAATAATAATAATAATAATAATAATAACAACTTGAATTTATATAGCGCCTTTTCATAACCTCAAGGTCGCTTTACAAAGAAACATACCGGGAGCCAGTGGAGGTTGAATAGAGTGGGGGTGATGTGCTCCCAGGGCTTGGTGCGTGTGAGAACCCTGGCAGCTGAGTTCTGTATGTACTGGAGCCTGTTCAGGGTTTTGCTGGGAACCCCGGACAGGAGTCCATTACAATAGTCCAGGCGTGAGGTAATGAAACAATGTATCAGCTTCTCAGTAACAGAGTCGGACAGTGATGGCCGGAGTCTTGAAATATTTCTGAGGTGGAAGAAGGCTGATTTTGAAACGGATTTGATGTGGTTTTGAAATGAGAGGGTTGAATCCAAGACAACACCAAGGTTGCGGACCTGAGGGGATGGGGAGATGATGGAACCGTCAATGTTGAGGAGCAGATCTCCAACCTTCCCGAGCAGTGCCTTGGGGGCCACAACCATGAGCTCAGTTTTATCACTGTTTAGTTTGAGTAGGTTGGTGGTTATCCAGGTTTTAATTTCGTGTAGGCAGTTGATTAGTGACTGAGGGGGGAGATGGGCAGAAGGTTTTGTGCTGATGTACAGTTGGGTGTCGTCGGCATAGGAGTGGAAACAGAGACCATGGCTGCGGATGATATCACCAATCGGAAGGATGTATATTGTGAATAGAAGGGGACTGAGTCTGTCCCTTTTTTTTAAACTGAGTAAATGTTTTTATCATGGATTTTATGGCAGATTTGTGACAGAACACTTGGTTGGGGTATGCAGTAGATTATTATTTTGTTATTTTCACAAATCATGTAAGGAATTTTTTTTTTATTGTTATTCATTTTTCAGTTTAATCCCTGGCACCCAAAAAATCTGGATGAAAACGTGGGGCTGCAGTCATAACAACTCGGATGGAGAGTACATGGCCGGACAGTTAGCTGCCAGCGGATACAAGATGACAGGTAAGAGATAATTAATTATCTTGGTTTGTATTAACTCCATTGACTAGGGTCATTTCATAACAATACAGAGGGCGGAGGTGGCGAAGTCCATAGGGACTTGGCTTGGCAACTGGAAGGTCACCAGTTCAAGTCCCGGAAAGACCAAGTGCTGCCGAGGTGTCCCTGAGCAAGGCACCGTTCCATACACTGCTATGCATTATGTACATAATGGCAGCCCACTGCTCCTAGGATGGGTCAAATGCAGACAAACCGTTTCGTTACATAGTACCTGTACTACGTAATGACAATTCTTCTTCTTCTAGTAGGGGGCATTTGAAGAGTGCAGATGTTCCCCACTGCAGTTTCCATAATGTTGGTATTTGCCCTCGGCCACACGAGGACAATAACGGTAAAACGCATAAGCAATCGCAAAAAAAGGCTTCCGTCCACACGCAATAGACACCGGAAAGTTTCTGTCCACACGAGACCGCTCCGTTTAGCTCCAACCGCTGGAGAAGCTGCAGTACATATGCAGGAGCCTGTACGTGGCGCTGTAACATCCTCCACAAAAGCAGCGAAGAACCATGGTTGTCATGGTTGCCCTTCTGTTTATTCTCCGCGGTGGGGGCCGAGGGAACCGGGCAGAGTTTTTCGCCAGTCAACGTGTATTAAAGTTTAAATCTTCCGGACAAAATTATAAAAGTGCCGGTCAAAGGTCTTCTTTGTTATTTATTGAGCTTTAAAACAAATGAATAACGACTCTATATAATACAATAATAAAATACACGGAGCCTCCCTCTCTTCGGACAGCGCCAGTGTCTGTTTCATGCAGCAGCTGATCCAGTAATGAGTGACCTGGCCGACAGTAAAAATAAACATATTTATATCTAGTTTAGGTAGTTTGCGAGGTAATTAAAATAGCTAAGGGTGATGATCTGACTTGAAGTGTGTGTTTTTCTCCATTCACCGCTACATCACAGCGGGAGGAGCTGCAGGTGAGCAGAGCTGCGTGTCTTCGTCCTGTCAGATTAGACTTCACTCGCGTTTATGTCCATATCGAGAGAAAGATAAATAATCTGAATTCAGTGTGCAGTTTACTTTGACGCGGGGGTGAGCAGCAGAGGTGGGGAGAGGCGGGGCTATTGCCTCATCATTATCAGAAAATGATCGTATAGGGCGCACACACGGAGCCGTTGGACCCCCCAGAGCGTTGCGTATGCCGTTCTATCCACCTTGGGACCGTTATCTTTACCGTAGTCGTTTAGTGCCATATTGTGTCGTCCTAGTGTGGCCGAATGGTCTATATGACACAAAACGGTAACGGAAATGACCGTTATCGTCCTCGTGTGGCCGGGGCCTAAGATCCTCTTCAAAATGCATTGGATCTTTCATCTGAATGAAAATCGCACCAGTAGTTGATAATAAACTTAATACAAAAAGTAAGGACATTTGTGTTAGGTAGATTATTTCTTTGTTGTATCAATGCTTTTTGGCAATATATCTTATACCGTTTTCTTACCTTTCACATGGTGCCACATTTGTGAGGTATATGCATTTGTGGGAAGAGCAGCAGAGCTGAGTAAGTTGGTTGCGCCCATGAAAATGTGACAAATCTCCTCTGCCGATGCCAAACAGCATTTTTTTGCTGTTGACTCTTGTTTGGTGATGTTTGGTGGATTGGATGATTGAAGTCGGATGAAACAAGACATATTGGCAACAATTTATTTATTAACAATTTATTCGTTTAACAAGCAGCCTCAGTAGCGTGTGGACAGCCTCTCCTCCTCATGCTGGTCACCAGCCTGGTCACACACTGCTGTGGGTTAGCATCCCATTCTTCAACCAGAATTTGTCCAACGTCAGCCAACGTGGTTGTGTTGGTCACTCTGGCACGGACAGCAGGGCCAAGTTGATCCCAAAAGTTTTCAATGGGGTTGAGTTCAAGACTGCAGGCCATCCCATCCTCTCCTCTCTTACTCTATCGGTGCAGCAATCAGCAAAGCGTTCTCCACGTCCTCTCCACACTGTGACCCTACAATCCATGTGCCGTAAGCAGAATCTGGACTCATCGCTGAACATAATGTTCCTCCACATGTTGAGGTTCCAGTGCAAGTGGGCCTGAAGGTGAAGGGCAGTCGTGGCAGGCTCTTGACAGCCGTACGAGACCGGAGATTGGCTGCTGTTTGGCATCGGCAGAGGAGATTTTTCACATTTTTCATGGGCGGAAACCCACCCACTCAGCTCTGCTGCTCATCCCACAAAAGCTTGTTCCTCACAAATGTGGCACCATTTGAAAGGTAAGAAAACAGGCTTTCAAACGGTATAAGATGTATTGCCAAGAAGCATTGTTACAACAAATTAATAATCAACCAAACAAAGATTTCCTTACTTTTTGTGTTAAGTCTACATCCTCCTTTGCGGAGGTAATTACAATAATTGTCATATGCTACTTCTAATATTTAATAATAGTTACAAACTACTAATACTAAGAATGGTGGCTGTGTTTTAGTCAGATGGACTGAAGGTATCAAAAGGAACATCTGAAATGGTAGTATCATTATTTAACACAAGGGGGCAGTCTTGTTCTTTAAGTAAACTACCTTTTGTGTTATTCCAGAGGGAATTTGATATGCCCTGAATTAAGCTTCTCAGGCTGTCTTCTGGCCTCAACAAACTTTCCAAAGCACTATATTCGTTTAAACAGAGTTTTAACACATTTTGGACAATGTATGGAGTTTGCCTATCCTTTTTGAACCAGGTGGAATTTGTCCCCTATCCTCAAAAGTCCACTGAGAACCAGCCTAACCTTGTATCTTTACCATAACCTAAACCTTAATGAGGAGTGAATTCCTGATGTGGGTTCAGTTGAGAAAGCGCAGTGGAAAACAACAAGGGAACATTGTGACTGCATGCCACTATAGCTGGTTACCCTGTAAACTATATGTGTGTGAAATGTTGTGTTAATAAAATTCAGCCATAAAGAGGGGAAGTTCTAGTACCAGGATGTGTGTCATTAGTCGGGTATTAATATTAACCCCTCCGGCGTTTCTCTCACACTGCGGTCTCAACAGCCATAGGGGGACATTAATCACACACGTCAAAAATGCAGATGTACTCTGCATGTGTAGAGCGAGCGAGAGAGAAGTTGAGCGAGCGTAGTCAGTTTATGGAAGTTAACGGGAGTAGCAGCAGTATATCAAAGTCACAAATATAAACAACGGCCTCCCAACAACATTGAATGTTGGATTCCACTTACCGCCATCTTACTTACATGGCAAAAGCTCCTCCCCCCGCGAATAACTTTTTAAAAAAAAGACGCTAACGTGACTTCTCCCGGTAACCGAGGAAAACATCTGCCGATGTCTCACCGTATCGGTACATCCCTAGTCAAAGAAAATAGCTCACAGTTGTACTAGTTTTTTTTAATGGCTTTCAGGCTGCCCTTGCATATCATTTGCATGTTTTTCATATTTGATTGGTGCGTCTGCCTGTAGATGTGTGTGTGTTGACCTTACTAACACCGAGATTAACATTGTATATGTCTGACACTGCTCTGATGCTGCAGTCTGTGTGTGTGTGTGTGTGTGTGTGTGTATCTTTCACACCTTGTTTGATTCGGAGTGTGCACATTGCAAAGTCATAAAAACATGACCACTGTTGACAAGGTTACAATTAGGGCTAGGTATGTAAATGTTTACTAATTACATACCCTCACAAGCAATCCATTTTTATTAGTTGAGTGTATGTTTCACTGACTGTGTGTTTCCTTCAGGTAAAAGCTTAGCAAAGGAACAGTCCCCTTTTATCTACCACTTCAATTAATATGGTTTTACTCCAGCATGTAGCTGAGAGATGCCTACACCTTTCACAGATGAAGCTTCAGAAAACTCTCCCGGTCTCTCTCCCTCCTTCAGCCTTGTTGTCTCTTTCTCTCTCACTCCCCTCTCCACAAAGTACTTTAAAGGTCAATGTCTCACCACTAAAGCTAAAGGATTAGTTTGGTTTCTTTCTTCCTCTCTCTACTTTTTATCTGTGTCTTTCCCCTTTGTTTGCTTTCTGGTCTTTTCTACAGTTTCGTCCTGCATCACTTATTGGTTTTTCTTTCCATCTCCCCCTCTCCCTCTTAGGGTGCATGTATCTTCACCTATTGTTTTTCACTTTGACGTTGTTGGAAGGATAAATTGCTTGTCATGGCCAGAATCATGTGAGATTACACTCGGGAGAGGCGGTCATTGTTTTGAATGGTATAGAATGCAATGCAATTGTCTAGAATGGCATGAAATTGTTGAGAATGCTTTGAAGAGAGTGGAATAGTCTGGAATGACAAGGTCTGAACTGGGCTCGTGAAGGATGTAGTGTTTAGTCTTTGGCCAAACAGAACAGAAGGACATAGAGCAGGTGTAAAATTATCCTTTGTGACTCAGAATGTCATGTCCTTCATGTGGATATCAGACCAATACCTCTGTAGCGTGTTATCCATATCCGCAGTGTTGATCCGCAGTGTTCAATGAAGGAGTTTGGTCTGCTTGTAGTGCTCTGAAAAAATGACATCATCCTTTCTGCTTTACTGCTTACTCTCATTCACACTCCCTGCCCTCCCCTGTCCCTCTTCAATCTCCCTCGCAAACTCTTTCTCTCTTTTCTTTCTTAAACTATGACATCACCTTGTGTAAGCCGTAGTAGCAGTACTTGTGGTGTCCTCTAGGTGGCAGCCTTGGCTGGTTGAAAGAGCTTTTTGTTGAAAGAAAACATCTTTGCAATACTAGGATGAGGTCATCCTTCTGAAAAACACTGTATTCTCATTCATAGTTCTAAAAGTTGTGACTTTCTTTCTTTTAGGGTGACATGTAATGTTTAAACTCCTGTTGCTTGCCAGTTGGGTTGATCACTAAGCAGACAGTTCATTTATTCAGTCATAACATATCTTGGTTATTTAGAATTCTGAACAACTTGAAAAGATACTGTCAGCGCCTTCCCCTTTTTGAATTTTTGTCTTGTGCTGTTTTACTACAATGAAACAACAAGATCAATCTCCTCTCTGCTTTCATTGTCTCCACGCTTGTTAGACTACATATGCACTTGCTAAGCGTGGTTCATCCTCACTTCCTCCTAACAACTAAAGAGGGCAGTGTTTACCCATGATGATGAAATGAAACAACTTTGAGCAGCAGAGCAATGTGCCAAATGGTGACTTCATAGAAAGGCGTGTAAACTCGCATATGGGTGCGTTCACGTGCATGTGCTCAACCACACACTCACACACCCCTCATGGAAAGTCACACCAGGATATTTTGATTGTTTTTGGCTGCTCTCCTTCCCTCCCAGTGTCTTCTCTGCCAGCCAGCCGCACACACAGCACTTCAGTTATGATTTTACATACCGGTTAGGCAAAATTACTCCCTAGTACACAATGTCAGCCAAATTAGGCGTTCTCAGTTCCTGGTTTGGACACAGACGGTTGGAGGATATGGTTTCCAGAGAGAGGGTGTGAGCTGTTTTGATGAAATGATACAGGGGCTTTTTTGATGAGCAAGTATTACAGGTGTTGCTGAGCATAGAAATGGGCAATGTTGTCACAAACAATGTAATTTCACTGTGCCTATCATAACAATGAACTTGCTTTGAAATAATTGATTTGAAGTGCATCAATGTCTTTGACAGATAGCCAAATGGATTATCAGCCTTTACCAATTTTTTTTCCATTTCAATTGAATGAATTGTCTGTGTGCATGTTACATGGCATGAAGAAAAAATATTGGGCATATTTGTAGATATACATAAACTGTCATTTGAAAAACTTGCATTTTACAGGTCCTTAGTTGTTCAAATTTTTATATACATTTTCAAAAGATTTGCAGTTGACAATATTTAGAAATGTAGACTGAAGTATTGTTGAACAGTTGCAGTTGTGATTGTGCTCATACTGCATTCAAGTTTCAAGCGCTTCTACTGCTCTATGTGATTCTATTACATCACTGTAGAGTATTTTCACTCCGAGTGTGTGTGTCTCGCATACATGCCATCTCATTCATAAAACGGAATGTGTGAGGACCTTCTGATTGGCTGAATGTGGGCTACGCAACATTACACGCCGCAATGTTATAGCCAATGAAAACTTACAATGTTCTCTCTGACTCCACCTCTTACACACACGCTTACACACTTTAGCACAGACATTCAGCACACACACAGATGTGCTCTTCTCACACGCAGTTGCAGATGTGGTTGAAATTGATTTTATATAGAGAAAGTGTGCGAGAGACATTTCAGTTTTCAACAGCCCTCATTCTGCAACACTAGACATATCGTCTGGTGTGCGTATGTGTGTGGGAGACTCAGTGCTTTCTCCGTCTTTCCTCTATCTAACAACTACGTGTGTCAGATACTTTGCTGATTGAGAGAGGCAAAGGGTTGAAAAAGAGAGAAGGGGAAAGCTGTGTAAGGAACGATGAGAGGAAGAGTCAGCAGGGAAGGGAGGAGGGCGCTGCGATGAAGAGTACAGCCCAGAGATACAGATGCACTTGATGCCAAAATCAGCCAAAGTGACGGTTGGAAAAAGGGAGGCGAACATGGTACGAGGAAAAACTAACTAACTAGACTAGATTAAATATGCAGAAAGGGAGAGATGGAGGGATAATGGAGTCGAGAATGGATAAGAGGGAGGTGTTTTTAGCAATTAGAGGTGATATCAGAGACGTAAGGAAAGGCAAAAGGAGGTTAAGCAAATAGTTGGCAGTAATAGATATGATTCAATATGAAGTTAAATTGATGTAAAAAAAAAAAGGAACTTAAGCTGAAACTCAAATATACATGGGATTAGAAATAGAGACAAAATAAATACATTTGTATCAATGCATCCACAATTAAATATAGCCTATTTGATGTAATACCCTCAAGTTCAGAGCAGATATTTGACAGGTAGACAGGCTGTTAAATATGGATATGTAAATAGTTAGCACGTGACAAGGGGGTTACCCATTTTTGCATATTTGTAGTTGTCATATAAACGGGTGTCTTTTTGTTCTTATTAGAATGAGTGAATAACATTTACCTTTGTCTCATTTACTACTTGTATTATTGACATGGAAAACACATTCTGGAGTACAACTATCAATTAAATATTTGTGTTTCTATATGCCTTAAGCGGGGCAAAAGAGCAATACATTTTAGAGGATAATGGGCTAACCCTTTCCCAGCTCATACAAACTTGCACACACACTTGCAGAGATACACAGTTTCCAATGCTTTGAATTTTCTTAGGTCCCACAAATAGACTCATGAGTCCAGGCAGTCAAGTGTAACCATTTAGAGGCCAGGAGATTAGAGTGATCTCAAGCCCGGTGTGGGTGTGTTTTAGTGATCCTACAAGGTGACCCACATGTAGGCAGCACCCAGTAACCATTTAGAGGCCATGGGATTAGGGACCCAAGCCATCCGTGCTTTAAGATTCCCTTGAGAGAACTATGGATGGGGAAAAGAAAGAAAGTGGCATAACTTAAGGAAGGGAGGGATCAGTGGTCAATCTAATTCATTGATGGCTCTTAGGAAAGGAATTTGGCTGCATCACAAACTGAACTGATGGTAACAACCATTGCCGCAAGAAATTGTCACGGGCGTCGAAAACAACTAAATCCCGTAGTGATATATTAGTGTCTTCCAACAACCTTACTAATCAAGCAATTGGGAAATAAGTAAATGTATGGAATCCAAGCTTCTACCGGTTATCGGACAGGCCAATTATTGTTTTGATGGATAATTGGAATTGTTTATTTTTCTTCGGTTTGCCGTTAAAATAATGATCAATTATGCTCCTTTGCCTGTCATGCAAACCTCTTTCTGTTCTGACAGTAATGTTTTACCAGCTTATCATAGTTTATAAAAATGCAGAACAGTAAGGATACAGGCATATTTCTGACAATGCGCATTATCAGAGTTCTTTATTACTAATAATTAGACCTAAAACAAACATCGGTCAATCCCTATTTTTGAAAAAAAGGAATTACTGGTGTCTGTCTAACCCGAGATGCTCACTAGTGTTAGTAAGGGACTTCATGGATTAGAATAGGAAGGAGGATCTCCCTTATTGCAAATAGCACTTCCCAAACTTCAGGTTGGGGAGTAAGAAAAAGTGAATTGCAATCGACTGAATGACAGACCACTCCTGTGAGCAATATGAAAAACTGAAGAAATTGATTCCCCGAACGTTGGCGATCCCATTTTTGTTTCTCAAACCAGAAAGAAGTAGGAGAGATAAGAGTGGAATACGAATGTGTAAAAAGAACCAGTGTTTCAGTCGTCTCTCTGTTCAGTCATTGCTTAGTAGCATTTTCATTTCTGTGATGAAGAAAGCTAGATGTAAATGAAGGAAGAAGCATGATAGGAGTTTCCTTTGCTGCTTCCCTCAAGAGGACGGAAACATATTCCCTATTCCCAGCACAAGCCAGCCAGCCAGTCAACCCCCTGTTATCCCAGGAATACCGTCCACATTCCATAGGGATTGGAAATACCCTGAAGGGATATAATGGGAATATCATGGATGGGATGCGAGTAATGGAATAAGGTGAGAGTCGAGTGGAAGGCTTGGGGGTGGAGGGGATTGAGGGAGGGAGGGACCAAGAAACAAAGATAGGAGGTAGTCTGAAAAAGGGATGAAGCCAGGTTTTGCTCACATCCAAATAACTGAGCCTTAAATAAAAGAAGGAAGAAGTGGCTTAATGATATTGAACATTAAAGATAATGATGGACCCATTGACAGTTCAAATCTCAGAACAACGTGTCTACAATGCATAGGAAAAAAAAGGAGTCATGCTTTCCTTTACATCCAAAAGGGTGCTATTAAACAGGGCATTTTAACCCCCAGCATCGCAACTGCTCAGTGGGAAACGTAACATCCCCGTGGATATGTTGGGAAGCTTTAGGTTCTACAGTATGTTGCAGGTAACCCACCCTCCATTACCCTTATTTCTGCCAATGCCAGAGACTCAAATAACACTTTTTCTGCTTTTATGCTAAATCCACTTTTTCATGTATTTTATACATCAACATGTGTCCCCTCTGTGTAAAGAGATTCTGAAAGTTTCAGGAAAAAAGGTTCGCTCTCTTTTTGTCCTGATCCATTTATATAAAAACCTGTCTGAAAATGAGCTGATCAGATTTTGGTCACTTTATGATGTCATAACAATTTTTTTGGCTTGTGTAACCATTAGCCAATCACCAACCAAGGTAACCCCCCCCCCCCCCGCCACCTTATCACCTGAATCTCCTCCTAGAGCACCATTGTGTTATTTTTAACCAAATGGGGGTGTGGGGAGTGGCTCCTTATTTTCATCTAAAGTAACAGACAGAGAATCAGCACTTTTGAAACAGGGCTGGAACAGAGGGGATTATGGGATGCTACAATGCATGATCTGTTTGGTATTTGGAGCCAAACACTTCAGAGTAGGGGTTTCACAACTACCAATATTTACTAGTCGACACGTTTTTCAAAATAGCAGTCGACTAGTCGCTACGTCATAATAAAGACACACAAAGAGAGGTGTACAACTGTATTTTATATCGGAACTCATACAGTTACATTAAACACTGCATTTTAATTTGTGTTACATGGCTGAGTAAATAACAAACAGTAACTGGACTTAGTAAATAACAAACAGTAACTGGACTTAGTAAATAACAAACAGTAACTGGACTTAGTAAATAACAAACAGTAACTGGACTTAGTAAATAACAAACAGTAACTGGACTTAGTAAATAACAAACAGTAACTGGACTGAGTAAATAACAAACAGTAACTGGACTTAGTAAATAACAAACAGTAACTGGACTTAGTAAATAACAAACAGTAACTGGACTTAGTAAATAACAAACAGTAACTGGACTTAGTAAATAACAAACAGTAACTGGACTCACCAAAATCGACAGCAAAAAACTGTTTACTGAAATGCCACGTAAATCCAGTGCGCAACAGCGCATTGCGCAACACTTTACTCGCTGTCCTCCACGATAACGTCCACCTTTCCAGATTTTTGGTTTGCGTTGAGGAACACCAACGCATCGACATGTGAGGGAAGGAGGCTTGACCGCTTTCGGGTGACAGTGTTGCCTGCCAGGTAAAAAACCCTCTCACTCGGGGTGCCTGTGGCTGGAATAGCTCCTCGAAAGCTTGGCTAAACGGGGGACGCGGTGCACGTTTTCTGCCCACCACTCCAGTGGGTTATCCATTGTGGGGATATGCAGTGTCCGCTGGCAGTAAACCCTAGCTCGCATCACTGTAGACCCGTTTTTTCTTGCTGCTGGTCTGCCTCTGTCATGTGCTGACGCCGGTCCGTTGCTCACTGGTGCTAGCATTACTGCTAGTGCTAGCTGTCGGCAGCGGGTGTCTCATCTTCAGATGGTTGCGCATAGCAGATGTATTTTTGTTGTACTTCAGTACAGCTGTACACAACTGACACTTCACTGTGGAGTTGGTTACATCTTTGTTGAAGTACTGCCATACATAAGAATGTCGGACGTGTTTTGAAGCATTTTGCAGCACCTCGTTTACCTCCATTTTTTTCACGACTAGTTGACTAGGGCCTACAGCGCCGACTAGTGGTAAAGGTAGTCGACTAGTCGATTAGTTGGTGAAACCCCTACTTCAGAGACATGTTTTGTATATATTTGAGACCTATAATATATTGATGAAAACTGTATAATAGGCAGTGTTGGGACTAACGCGTTACAAAGTAACGCGTTACTGTAACGCCGTTATTTTTGGCAGTAACTAGTACTCTAATGCATTACTTTTTAAATTCAGTAACTCAGTTACCGTTACTACATGGTGCGTTACTCCGTTAGTTTTTTTTATATAGTCAACAGCCAGGCGAACAGAGATGAGAACTGTACTTAAGTACAGTACTTGAGTAAATGTACTTAGATACTTCCTGTGTCACATGCGGAGACGGGCTGTGGGCGTGTTTGTGTTGTTTACTAACAAGACTATCATGGTGGCGGCAGGGCTCTTGACTAACTTTTTTCCCCATCCTCCCGGAACCGTCCCGAAATACAATCTAAGCCGTCCCGAAATTAATGTGGACCGTCCCGAATTTAAAATGTTAGTTTTTCTACATTATCATTAGTTAAAATCATTCAAAGTGACCTTTAACATAAATAAAACATCATACAAATCATTAGATGATAATTCATCAACCTTTTTATTTGAGTAAATCATTCAATCACAGAAACAAAGGCCAAATATATTTAAACAAACACACAAACGAGAAAATTACTCTAATATTGAATCCAATCAAGTCCCATCCAATTAACAAAAAAAATCCAACACTGTCCTGAAGACAGAACCCAGAGTAACCACTAACCAGGATGACAGTCTGTAACCCAGTCAGGAGGCCTTTACAAACGGCCCCGCCCCCTCGCACACAGACGGGAGAGACAGATCTCGTCTGGATTGGAAAGCTCGAAAATACATCATAGACGCATGTTGTAGTCTTATTGCATATTAGAAACGGAGTTGGTGAAACTAAAACTGCAAATGCGATATGTGTATGTAGCAATAATACATATAACATATATTTTTTAAATGTCTCCAGTACCGATAAAAAGTCTGATAACGTCGGAGCTTAACGTTACCACTGTCTTTAATAATTCCGGCCCGTTTAATAACGGGGCTCGGTACCCATCCCTACATGGGGAGAGACGCAGCATATTACTAAGGACTAAATACGATGGAGAGTTCTCATCTCAGCCTTATAACCCATAGGGGATGAAGAGGAGTAAGTAAATAAAGAGGCCGGCGCTCCAGGGTCTGGTTCTGCTGTGCGTTTTTGTGATGTAACGGTAAAACATTTCAGAATTCCTCCACGGGATGCCATTGTACATCACTCAACCCGCGAAATATACACACTCAGTACATAGCTAGACCCGCGGGCACAGCCAGCTGTGCGGCTGGCTGACAGCCAGCGGCACAGCTGTAGCTACATGTGTGTGTATTTCGCGGGTTTCTAAATGTTTTGTGCGTGTGTGTTTATGTTGACAAGGAGGTTTAATATGCTACACAAAACGTGCAGTCGGTTTCATTTTCATCGCCATTTGTAGTAGAGTTAGCAGAGTATTTTTATTTTAACTCTCGTCCCAAAATTATTTTTTATCCTCCCCGACACAATTTTTTTCGACGACGGGACGTCCTTAAGCTCGAGCCCTGGGCGGCGGCGGAGCTCAAGTCTAGTTTCTCCACCTGGAGATATTCTCACTATTTCACTTTTGTCGAGCACAAAGAAAAGAACGTTTTAGTTAAATGTAAGTTGTGTCTTGGCGGGTCAAAGATCCTATCTACTGCCCAAACCAGTAATTCAAATCTCTTAAAAACATCTGCAAAAATAACATGCTGGGACGAAGCTAGTAGCTAAGACCACAGAGACTCAGCCGACGCCACTCCACCTCCACCTAAGCAACAGCGGCTGGATTTTAACCAAGGGACTGCTGGCCAGGGGAAAGTCGATAAAGCCATTGCACGGTATGTTGTAGAACACATGCAGGCTATTGCTACAGTGGAGTCACCCGCTTTCAGGGAGCTAGTTAGCATGATAGCATGTCTGGACGGCATATGGGACGGAAAACTTTTTCCAACTACCTGGAGAAAGAATATACAAAAATGGAAAGCCAGCTAATATCGATGCAATCCAGATTGCATATAATGCATGTCAAGTTGATCAACAGATTGTATTATTCTCCAATGCAATAACAGTACTGAAATGAAGGCTATAAGGGCATTAATGGGAGCCCTTTTTTCAAGTAACTAAAACGTTACTTTTCACAGTAACGCATTACTTTTTGTGTTAGTAACTAGTAAAGTAACTGTTACTTTTGAAATGAAGTAACTAGTAATGATAACTAGTTACTGGTTTTCAGTAACTAGCACAACACTGATAATAGGGGACCTTTAAATACTTGCAAATGCACAAGATCTGTGGTTGAAAATGGTCCCTAAGGTTGCTTTCACACTGCGGGAACTGTGCACATGCAAGAGCGTTCTAAATAAATGATTTCTTTTTTTTTTTAAACGGCTGCTGTTACTATTCAATGATGCAATGACAGTCAGGTGCCTCCGTGAACCTCATAAAGCCCCAATCAGACTGAACTACCAGTGCCACTTCTGCTAATGTTTGGATGTTTGGAAACATTTTCCCAAAGAAGTGATCAGAAGTTGGCAAGACTTCAATACATCAATCTCTGCTGCATCTGTGTACTGGGCCTGTAAAGATTTGCTTCCTTGAGCCTGTGGACTTTTCATGGGATTTGCTTAGAGTTTAAATATATTATGTTATCCACTGGTTGTTTTGTAAGGCATATCAAATGGTTTTGTGTATGTGTATACTGTCCACTTATTGTCCTCTGTTCACTGTGATATACAATTATCCGGTCACCCCCTCAAGCTGTTTCTCAACCTCAATCTATATAGTTTCTTTGAAAGATGATGCGACAAATATAAGACACAGCAAACATCGGGTATATTAGGAGCTCCATAGGACAAATTGAGTTATATTCACAGAATTTGACACCACAAACTGTTCTAATTTTTTTTAGTGGTGCACGATAATTATCGGGCCGATATTAGGAATTATGACGTCAACCCGATAAAAGTATTAATAGCCCCGATAATATACAATATATTTTTTGGGTACAAAAAAAGAAAAAAATACTGCGGTGTGGGTGGATTGGGATGAGGGGCGCTTGTTTTTCACTCGGCTCCTCCCGTTTCGCCAGTACTGTGGTATTAGTGGTTTAGGAAGAGGGGAGTTTTTCGCAAATCCAGCGCTCCCTAACTCATGCCTGGCTGTGACGTAAATGGTGTGCGGCCGTGAAGCCAGGACAGTAAACAAACATGTCGTCGGTAGTATGGGACTATTTCAAAGTTTCAGAGTTAGATAGTTCGCTTGCTATTTGTATTAACAAATGCAATGCAGAAGTTCCACGAGGAGGGAAAAAGGCAACGAGCTATAATACTTCCAACCTGATTAGTCACCTGAAACATCGCCATCGCTACCATGGTGTGTTAAAAGCGTACGAAGACGCCTGCGCTGCTAAACTAGCGGCGAATCCAAAGCCAGCTGCAAAGGCACCGGGGCTTTTACCTATCGACGAGGCTTTTGAAAAAGGCAAGAACTTTATTTGGGAAAATAAATGTGGTCACTTTGAAGAGTCAAAACTGTTCTTGGCTTTGTTTTGTTCATAGTAGTAATGCTCATGTCATTTGCTCACTACTTGTCTTTTTTTTTACCACCAGGTGTGCAAAAACTACAGGTACATTTAATATATATATATATTATATTATTATCGGTTATCGGTATCGGTCTTGAGAAGCAGGAAGTTATCGGTATCGGTATCGGTTTCAAAAAACCAATATCGTGCATCCCTAATTTTTTTACATTACATTATTCATTTATTAAGTCGAGTGATGCAGGAACTCATTTAGCTTTTCTCACTTGAAGGACAAACAGTGCAATATTGTGTCTGAATCCTTGACAGTAAAGCTAAAAAGACCAAAGCTATATGATCTCAATGCATTGTTGCTTCTCACTTTTGGAATAATTAGCTTGTCTGTTTCTTTTACAAGCTGAAAGAGACTTTTTAGGCTTTCTGACTTCAAAATGTTTCTTTGTTTTCCCTGTCATCTTGACTTAAGAAGGAAAACAAATGTAATTTCCCTCATGAAGAGGAAATGAAAGGTTGAAAGACATTTGTAATTAACGTGGCTCGCCATGACTGTTGGTGTGGGTGGAGAAAGTGTATGAGTGACGTGGATGAAAAGCTAAGAAATCGAGAGTTGGGCTGTCAAGCACATGTAGTAAATTACTTTTCAAGGCGCCCTCTGAGGTTTTTCTCACTCCCTCCGTTCTGTTTGACCCTTTTTTGGGTTGTTTTGGAAAATAACCCCTGCTTTCTGTCTGAGTGTGACCTGTATTGTTATGTGCGTTCATATGAGGCCACCTGCTGAAAAGAAAGCTCTGGCTACCTTTGAGTGGAGAAAAGATCTGTGAGCAGGAGTATTTGTGTGCTCTATGAATTCCTGAGTTTTTTTGGGACAATCAGAAATGTAAACAAATTTATAAGGGAATAAATAGGTTGGTTATAGAATTCAGGACAACTATTTTAAAAGAACAGTGGGGTTGTGCGTGCTTGGGTGTGTGAGCACTTCTATCCTTTGTAATACATTTATTCTACATGTTTCTGATATACATGAATCAGCTATGTACTTGATTTCCATGTGAGAGCACATATGTTAAATAAAGTGGATTTAAAAGCTGCGGATGATTTGAGCAGCGGGTTTCATTTGAATCATTGTCAGACAAAGTAACCATGATCACCAAGCAGAAAAGATGACTTGGAAGCATCAGTAAAACCTGTGCTTGACCAGAGAGAAAGTGTGAATTAATATAAGCACTTTCTGTGTGTGGTCATCCACAGGGTATAGGCTCTGATAGCTTGTCTGCTGTCCACTCTGCAAGGCAAGTGTGTACACAAGTAATAATTGAGCTTAAACTTGCTTGAAAGGGTGTTTGTGCATAGAAACTACTATCTATTCAAACACTTTTGGTCACCTAGATTTTCTGACTCTTCTTTCTTGGAGTCGTTTGCTCTTATCCTGGGTTTATATATATATATATAGCTGTGTATTGATTAAGCATTAACTGTGGCCACAAGTCATTCCCTGTGTGTGTGTGTGTGTGTGTGTGTGTGTGTGTGTGTGTGTGTGTGTGTGTGTGTGTGTGTGTGTGTGTGTGTGTGTGTGTGTGTGTGTGTGTGTGTGTGTGTGTGTGTGTGTGTGTGTGTGTGTGTGTGTGTGTGTGTGTGTGTGTGTGTGTGTGTGTGTGTGTGTGTGTGTGTGTGTGTGTGTGTGTGTGTGTGTGTGTGTGTGTGTGTGTGTGTGTGTGTGTGTTAATGTTTTAGCAATGTTTGGTCCCTAAAATGTGTCAATGTATTTTTCTTCAGTATTGCGCCAAGCCCCGAAATATAGAGCAATGCTTGGTGGATTTCAGTCTAAAATAAACGAATAAGATCACCCAAAGTTGAAGTGGTTATCCTTATTGTAACTTTTAGTTAATTATTCTCTGCTTCTGTTTCCGTCTCACTAATTTTGCAATTATATATACTCCATACTCAGTTGCTGGATCAAACAGACAAACGCACAGATACATGCACATACAGGAGTGTGTGAAGTTCATTGATAATCCGACGCTTTCCACATGGCAGACAGATGGCTCTTCTAATCTTTCAGACAAACACTGCCTTTTGATATCTGATCTGATGAGTGTGTGTGTGTGTTTTCTTGTCTCAGTGTGTGTGTTTGTGTGTGTGTGTGTTGTGTGTCCGAGTGTGGTTTTCCAAGGATGAACTCGACCAATCTGTACTCAGAAGGCCCCTGCTGACTTCTATATACAGTGGGGCAAAAAAGTATTTAGTCAGCCACCAATTGTGCAAGTTCTCCCACTTAAAAAGATGAGGCCTGTAATTTTCATCCTAGGTACACTTCAACTATGAGAGACAGAATGGGGGGAAATAATCCAGGAAATCACATTGTAGGATTTTTTATGAATTAATTGGTAAATTCCTCGGTAAAATAAGTATTTGGTCACCTACAAACAAACAAGATTTCTGGCTCTCACAGACCTGTAACTTCTTCTTTAAGAGCCTCCTCTGTCCTCCACTTGTTAACTGTATTAATGGCACCTGTTTGAACTCGTTATCAGTATAAAAGACACCTGTCCACAACCTCAAACAGTCACTCTCCAAACTCCACTATGGCCAAGACCAAAGAGCTGTCAAAGGACACCAGAAACAAAATTGTAGACCTGCACCAGGCTGGGAAGACTGAATCTGCAATAGGTAAGCAGCTTGGTGTGAAATCAACTGTGGGAGCAATTATTAGAAAATGGAAGACATACAAGACCACTGATAATCTCCCTCGATCTGGGGCTCCACGCAAGATCTCACCCCGTGGGGTCAAAATGATCACAAGAACGGTGAGCAAAAATCCCAGAACCACACGGGGGGACCTAGTCAATGACCTGCAGAGAGCTGGGACCAAAGTAACAAAGGCTACCATCTGTAACACACTATGCCGCCAGGGACTCAAATCCTGCAGTGCCAGACGTGTCCCCCTGCTTAAGCCAGTACATGTCCAGGCCCGTCTGAAGTTTGCTAGAGAGCATTTAGATGATCCAGAAGAGTATTGGGAGAATGTCATATGGTCAGATGAAACCAAAATAGAACTTTTTGGTAAAAACTCAACTAGACGTGTTTGGAGGAGAAAGAATGCTGAGTTGCATCCAAAGAACACCATACCTACTGTGAGACATGGGGGTGGAAACATCATGCTTTGGGGCTGTTTTTCTGCAAAGGGACCAGGACGACTGATCAGTGTAAAGGAAAGAATGAATCGTGAGATTTTGAGTGACAACCTCCTTCCATCAGCAAGGGCATTGAAGATGAAACGTGGCTGGGTCTTTCAGCATGACAATGATCCCAAACACACCGCCCGGGCAACGAGGGAGTGGCTTCGTAATAAGCATTTCAAGGTCCTGGAGTGGCCTAGCCAGTCTCCAGATCTCAACCCCATAGAAAATCTTTGGAGGGAGTTGAAAGTCCGTGTTGCCCAGCGACAGCCCCAAAACATCACTGCTCTAGAGGAGATCTGCATGGAGGAATGGGCCAAAATACCAGCAACAGTGTGTGAAAACCTTGTGAAGACTTACAGAAAACGTTTGACCGCTGTCATTGCCAACAAAGGGTATATAACAAAGTATTGAGATTAACTTTTGTTATTGACCAAATACTTTTTTCCACCATAATTTGCAAATAAATTCTTTAAAAATCAGACAATGTGATTTTCTGGATTTTTTGTTTTCTCATTTTGTCTCTCATAGTTGAGGTATACCTAGGATGAAAATTACAGGCCTCTCATCTTTTTAAGTGGGAGAACTTGCACAATTGGTGGCTGACTAAATACTTTTTTTTGCCCCACTGTACTGTATGTGCGTGTGTGTATGGATGTTCATCCTCTTTGTTTTTTATGTGTTCAATTTATTTAACAGATGTGGTTAGAATATGTCTACTCTTGTCATCATGAGTCTCTTGCTGATAGTTGATCAATGGTTGTTCAGGGCTGTTATGACAAGCCGTTATATTTATGAACTTAAGTTTGCCAGTTTTTTGGTCAAATATCTGTCATGGCTAGGTATTCTGAGTCTATTAATTAAATAATGTGAATATATATTTTATTTCCCCTCAAGCTATAAACATAAAACATTCAAAAAGAGAGAATGGGTGGCCTTTTAATTGTTATATATAAATGTTTTTGCTCTAGGAGATGCACGCATGATTAGTGAGTTCACAGCCCCACACATATCTGCTTTACCTGTTAGCATTGTTGCTACAAACAGGCCTGCACATTATTAAAGGCTGTCGTTTTCTGATCCTATCGATTTCTTTTGTGCTTAGTTACTGCCTTCACTTTGCAAAATATTTACTGTGTGAACCCCCTACAATAAATCTCAAATTATCATCCACTTTACCTTTGGCTTATTTCAGCAAATGGGTTGAGTAGAGCAGAAAGCGTTGGGGCTCCTACATTGACAATGCCGTTGGATTGACAGAATGACTGCTAGCAAATATTGACAATGAAGTCAATATGATGAAAGAAAAATATGTAATGATACTAAATATTTAGCGGCAATGTAGTGTTGAAGAAACACCTTTTCAAATGTACCATTCTGTGCAAATACTGAAAGCAACATCACCCACAACACCTTGCCTGAGATTCATAGCGCTAAGTGTGTTGATACATTTCTGTCTACCTGTCTCAGTGTATTGTAATATGCTGGCAGCATGATTGTCTCAGCTTGATTTAACTTCTTTGACCTGATATCTGATTAAAGAGACTTGGATGTGTGTAGGAGCTACATTTGCATATGACAGCGAGTGGAAATCAGATAATTGTTATGCCATCTGTTTTCAAGGGAATTTGTTGGAGGAAGAGGCAGTGTGTTCTTCAGCACGTGTGCAGACCCCACCCCTGCTCATTTTCCTTTCCACTTTTTGAGGTGCATTCTTTTTGTTTATGCTGTAGATCTTCCTTGCTTTTGTCCTGTTATTTTAGTTTGATATTGTTTTTGTTCAGGGAAAAAACTGACTCCTTTTTAACATTTTGAACAAACATACATTATTTACAATGGAAAACACTATAACTTGTTTCATCTTGTAATGATTTATTAATTAAGAGGCAAATTAGCTTTCTGTCCACCCCACCTAGCTAATGTATTCATGCTGGGATGCATGAGGCAGACATGCACTTTCCATAAATCAGATTTTAATAAATTGTTTGACAATATGCATTTTATGAGGCTTAGCAGTTTCCTAATATATATTATAGTAAAGAAAATGTATAAATATCATTCATTTGATGTAAGTGGAAACATCTAATAAATATCCAAAAGGTTGCATTTAAAAATATTGTTTGTCTTATGATGTTGGGTCTTTATTTGGAATATCCTCGTGTTTATTAACATTACTTTTTTGAATAAGATTGGATTTTTAGACCCTGTGACGAAGGTAACTTTGTCACACTGGCCTTTGGTCAGGAACAGAGAATGGACAAAGTTACAGAATCACATGTTTTTTTTCTCTGTCAAATATAATAACATTAAAACAAAACAGCTTGATATAAATAAAACTCAAAATAACGCGTTTCACCTGCAACTTCTCATTTAGTTGTAGTGCTTTTTTATTCACTAACAGTGACAAAGGTAACTTTGTCACTGTGGACTGATGGCTTCAGGCCTTGCATATGTGCACATTTTTATACTATTTATTGATTGATTGATTTTGAAATGTGTTCCCCTTTCCCCATGTCTGTTGCCGTTGATTGTGTGCACCTGGTGCCCTGTGTTGTCTCCTCCCCCCTCACCTGTGTCATGTTGGGTTGATTGGGTTGTGCATTTAGGCTCTGGGGTTTTTCTGTTATGGGAAGTGTGTGTGAGATCCTGGTGGCTGCAGGCTGTGCTCAGGGAAACAGCAAGATTGAGGCTGTGTCATTGTGTTGATCATTTAATAAATGCCCACACGGGGTTATATGTGGG
The DNA here is from genome assembly GCF_902827175.1 of Gymnodraco acuticeps. Taxonomy (NCBI): domain Eukaryota; kingdom Metazoa; phylum Chordata; class Actinopteri; order Perciformes; family Bathydraconidae; genus Gymnodraco; species Gymnodraco acuticeps. The sequence continues at coordinate 1,800,840 of NW_022992336.1, read as the reverse complement.
AAGTTCTGCCTCCTTGCTTGGTCGGGCCGCTCAATTGTCAGCGTCACAGACCCCTAGAAGCAGAAGCTTAAAAACAGACCACTGACTAGTAAAGCCACTCAAACACTGTAAAACTATTTGTACTAATAAAAACATTTTAAATGTGGTGGCATAGCAGGTGGAGAACTCAGGTGAAGTGTTTAGGGCAAAGCTGGGTTTTCGAATAACAGCATTAAAGTGTTTGCTAGTATTTCTAAAACGGTGGAACTGCACGAGGAGACGTAGCGTGGTTTTTGTGCGTGTGCCAGTGATGCATGTAACTTCAGTAGACTTTGCCAACGGAACAAGGTGGTCCACTAAGCTGTGTTGTGCGTGCAAAATGTGTTTCCTCATGATTCATTTTCTACATCTAGCCATTCGCCCTCTCTTTTTTGAATAAGATGGATCCATAAACTACTCTTTTACTCTTACTTTTACTGCAGTGAGAGTTGCCAAAGAAATGTCGTTGTACTTTGTATGATGACAATAAAGATATATTCTATTCTATTCTATTCAAGTCTGTTTATCTATCCCAACTTTTTCTAATCACTTTCAATCACGCTGTTGTTTATGTATCTCCCTTAGTGTATAGTGTCTCCTGGTCTACTATGGTCCATTTTTCAGTTTTCTTTGCAACTTTCCTGGATCTTACAAAGTCGTCACCTACTTTCTTCTTTTTTCCCTTTTTATATATCCATCCTTGTCTTTTTTTACTCTTGTTCAACCGTTCTCATTTATTTTTATTTGACTTGCCTCTTTCCCACAATCAAATGGTATCTTTTACTCTCAGTCTTTGTCTTTCTATGTCTACCTTCTAGAGATGTCCCGATCCGATCACGTGATCGGAACCGATCACGTGATTTTTGAAAGATCGGAATCGGGAGAAAAAGATCGGGGATCGGGAATCTTTTTTTTCTTTTTTTATAATTTTTTAAAAACAAAAATGACCATGTACCAGCGGCGTAGCTGTGGGTGGGCCCGGGTGGGCCTGGCCCCACCCACATGCACGTCTGGCCCCGGCCCCACCCACATGCACGTCTGGCCCCGGGCCCACCCACATGCACATCTGGCCCACCCACAGCCAATCAGCGCTTCATAGCGCAGAGCCGGGAAGCCCAGAAGGAAGTGCTACAAACTGCAGTTCATCTAGTGGCCGACAGGGGATGGATGCAAAAAGGAGCAATTCCCATAGACCCCCATGTTAAAATGCCCAACTTTACAGCAGAAATAAACATGTTTCTAGCCTGGATCCAATAAAACTTATTCTGGATATAGTTAGATTCCACCTTCATGACACATGCAGCTGCTACATGCAGCAACACGCACGCACGCACGCGCGCACACGCACACACACACACACACACGGAGGAGGAGATGGCGGAGAGAACGCGCTCCGAGGTGTGGTTAAACTATATCCGTGTCGATGTGGACAATACTCGTTACCAAAAGTGGAATAAGAGTTTAGCATGTAAGGGCGATAACACGAGCAATTTGTCTAAACATTTAGCAAAAGTGCTCCACATTCAGACGGAGAAATGCACCGTCTTTCTAGCAGCTCTGTAGCCCCATCCACGAGGAACGTTTCCACGTCAGGTGTTATGTATGCTAGCAGCAACACACGGAGTTAACTACATTATACAACATAATGATTAGAGGTAACTGAGTTATTTAGTTTGTTAAAGTTTCAGCTATTCTGTTTACAATTCTGTCATCACATTATTTAATACGATTTGTTAAAACATTGTTGTTTCTTTTGATGTGAAATATTATGTATTTAATTTAAATAAAGAGCAATGTTAGTTTTGTTCACAATTTGTTTAGTTAGTTTACCTTATTTTTTTCTCCAAAAGAACCGATAAAAGTCATGTTAAAGGACCGGATCGATAAGACATAGAAATACTTTATTGTCATTTCAACAAGACACAGAGTGTAGGCCTACTATTACAACGAAATTTCGTTGTACTGGCTTACAGGAACAGGACAATATAAAAACTTGCTAAAATTGTACATATAAATAAATAATAGTGACGTGGTGCTGATAAAAAAAGGTAACAGATAACGGCTGGTCATCCAACGCGATGAATTCAGCTATCTTGGCTGTTATTTTTTTGGCCGTTTCACTGTTCTGTGGCAGTTTCTCTTTCCTTTTAAAAGTCTCTGAAAGTGTTGGTTGTTTCAGTGCCGTTACCTGAGTGGCCGCTGTGTACTCGTCGTGTTGTTGTCTCAGGTGGCGTATTAGATTGGTCGTGTTGAACTCTGTTCTTTCCACCATGCGGAACCTCCTTCTCGCAAACATTGCATCTGGCTGTTACACTGCCTTCGCTTTCAATTTCATAATACTTCCAAACTCCTGACATTTTCTCTGTCCCGACTCCCGAGTCACCAGCTGAACGTAGCCTCTCGTTAGCTTACTGCTACTATTAGACACTGCGCCCACTCTGTTGCCAGATTTGAGAGAAATAAGCAACCAGGTCTGAAAACAAGCCCAAAAGAAGCAACACATACATGTTGTGTAATTTTAAACCAAAACTAAGGCCTCAGGAAAACTTTAAGACGTGAACATGGTCATTTTTGTTTTGTAACATTAAATAAAACAATACAAATATTTTATGAAAAAAGAAAAGAAAAAAGAAATTCCCGATCCCCGATTTTTTTCTTCCGATCTTTTGAAAATCACGTGATCGGCTCCGATCACGTGATCGGGACATCTCTACATCCCAGTCAACTTCTCCTACCCTCTCCCTCCTCTCATCTTTGTCTTGTACATATTTTCCCCTGTCTTCCTTTCCTTTCTACAATCCTCTCTACCCTGTCTTCTATGTGATAGTTTTATGGAGATAGCAACATGAGTTGACTTCAAACCCGCAACATCATAGCGACATGTTATTTGCCGCTGCCTGCTAACCCCCCCCCATGTTCTAAGTATCAGAACAATAAAATCTCTCTGCGTCTGGGCTATTTGCATACTATTTGCATATGAACCCCAACTGGCTGTTTTTGGAATGCCAAGAGGCTAAATTCAGTATTTATTACCCTGGCCCATAACTAGTTTTCACTTTTCAATAGCATTTGCATCTGATTTGCATGTCCCACAGCTTAGATCTGGGAATAAGGGGCCAGATGACCTAAATTGTTTCAATTCCACCCTGAAATAAAAAAGCAGAGGAAGGTCTAATTATGACTATTAATCGAATTAGGACACTTTACATGTGGAGCGTAAATATGCAAAAAGGTTATTAGCGGCAAAACCAAGCTTAGGCAACTTGCGCTTATTGAAAACTGCTTTTGCTCGGAGACAATAAAATTATGTTTGATGGTGTCTGTGTATCTCTAAGTCAGGGGTGGCCAACCAGTCAGAGGTTAAGAGCCACATTTTTTCTATGTTACTGCAAAGAGCCACATCAAACACACAGTCACTGATACCGCTTGTTTCAGTTTTTTGTTTTCTGGAGACAAGATCACTGATCACTGATGCATTTTTGTGGCATTGGGAAATCTATTCTTTAAATCCTCTGGAGCAGAGAGAGGAGCTGTGGATTATTGTTATTGATTAATGCATCAGTGTTTCTTAGGGTCAAAAACACTAAACTCACAACTTAAAATGAAAGCGTTTAGTTTATTTAATAAAAGAGCACATGTTCAATGTGAAAAGTGACAGTAGTTATAGATTATTTGCAATTTGGTGCTATATATATCAAAAAAAAATTATATATATTTTTTAAAACACCTTGAATTTCAGGGGGGGGCGCGGGGCTCCGTTGGCGGGGCGCAGCGCCCCTCCAAGACAATGGTAGAGGAAGGAAACACTGGATAGTGTTTAACCAACGATAGGTTTCCCCCCCCTCAAAGGTGATTGGTTCACTGTATCGCAGGTATTATTGTGATTGGCTCTTGGGCCACATCAAAATTAGACGCGCTGTCATCCTCTCATACTGACACCTGACACCACACGTACACAGGGAGAGCCGGGACGAAAGTAACACGGGACGAAAGTAACGGAGCGATTTTATCCTGAACTGAAGGGCCGCATAAAACTAGGCAAAGAGCCGCATGCGGCTCGAGAGCCGCGGGTTGGCCACCCCTGCTCTAAGCTCTTGGCTAGATTTCCCACATCGCTTTATTCCTTTGTATCCCAGTAGTATTCATCAAAAGGATCTCTTTGTTTAGCAGGTATTTTAGGGCAAACAACTTTTCTAAATTGAGCTACTCAAAGAAATTCATTTAAATGTTACATACCTTATAACTCATAGAAGCTAATCAGTGTAGCATTGGGCTATTAACAGTACATAGAGAATTGCATAGGCTTACTGGCTATGCAGACTTATTGCACACTGCACAGAGCTCATCAGCACATGCATTACATCTGAGATTTGCAAACTTACACTTTGCTTTCTTTCGTTTAGTTAATGTACAAAGAAAAGTTTGTAGATTAATAAATGTTTATTCAGCTCTTCTGTATAACTTAATGTTTAGAAAACATAAACGTCATCTTTGTCTGAATGCCATCACTTTAACAGATAAGTGAAGCCAGCTACGTTTTGTTCTACATATGTGAAAGGTGATTTACGTGGAGCCTTTTCAAATTACAATGCAAAGAAAGTCTCAAACGGCTTCAGAAATAGTGGTAAGAATTAAGTCATTTGACAGTGTTCAAGGTTCAAGGGTTTAAGGTTCTTTATTTTGTCATACGAACATATCTACAGTGTAGTTATGCCGATGAAATTCTTAGGTCACAGGCTTCTCCAACAGTGCAACACAATAACACAGATACACAGACAAATATAGTGCTATAGTAAATAGTAAATACAAAAATAAAAATAGTTTAAAAAGGTGAAATAGTGCAATAAGAGTCTATATGCAAGTTATTGGAATGATATATTAGATAAATATATACATAATTTCAAAGTAGCAGATGAATGTTATGGATGTTGTTTCAGCAGTTCAGTTGTTTAGTCTTATTGCCTGTGGGAGGAAACTGTCTCTGAATCTGGTGTAGTCTACAAGTTGAACAAAAAATATTAACAGTGTCTTTGGTGTCTTGTCTTTTTTTCAGAGAACTTCTTATGGACTATTTTTACTTGCCAACAAAAGACAGAAACAAGGATTTGGAAAGATGAAGTGTATTCTGATATGTTTGCGATAAATGATAGAACGTTGGTACAGGCTAGTTGAGTGAGTAGTATTGTCAGAAAATAACAATCAATGGGGCTGCTTCAGTATTGTCTTTTAATGACCACAGAGCTCAGCCCCTCTGTCACACCCTCAACTCTTAAGCTTAAAGTTCCATCTGCCATCAGGTCACATTCATTTGTGTGATTTTGTTCAGGACAGGTGGGCTTTTGCATACAGGTGGCTCCTACTTCTTTTTTCTTCGTCTCTATTCCAGGTGACAGGCGGGGGAAACGGGACACACACACACATTATTTTGTGTATACAGCAAATTGACGCATGTTCTTCCTATGGCCTATTTTTTTAACTTACAATTCAGCATGTACACACACACACCCACTCACACATAAAGGGGCACACACCTCATTGAATATAAACTGCTATCTCTTAGGGTAAACAGCAAATATAATCATATCTGTAATGTCAGAGAAATTGTGCGTCAATATTTGCCTAGTCTGTTACTGTTGTGAAATGGGGAACTGGCTGTGGTTACCATGGTGTCCACATGTTTGGCAGTTGGCTTTGAAGCACAGAAAGATGCTCACACACACGTGCATAAAAGGACACTTTCATTTTGAAAATGTGGTTGTGTAAGACCAGCCCCTATCACAGATTAATGTTATATAGGTAAATGATTGACCTTGTGGAATTGGAATTGACCAGGAATCAACAGATGTGTTTACATAACTTTGTTTCTGATTGTCAGATTTGAAGTAGGTAAAAAGCATGTAGGTAGGTCAGTTTAGTTTGTTTATGTAAAACCATCAAATCTACTGCACCTTTTTCAGTTAAGATGCAAACACTACCAGCATGTTTTGTTAAAAGGGGTTAAACTGATAGTTTGCATTTCTACAAACTTTACTGGTGTGTTTGGACGAGTGCAGAGCATTACTATCACAACCTGAAGTTCATACACGGTGCAAACTCTACATAACATTACTAAATTGGAGGTATTGATTTAACTTTGGTAATATTTGATTCTGTTTTGTATGCAAGTAATTATTTTCACATATAATGCAGACCTCGAAACAAGCTGAAAAGTCAAATCAATTGCTAGTCAAAGCAGAAGTACATTTCTTGCTCAACAAAGGTTTATTTAGATCTATTACAGAGCTGTTGTTTTATAGAGTGCATTGATTAAGATAAACTGGTGTTTGTTTTGTTGTGCTCTCCCAAAATAGATGTTCAATGAGCAAGCTTTGCGATATTTATCCTTAATACTTAACCGCTTAATATGATAGTAATCTTGTTTACATTTGCCACAAACTTTCCCATAAATCATCTTTTGTTTTGTAACTCATAACTTCTCTGACAAGAAATGGTTGCATTAATTAGTTTTCTTTTTTATTTGTTCCCATGTTTATATGAATAACCATTATCTGAAGTGCCTGAGCTCCATCTACATTGTTATACACAGAGGGTTATCCTCTGCTTACTCCCTGCCACAGGGGCCTTCATTAAACTAAATACTCTTCAGAGCAGCATTACAAACTTAAAGTGTGTCTATACTTTGACTGTATCTCTTTAGTTGGTCAGATATTTCTTTCTTACAACTCTAACCAGACTCAATGCTTACTTCAAATGTCGACAGTCAAATCCTGTTAATGATGAGAAGCCAATTATACTGGGCTCCATCTAGAAGGTGATAGAGTCTGCCATGTTTCACTGTGAGGTGTGTGTTCAAAATGAAATCATTGGTATATTACTCTGTCAGTCAGTAACCTTCCAGGCCCTTCTTTCTCCCAGACACACTGACTTTTGTGCCCTTGACTCTAATAATCCCTCTCTCGCTGTGTGAAATATCTTTTCATGCCTGCACTGATGATCATAATGGTTTTCTGTCTGAGCTGCAGACTAGTGATTGGCCCCAATTACTGCATGAACCCGAGGCTTCAAATCATCCTATCTATGCAAGGTGAGACGTGTAATGGCAAAAATCTATTTAGGCCTGGTTTCCATCCCCTGCCTGTATGCGCCTCAATAAATCACAATTAATGCACATTTTAAAAAGGGAAACCATTGCCAGATGTTTATCATTACTGGCCCCTATTGTACAGTTGTTATATACAACCTATACAGTATGTGCTCTAGAAAGCCCTTGTGTTTCTTTTGCAGTGACTGCTTCCAAACTTGGAAGCTTGCAGTATATTAATTTCTCCAACTCACATGCACATCTCCCACATTTCCTATTCATTTTGATTATAGAACGGCCCAGCTCTCTGGTTTTAACAATCTATTGACTTCTTTTTAATATATTAGAAACCCTGGCCAAATGGAAAAAAAAGTGCCTCAATATTGCTTAGTGTAGGATGATAGCTAATGGCTGTGGCTAATGTCACTTCAGCAGGTATTTCCACTATTTTTAGTCTTGGAGCGAAGCCCTTTTCTGGACCCAGGTGCCCCATGCTGTCTCTGTGATCAGATGTAAAGAGAGACAGATTGACTCCAGCATCTTTCCCTGTAGAGGCAATCCTCAGCCATCCAAATTAGCGGTTGGTTTGCCTCACAGCATTCATCATTCCTGCTCCACTTTCAGCTGAGCTCGCCTTCCAATTTTCACTGAGATACTCCCACTTACTCTAATAATGCTTGGTCTTTTCTTTGTGCGCCCTATTTGTTTTGTTCTCTTCTCTGTTTCTCTGCTGTTATATTATTTTCTTCCTTGCTTCTCATTTCCTTATGTTTTCTCTCTCAGCCCATGCTTTCATTTACCGTACCACCTTTTCTTGATCTCTTCTGTCGTGAAAACTGTTTTTGCCTCTCCACTATTGCTACAAATACATTTTTATCAAATTCTATCTCTGGATTCCTTCTTTCCCTCTGCCCTCCATCCATCTCTGCCTCTATCTGTCAGTTGGGCTCTTCCTCAGTAACAGTAATGGAGTGGTTAAGGACGGGAGAAAAATCCCAAGTGAATAGATGTTTCTAAGATGTTGTCAAACTGTTGGCGGTGAGTGCTATGCTGGACCCCTGCTGTGCCTAACTTGGCATACCCTCCCCACTTCTAAGTACACAGTTACACACAGTAACACTCCAACACTCGGCCATATCTGTCTTTGAGAAGAGACAGTAGATTATACACATTCTACAAGGACCATTGCTGTGAATTTCTGCCTCTTAACTAAGCTGATATGGGAAAGATGCTGTCAAAGCCCCCCGTGAGTCTGAGAGGCCTGCAGTCTGGTATATTTGGTGCGCTAAAGTGTGGGAGAAATAAAAAGATTGACTATGGTAGAAACATTTGAATACCCTGCAATGTAAAGAGCCCTTTCATTTCTGTCACCTTTGTCTCTGTGCTCAATCATATTGATAACTAAGGATATTTAGATGGATTATTTTTAGGGCTGCAACTAATTATTCTTTTATGTACTATCAATCAACTTGTGAATTACATTTTTTTTGGGGAATTAACACCCCTACTTTTAATGTCTTGTTCCTCTTGTGAAAAACCTTAGGATGTTTGATTTACAATAATGAATTCTGAAGAAAATTAACACATTCTCACATAATTGAGGAAGCTAAAGTCAGTATGTTATCACATACAACATTTATTGGTTGAAAAATTACTTATTATTCATCGTTTATTAAAGATGTTGCATGATCTTTTTCTGTTGAACGACTGATGGATTAATAAGTTTGCTCTAAATATATACATTTTCCTGGAGATTTGAGGATTTAGCAATTTAGGCAGGGGAATATTACATATATCATAACTTATTATAGTAAAGTGTGCAGTTATTCACTTTTGACTGGTGTGTGTTATGTGGGCAGCTGTACTGTGCATGTGTGTGTGTATGTTTTGTGTGTGTATCCTCTAATGACAGTTGATTGCATTATCATCCACGGCTGAGTGGTTGCTCACCCTGCTAGACAGATAGGAAAAACCGCCAAAACCCCAAGGCCCCTGTGTGTGTGACTCTGAGCCTGTGTGAGTGCTCACTTGTAAAATGTGATTGGAGGTGAAACTCGTAAGTCCTCTTGGGCCCATTCACAATTTGCCACGTCACACACACACACACACACACACACACACACACACACACACACACACACACACACACACACACACACACACACACACACACACACACACACACACACACACACACACACACACACACACACACACACACACACACACACACACACACACACACACACACTCCCCCCCCCCCCCAAGGAGAGGGAACCTTTTAGACAGCAATGTGTTCAGATGGGAATGCGTCTTGTTGCTCCAATAAGACATGCCTTACTTGTCACTCCTCACACACCTACTCTCACTCACATGCTTTGGGAATATGGCGGTTCGTCTGTGCATGTGTGAGTGAGTGTTGCCGTTAGAGTTGGGCCAGTTTATCAGTTCCCAATGTGACTCATCATATTATAACTTTGCTAAGTGTTAAAGAGCCTGTGACAGCATCCTGTTGTGCAATGAAATATTGGGCTACTAGTCATCTCGAACCGTCAGTTTAAAAAAGAAGGTGCGATACCGTTCCGTTAAATATCAATAATTTCGAACATCGCGGGGAAATTCCTTCGACTCATTTTGAAGTTTTGGGGGAAGCCGGAAGTGACGTCAATGCGGGAACGCTTCACTGCGGCGAGAGAGCCAAACACGGACAAAGTGTGTTGTCATGCGTAGAAATGGTGAATTACTGAGTTTAGGCACGTTAATAACGTTTTAATGAAGTTGACTACAGTATATTCATATTTGTCAGTGCTTTCATGTCAATTCGGCGAACATAAACATAAATGATCGTGGTGAAGATGATGATTACATTAGGATTAAAAATCGGTAGTGAGAGCTGCTGAATTTCCTCCCGTAGGATGTGATATAAAAACAAATCGATTATTTTTGTAGTTGTAAACTCAAGTGGATGAAACTACATTTATTAGTGCTTTCATTTCAATTCGGCGAACATATGATACATTAAATGATCGTGAGAATGATGATTAAAAATCGTTTGTTTGTGCCGGTCTGCATTTCCTGATGAGAAAACAAACCGATGCTTTTTGTAGTTGTAGTACACCAACATGGATTAAACGTGTGTTTTTTTCACCACAATGTTGGGGAAATTAATGGATAAAATGCACGGATTATTATTATTATTATTCCCACTCCGATCGGGACACTAGGTCCACCGTTTCCCCGCAGCGAGGCTCCCCCCGTTGACAGTTTACGTGGGCTGGGTGCAGTCGCGGACTGGCCATCGGGACGAATCCCGATGGGCCGGTACCGAAGTGGGCCGGTCGGATAAGTCACTAGCACATCCCCCATAGGCGGCGCGTGAGGCTCAGGTTTGGGAAGGCTAAATAACTGTTTTTACCTGACGCTGCCCGCCTCCGGCGTCTATAGAAAAGAGATCAACTCAGTGTGCGGAGTTTAAATCTCTCAAGTCATATTACAGGATAAAGGAAATACAGTTTAAACTGCCGTATGCAGAGAAGACGCCGACGTGTCGCACTTATCATTCATATTACATCATCAATCAGATCATCGATCATATAATATCATAATATATCATATATTTCCTTATCTGCCGTATCTGGCCGTGCAACACTTACAGTGTCACATACTGTATGCAGAAGTATTATTTTAAGCAACACATTATGTTGACGAAACACTCGAGTCAAATGTAATTAAAGTCAGATCCACTCGTGTCTTAGACGTGAACGCGCTCTCAGCTGGTGAGAGAAACCCTGGCTTGATTTACCGAGTTGATAACCAGCGTCGTAGGACCGCTTAGCGAGATCTCGTTTGTTAGTTTGTTGTTGTTAGTTTGTTTGTTACTCAAACATATCCAGGGTATGTTGAACTGGCTTCGTAGCACAGGGCACAGGTGGCTAGCAGCGCTAATGTCAAAGACACAGACATTGCATTATATTTGTATTTTACCAGGATGCAGTGACACAAATATTTACATATTTACATTTACTATCTACAGCACCCGCCGCCCCTGACATCCCCCACTCCCCCCGTTATCAATTTACTAGCGGTACTGAAGTGGGCCGGTCGAGAGTCCCGGGATGATTTTTAGTCCCATTCCACCACTGGTTACATGACCGTATGATCGCCCATATTGACGCACCTAATTCCTAAACTTCTAACAGATACAACATAAACCGATCCTTCAGCCTCATATGAGCTCTCAGACACGTTCAACATTAAACTCTCATCGCTGTCTGAGACTGCTGCTGTGTGCGCCATCGTGCGTTTACATGCAGATGCTGGGATCCTGAACGGTGCAGCTGGAGCGCTGTGCCCGCAATGACGTCACACATAATTTGGCGGGACTTGAAGAATCCCCAAGAAGATCCAGAAAATGGTCAACATTGAAGGGCAGATTAATGGTTATCAAAGTACAAATATCCAAAATCAGTTCAGTAACGGTTTTCAAGGGGACAATATTTACTCAAATTGATGGGTTTGGATGATGGGGGAAACTCGTGTCACAGGCTCTTTAAATACTCAAATGCACAATTAGCTTATCTTGAGATGTTTGAGGCGTAACATTTTGTGTAAAAAGTTACCAAACAACAGGGTTGACAGAGTGTAATCAAAGCACACATTTTACTTAAGATACAGTCTCTATTTTTAGTATTCAAAGTTAATAGTTTGTGATAGTTTTGACATTTGATAAGATGATATCACATAATATGGGCCACACATGTTGTATAAATCCAATCAATCAATAATTGCCTTCACCTGCATTCAAAAGTTTAACTGCCCCCAACCCTTAAACTTTTGTACAAGCCACAAAAAGCATCCTATATTAACTTGTTATTTATTTGGTGAGTCACTTGTATTATCCACCAGAATAATTCAAGGGATAACAGAGAAGGTGGGTGACCAACTGAGAGGATCATTAAACATCCTGCCTATACGTTTTGTTCAAGCTTACCTAGTCCATTCATCTTTATTGATCTGCACCTATATTAATAACAAATCCATTGCCTACAAAGCAGAGTGTTATTGAAGGATTTGTAGTTTTTCTGTGTTTGCTTCAAATCTTTCAAGACATATTGGCAGCTTAATTTAAAAATAAGGCTACGATAACATAAACAAGTTGTTTTTGTGAACCCACAAATGTCTATCAATTATAAAAATGCCTACAGTTTTCATCTCTAATGTGGAAATATAGCTTTTTACTGTTAACATTAATTGGTTACTTCTGTCACTGAGATTAAGACCAAGAGTAATTATTATCTTTGTCATTCTGACAAAGCAATACGGAATTTGGTTGGAAAGCAAATCTCACTTCCCTGACAGGCAGGAGATCTTAATATATGACTTGATTGTGATGCACCAACCTTGTGAGTGGGTCACTGCTCCACCCTGCCCTCCAGTCCGCCTGGCATCCAACTGTCCGCTCAGCCAATCAGCCAATGAGGCCAGACAGGCGTTGTTAGCTCAGTCAAGTGTATCCATTCACCCCTGAGCCACCCCTTTGCCCCAGCATGCTTACCCCTAGCATCCACCACTGCACCGTTTCCCTAGGTCAGCATGTCCTGTGTGTTTTTGTGTGTGAGCAAGATGAGATGGGGATGGGGGGGTGAGATGGAGGTCCAGAATGGATGGAGGGTAGAAGACAGAAATAACAAGGGACATAAGTGTGTGTGTGTTTGTTCCCATGGGAGGATGTGAGGATGTGTGTGGGATGGGTGTAAAAGTGGGTCATGGTGGGTCCATGTGTGAAGCACCAGGAGCATCATATTGACCCCCAGGGGTTGCTGTCTGCCTCTTCTCTCTCTCACTCTCGCACACTCAAACATCGCACACACACGCACATGCACACACACGCACACACACACATGCACACATCCAGACTGCCATTGCCCTCATATTAGGGCTGAACGATATACCGTGTCATGGCGATAACCGCGATATGCGCATGCGCGATATTCACACCGCAGGGACGTGCGGTTTTATTCATTTAAAAAATATATATGCTAACGCACTTTAACACAGAATTCAAAATAAAGATACCCTTATTACTTATCGAAACTGCACATACAATATATCCGATTAAAGCTGAGACTCCACAGATTATTTAAGTATAGTATCTAAGCGATCCGATCTCGCGACAGGGGAAGCAAACACAGACATCACAACACGTACTTTTACGGAGCTTTTAGGGAGATCGTCTCACCGTAGCTGTCAATCTGATCAAAAGACGTGTTCAATGGCATTAAAACGAGAAAAAACGCGGCTGAATCGGTTGATCCATAGGTTGATAATGTGTCTGTGTAATAATTGTTTTCATTTATAATCCATAATTCTATTTTTATGTAAAAATCGGAGAGGAAAAGTTAGCTGCTAATGGTAGCCACCAGAGTTATCGCAGCTTCCGGTCTTTGCTATGCTGCAGTCTAACACACACACACATTACCAAATAAGGACTATGTGGGAGTTCCCCTCGATTCCATTGGCTCTGACGGTTGGAAAGAGATGTCACATGTCAAAATCCAGCAAGGGGGGCCAGAGATATGGAAAATCCACCCAAATGGCCCCAGAAGAGGTTTTTTGTTGCTAAATCTGTCTAAAAAGGTCAAATATCACTTGTTTTGCATCAATCTTGATACAGGGTACTTATTATATGTTGTACTTTGGATTCCTAAAGCTTTTAGTCTACTAACCCATCATCCAAGGGTAGTTTTTACTATAAGTACAAAATATGTTTTGGACAGACACTATAATTTACAGTTTTTTACCATGTTCAATCTGAATTTTCTTTAAAATAAAAAACATCTATATATATATCTAGCGGGGCGGGGCCTGCTGTGATCTGATCAAGAATTATTGTGATTGGTGGTTTGCTGTGCATGCAGGGGAAGTTCTACATACACCAACACATTAACAAATAAGGAGTGAGAGTGACGCGTAGCTAAAACCGGAAACTGCATACACTCTGGTGGCTACCATTAGCAGCTAACTTTTGTGCTCCGATTTTTACATACAAATTGAATTATGGATTATAAACAATTGCTTCAAAGCCACAGATACATTATTAACCTATGGATCAACCGATTCAGCCGCGTTTTTTCTCGTTTTAATGCCATTGAACACGTCTTTTTATCAGATTGACAGCTACGGTGAGACGATCAGCCATAAAAGCTCCGTAAAGGTACGCGTTGTGATGTCTGTGTTTGCTTCCCCTGTCGTGAGATCGGATCGATTAGATACTATACTTAAATAATCTGTGGAGACAATACCTTCATCCGGTTAAATATAGTTAAAAAAAACGCAATATATACCGCAGGGGGGAAAAAAATCGCGATGTCAGTTTTTTTCAATATCGTGCAGCCCTACCTCATATATCATTTACCAGGGCTGAAAACCAGAGGGAAATCAGAGACTGCATGGATCTGTTTCTTTGGTCTGGAAAATCTGCACATCTCAATCGCTCAGATACTTAGTTTTAGTTTAAGTAGTCTGGGGAAATGGCTGAATGGATTCTTGGAGAGTAGAGACAAACAGTATGGGAAATGAAATCAACATTTGATTGAGAATCACTGTACGGCGAAGACAGGCAGTACAATCAACTATGTACATTCAGTCTTGTTGGCTTGTTCCGAGTTAAACATGCTGGCATAGCTTACATGCTTGTCTCCACTATGGAAAGATATAACGTACAGAGTGTATGTATAGCTGCCGAGGGAATGTCAGAGAAAGTTTAGCAACTTATAAGTAGGTCTGTCTGAAATAGAAAATATGATACTGTAGCCTCAGTGATAGCTGTTAAAGTGGGGTTATATATGATATACCTATCATCGTGAGAGAGTTAAAGGAGTCTGTATGAAAGCTTTATACTGCAAAGAGTCTCCAGAGTTTCTTTCCTACATAAATATACACGATCTGACTGCAGTGAACTTCCATGAACTCCCAGAAATACCCAAGCAGGATGCTGGATCAGTGAGGACTAGAATGTCTAAGCACTCTCCTGGCAGCAAGAAAACAAATCTGTTTGCAGAGTAATCACCATGGGAGCTCCATAGTGCTAGAAAGCAAGGTTGCTGTTTCATTTTAGATTGCAATCACATCAACACAAGTCTTTAAATATTTAGATCACAGTGCCAAATTCTGAGAGAAATGTGTTACTGTTAGCCTTTGTAAATTACCAGTTTTTTTCACATGGAGCCTTAATGCAGTACAGAAGTTAAAATGTACGTATGATATACTGTAATCATTTTTATAATAACATATTTTATTTAATTTTATAGCAAGTGCTTTCATTTTGATACCTTTTGAGTGCATTACAAGTAGAAAGGTTGTTGTCTTTGTAAATAAACAGTCAAGCTAATTGTAGTCACTTTCACGTCTAAAAGGTATGCTGCAAACACAGCTCTTCTTAAATGTATGAACGTTTTTTTAAAAGGAAAAACACAACTTCCTTGTTGTTGATCCTTCTATAGGCCTCATCGATCAATAAGATGTTCACCAACTGAGGACACTTATTTTTAAATAGAGTGGGAATAATGAAAAGCAGAAAGGTCTGAGGAAAGAAGTAAAGGAGAATAAGAAATGTTTGATATTTGGGAAAGACAAGAAAGTGGTGACATCTAGTTTATTTGTTGCTAATAACAAGAGGAAACTGGAGAAAGTAGTTAAAGTGAGTGGATGTTATATGTGGTTAAAAAAGATGGGAGAGGGGGTACAATATAGAGTAACGGTATGGGGAAAATGAAAAGGAGAATATAATAGATTAAAGATAAATGAGATGGATGGAGTAAAAGAAAGATGGTAGTTTTAGAATGTTGTGATAAAATACCAGTTATGTGAATGCTGCTAGTAGCTTAACTACGCTATGAGTATTTCACCTATCCCTTCTAACCTCCCTCTGTGGCTTACATGTTTACACTGTCTGGTTTCCAGTAAAGAACTGTTATTTGAGAGAACTCTAAAAAACATCTTTACTCCCTACAGGTTAAATCTTTGGAAACTTATTTTTTGAAATCTTGGTGAAAAAATGCCCTTCTGTCCTCAGTTGACTCTGTCAATCCAACTGTCTGCCCTACTTTTAGATAATTTAATCCTACATATTACTCCGCCTTTTGAGATCCTTTCTGCACGCCAATATTCAAATTCTAGGAACACATGCTTTTATTGGAAAGAAAAGACATAGAGTACATTTTCGTGTTATTCTATCCTGTGCTGTGTCTTGCTTTACTACTCTACATAATTAAGTGTATATTATTATAGCATTGCTTCTTGATTTAATATTGAGCGAGTTGTGGATAAATCTAACTTTGTGTGGCATGCAGCTCAAAGTAGCAGTAAAATATAATAATAATAATAATAATAATGGGTTCCATTTATAAAGCACTTCATATTTGATTTAAAATCCCGAAGTGCTACAAGTAGTGAGCATGAACAGTATAAATAAACATTACACAACACGGTAGAATTAATAAAAAGCAATAAAAAATAAATAAAGGGTGATAAAAAGGTCTAGGCAAAGGCTCTTTTGAAGAGATGGGTTTTGAGGCCTTTTTTAAAAGCCTCCACGGTCTGTGGTGCTCTCATTTGGTCGGGGAGAGCATTCCACAGACTGGGAGCAGCCGAGCAGAAGGCCCGGTCTCCCATAGTACGGAGTTTAGTCCTGGGGGGTTTGAGGAAGTTGGAGTTGCTGGAGCGGGTGGTCCGCAAGGAGGTATGGGGGGTGAGGAGTTCCTTGAGATAGGGAGGGGCAGTTCCATGGACACACTGGTGGGTGAGGACGGAGATCTTGAATTCGATCCTCAGTTCCACGGGTAGCCAGTGTAGTGCTTTAAGGATGGGGGTGATGTGATCATATTTGCGCACCCTCATCATTATTCTCTTTCTTTAGTGAGATTTGATCACAGATGAACCCCCTTACTAGGGTCACTACTCTAAACTGACATTTGGCTAGCAGTTATAAATAAACAAGAACAAACACATACTCACATTTACAACCACATGTCTCCAATTCATATAACATGCATGCCACATTTGCAAAGACAGGGAGAACACACACATTTCACACAGGGAGACCACAGCTAGCAAGTGGTGCCTAACCTGTCTTGTGAGGTGATGATGCTAACCACTTCTTCACCGTGCCACCTATGAGTTTAGATACCATAAGGAACATTGTTGTTTTCTTTGTAAACACAAATATACCACTAGAGTCAAAGATGAATACACCAGTTCCCCTTTATCAAGCATTGAAGCCCTTGGAAAACAGCTATTTTTTTCCTTTCACCGACTTGGCTACTGCTGCTTGAATTCCTTCTTGAATCGATAGTGTAGAGGAAACTTCTGTGTAGCATGCAGTGGAGTCACCGACTCAGGAAGGAGACACGGGAAGAGTCGGAGCTTTGATGTCAAACCACTGTGATTTATTTGGAGTTGGTACCAGAGTATTCACATCACAAATCCAAGAGTCAGAGGTTCTGACTCCACGGTAGAGTTGCCACGTCAATTCTGGAGAGCCTCTCTCTTGCCAGCCCATCTAACTGGTTTCGCAGAGAGTAAACAACATATTTGAGAAGATAGCCTAAACAGTGTGGGAACACAGAGCTACTTGCTTCGGACACTTATGACCTCGAAGATTTTACCTTGGAGTCCACAAATACAGAGAAGGAAGTGTCCCAGTGTACCCACAACACAGACCATCTGTATCCCAGTATTGACCGGTCACAGAATGGGAACAATAACATTATTGGCTAAGCCGCCTGTGTCCTTAAAGAAGGTAAACAGACATCGAGGTTTGTCCTGTATGTTACAAATTGGCGTCTTATGATAATTATTTCCATAACAGATAGCACCTGTTCTTCTTTGGTCATGTAAGTGTCACAATTGATAAGGACAAACTCAATGGTTCAGGTATGAAAACCATCACACATATTCTACATTTACCTTGGCTGTCCACACTTGATATCACTTCCTATCTACATTATTGATTATGATCAATCCACATTCCCTGCATTATAAACAGGTATAACATATCTGTATCCATAGCTGTAAAAAGATAGGCTTTTAAAGTGATGAAAGGAGCAAAATACAACACAAAGACTCCAGTATCCAGATACTCCATATTCACTACATTTGCTTTATATTCACAAACATTTCTTTGACATGTTGCAGTTTTGTAATACCTTCTTTACAGCCAATAAATAAATATCATAGTTTAAATAATACACATTGAGGAGACCAGATAGTGAAGAAGTTGTTTTGTCTATTACAGACCAACAACTGAGCAGATTTTACAGTAGACGGTTCACATTTGCAAATGGCCACATCTGCATACACTGGATAGGGACTTCTGGGAAATTGCTTTATTCCCATTTGGTCTGTTATTGTTTGTGTGTTTCTCTGCTTTCTGACCCTGCAGCTGAGCCTCCTCTCTCATTCTCTGTGGGGGGGCTGCACATACCTGTGGGTTGATGGGTAAACCAACATAATGTGCAAATACAGCACAATACATCATATTCTAGCATTTGTGAAAATAAATATTCATACATTTTTAAAGGTAAACCATCTCAACTGGCAAGTTTACTAAAATGTATGATTTTTTTCCTGAACAACTGTTGTGATTTGGGGCAGAGCAGAGTACACTCACACTTCTCTCTTTCTAGCTGCTTCCTCCCCGTCCTCCCTCTTTATCTGCTCTGTTTCTCACTTTCATCTCCACCACTCGGTTTTCTTTCTTTTTTCCACAGATCTTTTTGTCTCTGTCTCCATTTCTCCATACACTCATTTTTGCTCACAATGTTGGTCATCCTTTAATCCCATTTTGGTCCTCACCTGCCTCTCCTTCACACAATTTGTTCTCTTTTTATCCCCCTCTCAGGATGACCCTCTTCAATGACTCACTTTCTTAGGCATTGCTTTAATCCTTTTTTTACTCTCTCTTATGTACACAAGCGGCCATCTGATCCTCGCTCTCACTCTTTCTTTCTTTTGTCCCTCTTTCCATCTATACTTATTTGATGCATGCACCTGCTCCCATAACCCTTTCTCCTCATCTCCTTAGGGAGTAGTGTGATTGAAATGTGTTATGTACGACCTTGTGTTTATTGTTACACAAACACACACACACACACTGACCCCAGGTGTTGCCTCTTCAATATCCCAGTCCCTCCTGTATGATTTGGTTGCGGGGTGAATTTAGGGTGAATATCACACACTCACACAAAGACACACACTGAAGTAAACCTCATAGATTAGATTTAGTCAATTGGGATAGTTGTTGGATTTTTTGTTGCTAAGAATGCACTCTGATACACACACACACACACACACACACACACACACACACACACACACACGCACACGCACACACACAGGTAGAGGTAATTTTCCTTTTGTGTACAGTGGGGTCAACAGTTGGTGGAATTCCTTATTGGAGAAACTCTTGAACATACACAGAAAAAACCATTTATTTTGGGGTCAGCTGTTGTGGTCAAATGGAATATATTTCCTTTATTGGATAACATATAAAACGGGCTTTTCATCTGTGGCCTGCAGATTGCGTGAAATAGTGTCATTATTACACTGATGTCACTGAGGGTCTATCAGAGAAACTGGAGGTAAAGGTGCATCCAGTGCAAATGTACTACTAGTGCTACCAAAACAACTACAATTTAAGATAATCAGAGATATACATGATGAACTGCTATTATAAAACTCAACCTTATTAAATGGTTTGAGCTCCTTCAATGCTGCTTCTAATTGATCAATATTCAGTGAATAAAGAGACTAAACTTCAGCAAATAATTTGCTTTCTCAATAACCGTAATATTACACAAATACCGCTCGCCATTTATCCAGCTAATCGGTATTTCGATACCGACCAATCACGTATCGGTATCAATTAAGTACCGGTTCTCGATACCCATCCCTCACTCAAGTCATAATTTTTTTGTTTTACCCTCATGCAGAATGTTCCCAGCCTCATCTTCACACTCCCTTGAAAGCTATAAATTCCAGACAGTTTGCAGGACACACACACACGCACACATGCACGCACGCACACACACTAGGGCTGTATCCGAATAGTCGTTTGTTGGAGTACTATTCGGGTTTCAATTTCGTTATTCGGATATTCGTTTGCACTGCGGCTGCCACATTTAATTTATTGAAAACTCTAATATCAACGTAAGAGCTTGGTCAGTGTATGTATGTGTATGATTTTCTTTTCACAAATGGATATTCAAAATCAAAAAACGACAGGATATTTGATTTTCGTCTTAAAATTGAAAAACCAAAATTGAAATACAAGGCGTTTTTCTTTATCATGGTCAAAAAGGGATTTACTAAACTTTAAAAACGGGATGATTTTCATTTTCTACTTCTCAAAACAAAAAATAAAATCACTAGAAAACAGAAACAAAAAACCCCCCCGTTTTTTCATATTCTGCTACCGGAAGTTGTCTTTTAAAATAAGAGCGCAGATGAGGACGGTCATTAGGTTTAGACATAGGCCTATTATATTTACATCCCTTAATAATATTCATTTTCTGGGCTCAATATGTGTCTTGGCTGTTTTCATTGTGAAAACAAATGGACCGTAGATTGACCGTCCTCATCGGCGCTCTTATTTTGAAAGACAACTTCCGGTAGCAGAATATGAAAAAACTGGGTTTTTTTTTGTTTCTGTTTTCTAGTGATTTTATTTTTTGTTTTGAGAAGTAGAAAATGAAAATCATCCCGTTTTTTAAGTTTAGTAATCACTTTTTGACCATGATAAAGAAAAATGCCTTGCATTTCAATTTTGGTTTTTCAATTTTAAAACGAAAATCAAAAATCCAGTAGTTTTTTGTTTTGAATATCCATTTGTGAAAAGAAAATCCAATGACCAAAACATACACTGACCGAGCTTGTGCCTCTTCGGTGGGTGCTAACACTTAACCATAAACATTATCGTTTACTTTCTCCGTCTTTATATGTAGTAGATCACTTTTCTCCGTTAATCTCCGTCACGTTGTTTCCATAGCAACAACAACTTCCTGTCAACAGCGCTAACTCTCCTTCAAAATAAAAGCATGTCCATACAAAATAGAAAGCTTAAGACATATACAACTGCAAGGAAAGTAACACACACAATGCAATATCCTTTTCAATTTCAAAGAACACAAATTGGATTATATTAACAAATAACTATAAAACAACAATACTGTAGAATAACAAAAATGATGCCGTGAATAAAACCGAAATACACGTGTTGAAGCGGTTCGCTGCTGATTACTACGCCCCCCCCCCAAGCCCTAACACACACGCACACGCACACGCACACGCACACACATATACACATACACACACACACCCTTCTCCAGGATGCTTGTCCAACCCTCCGGACCTGTTCTTCGTCAGATAAAAGATTAGTCAACAGTTTTTGTGCACATTCTGTTCTAACAACTTCTCACATAATTGCCTGATGGCCATGCTTTGCAAAAATAACCAAATCCCTTCCCCTGCCATTGGCTGCATCGCCATACCTATGCAAATCTTATGCAAATTTCATTTCCCAGAGATTTCCCAATAGCTGCATTCCTTTCTGTTGTAGATATTTCTGTGCACGTAAATGCTGAGTCATTAAAGGTTACCCCAGGCTACTTCCCCACACTGATGGAAAAACACAAACTGTGGAGCCAATAAATTATTAACTTAACATATCCCTAAAAGGATATCTACCCAAGACTCAAAATACATCTTCTGTGTGGCTGAAGGCCGTACTTTTAACTGCTTCATTTTCCACTGCCTTATGCATACGTTTTTATTCAGGACTAAATTGAACAATATTCTTTCAACATGTAAACATATCTGGCTTTTAGTAAAGCACAATTGTGTATCTTCTATATTCAGAGTCATTGTTAAGAACATTATTACCACTGATGTCACAAGAGTTGTTTTTTATGATCTAGGACAATGCAATCTTTTTTGAAAATGGAGTCTAGCAGTTGTTGCTTGATACATAAGATAAAAGGTCACTCATAAACTGCTGAAACCAAGAGTGTGACAGCCATCGTCAGTGCAGTCTGTAAACTGTGGTTTTATTTTGCTAAATGATTTTCATGGAGGAATAATACTGTCTCCATGCAGTAGTTTGTGGTGGCAACTGTTTAGATAGGGTTAGGGTTCCACAAAAAACACTCACCTCCCTCATTGGCTCAAATTTCTCTTTGCTTTTACCCGACAATTGTAGCAATTTTAAACAAACATGATGGTCCACAGAAGGCCTGTACCACAGCTGTAGCCCCCAGGGATGAGACTGTAAATTGAAAAGAGTTAGAAATGCTTTAAAACACATACCTTTTAAACAAGCTGAAACCTTTGAGTTGTTGACCTTGGCTTTTCTCTTGTACATTGTGTTTGTGAAACTCACTGGCAGTAGTAGAGACAACAGTCTGTGGTGTGCGTTTGCCACCAGTGTGAACGGCAACAGATCTTTCCATTTTCTCATACTGAAGTTTAATTAAATCAACCCTTACCCCCTGTCTGTGGAGAGACTGCTTTACTTGCATGATACAGTGTGTATCTTCTATGCTGATCTCATGCTGGATCAAGAACAGCTGCTGCCATTGTCCCTTTTAACTGAAAGGGCCAATGAGGTTAAAAGACACAAATACCAGACAATTAGTCATTAGTATGAGCATTTGGACAGAGTCCATGGCTGCCTTGCTTCAGTGAGGAAAACAAGGATTTGGAAATCATGTGAACAAGAGCTAGCTAGTTGTATAACACGTGTCATGGGCCAGCACAGTTAAAGTGGAGACTCCCCCTATTTATGGGATCACTATTTTATATAATGCTCAAACTACTGATAAATTACCAAAGTATTTATTTATTTATTTTTTTCGAGCATGTAAAACCAAAGAAAATACAAATGAAACAAAAGATGATACAGACATGATACAGTACTATACAAATGAATGCAATAACAAAACGAAATATTTAAATAATAATTGAATAATCTGTAGTCTGATAACAATAAAAAAAAAAAAAAATAAAATAAAAAAAAACTTTAGCTAATTACACGTCCGAAAAGGTATCAGGTACTTTAACATTTATTTACTCACGTTATTTAATCTGTGTATTCATATATAAATAGTTGTCGGTTGCTGCATTTATATATATATATATATATTAGGGCTGTCAGTCGATTAAAATATTTAATCGCGATTAATCGCATGATTGTCCATAGTTAATCGCGATTAATCGCAAATTAATCGCACATGTTTGATCTGTTTTAAATGTACCTTAGAGGAATATTTTTCAAGTTTTTAATACTCTTATCAACATATGAGTGGACAAATATGCTTTATGCTAACGTTTATTATCATTTGAACAATGACAAATATTCTCATGAATATTAAACACAACAACCTCTGAACATTACAAATATTCGCCTCAATTCAACCTGGAACCTAATACAATAAAAATGGTGTGTGTGTGTGTGTGAGATGGATCGTTGGAGCTATGTGCAACTCAAGGCATATGCTCGAACGGGAGCTGCCTGGACGCTGCAATCATGTTGCACTATCCGTGCTGAGTGTGCTGACTTCTCGTACAATGTCCCACTGTCTGGCTTCCTGCATAAAGTCAAGTGCTCGGCGCAGTTGTCGGCGAAATGTCGCTCCTCTGTTTTCATTTAAGCAGCTCCTTATATCCGTTAGCGCAGCTAGCTAGCACCAGATGCTAACAACAACAATGCACGTAAGGTCTCTCTCTCGCTCGCTCGAGCCACACATACACACACCCTCCCGGTCCTCCCAATAGCCAGTCGGTGCCTGCCGGTGAGCGTGGAAGTGTGGTCTGCCACAAGCGGGCGGCAGGAGCGGGGCTGTCAGCATCAGCTTGTAGATGGTATTTTAAACTCGATGCGCTCTGAAACTACGGGGCGGCCGAGGACAAAAAATACACATGCGTTAATCGCGTTAAAATAATTAGTGGCGTTAATTTTTTTTTCCTTTGACAGCCCTAATATATATATATATATATATATATATATATATATATATATATATATATAAATAAATACACAGGTGCATCTCAATAAATTAGAATATCGTGGAAAAGTTTATTTATTTCATTAATTCAATTCAAAAAGTGAAACTCATATTATATGGATTCATTACACACAAAGTGAAATATTCCAAGGCTTTATTTGTTTTTAATCTTGATGATTACGGCTTACAGCTAATGAAAACACAGAAATCAGTATCTCAGAAAATTATAATATTACATCAGACCAATACAAAAAAATATTTTTAATACAGATATGTTGGCCTTCTGAAAAGTATGTTCATGTGTATGCACTCAGTACTTGGTTGGCCACACTGCCAAAAGTACTAAGACCTGGTTTAGTGACCATTGAATTACTGCGCTTGATTGGCCAGCAAACTCGCCTGACCTTATTGTCAAGAGGAAGATGAGAGACACGAGACCCAACAATGCAGACGAGCTGAAGGCCGCTATCAAAGCACCCTGGGCTTCCATCACACCTCAGCAAAACCTTATAATTATAAACCAGCTCCTTTTGGTTTAACTGTTTTCTGTAGTTATTTGTCTTTATAGTTTGTAGCTATGTACTTGTAAGTTGTGCTGACTCTGTAAATAGGATTGTTTTGCAGATGGTGTGTGTGTGTGTGTGTATTAAATTGATGGAGTGCTTGTTGTTGTTGGTCTGGAAAGCCTCCCTGGGGACAGAGAGGAGACAGCAACCACACAGCTGTGACCCCTCCCACTAGTATGTGCGCCTGTGTGTATGTAGTGCTTGCCTATACAAATAAAGGTAGGCATACTGGGCACCCTCTGCCAGCTGAACTTATTCTCTACTTGTCTTGTCTCTTTCTCTTACTGTCACGTCCCCCCAGAAGAAAGGATGACTCCCCGCAAAACACAAAGGCCCAAACAAACAAACCCAAAACAAACACATGAGTCATGTCCTACCAGTGTGACTCAATTCATTCTAGTGCTTTTACAAGACCTGCAGCTGTGCTACAGTTATTATGAGACTTCATCAAATCATCAGGGCTCGACATTAACGACTGCCCGATGGCCCGGGCGGGGCCATCTAGTATTTAGCTCGGGCAATGAAGCCTCACCTGCTGGTTGCCCGATCGGGCAATCTATTATGCCAGTATCATGCAGCTCGCGGATCCAGTAATGAGTGACCCGACAGTAAAACTAAACATATCTATAACTAGTTCAGGTAGTTTGAGAGGTAAAATAGCTACGTGTGATATTCTAACCTGAAGTGTGTGTTTTGTCCGCTCACCGCTGCATGTGATCATGCAGAGCTGCGTGTCGACTCGTCAGCAGCAGCTGATCTCTCTTTCCCGTCAGATTAGACTTCACTCGCGTTTATGTCCATATCGATCAGATCCAGCTAGTTCTAGCTAATGATATGACTACCTGCTTATTAAAAGACACCTAAACAATAAGTGTCGCTATGCAACCGGGTGAGGCCACAAAGTATAGCGCAGCATTATGCATTTGTTTACATGCCCACCGGAACCCCGAAGCATTACCAACAGATCAACGCACAATCAACCCATACAGGACATCTCTTTCTCCACATTAAGTGTTAGACATTAGAGTTGACTATTCTTGTCTGTCACATACTCTTTTGTCTGTCACATAAGTGGCTCAACTGAAGCGGTATTGCGCTAAAGGGAAATTATTTTGACCGGACATTTTGACCGGACATTTTGACCGAAGAGATTTAGATTTTCCGGCTAACGGGAACTCTGACGTCGCCATTTTGTGTGCTTGGCGGATGCGCTCGGCTCCTCTCGACTGCTGCTCGGGTCTGCTCGGTCAGCTTCCGGATGAGGAGGCATTCGTTCGACCAACTTACAGTAGATAACATTACAAACATTTTTAATAGGGGCCATAATAGTGTAAATAATGTTTGTTTTGGCATTAATAACTGAATGTAATGTTTTCTACTTTTTTACATCTGGGAAGGCATTTGCCTTCATCAGATGGAAAGTGTCTTGACCAACAACTTAAGTGTTTCATTAAGTGTAAGCATCTAAGACTTGCAAAAATCTAAATGTTCTATGGGGAGGCCCCCCAAACCCTTCGTGCGTCATTTTGTCCGCGTGCATTTTTCAGGGCAATCTCTATTGGGCTCAGGGCCATCTGTAAATTAGCTTAGATGGCCCACAGGGCCATCTCCCAAAATCCTTAATGTCATGCACTGAATCATGCAAACTCACCTCAAAGCAGTGTTGTAGTCAAGTCACCAGGTCTCGAGTCTGAGTCACTCGAGTCCACCACTCTTCTAAAGTCTAATAGAAAGTCTAATAATTCCAACTATTCAAACTTACAGACACCCACATTATTTTCCAAGTGGTCAACTTTCACACTGCAATAGATCATTAATGTCCTTATGTTTTTTAACACGCATTATTCTGAATGTGCTACTAAAGGTCCTGACACACCAAGCCGATTTCGGCTGTCGATAGATGTCTGGCCGTCGATGAGCGTCCTGTCGCCCTACTCAGATTGATGTGTCCCGCACCGTCGTGTCTTTTCGGCCGTGCTGTCAGCCTCCGCTGCCGGCAAAATAAATCACTCTGATTGGCTGTTCAGCTTAGCGAATCAGTGCATGAGAAGCAAAACGGAAGTGAGGTACGCAAACAAACGATTAAGAAGTCACACACACAGACGGCTATTATTTTTCAAAGGCTGATACCGCCAGTACCGTGCTAAACATGTTTTCGATTATAAGTCGTTATGTGAAACAGTCTGTGATGGACGAGAGTGAAAATGGAACGCACACTATTTGTTGTTTGTATACATCACGCAGTCTGTCTTCCGGTTGCCTCTTTTGAAGGACGAATACACAGAGTTATTGCCACTCACGCATGCGCAGTGCGTACTTGCTACTTGGCTGAAGTCTTTGCGGTGTGTTCCAGTGCGACTTTCTGGCCAAGACGCAGGAGACGTGAGGCGATACAACAGTCGAGTCCGTCGGGACGTATTCTTTGGTGTCAGTTTGGTGTGTCAGGGCCTTAAGATGTTTATGGTTCAGTCAAAAATATCATAAATGTAATTGGTCTGAAAACTGTGTGTGTGTGTTTGTGTGTGTGTAGGTATGTGTATACTATTTTTAAAGACTTGTGTATCGAGAAGAACAATTTACCTAAGGCAAGGTGTGGTTAATAAATTCCCCTTTCTCCGCATCCTGGGACCTGCTGTGTGTGTGTTACAGTGCTGGTGTGTATCACGCTAACTATAGGAAATACAGTGTGAGTGGGGTGTGTGTATGCTTGACTGCAGCAGGGAAGTGAAATATCTGGTTCAGTGTGGCGTAAAGGAGCAGGCTTCTACCTCCCCACCATCGCCATGCCATACGGGGGTATGGCATGGCGATGGTGGGATTATCTGTCTGTGTGTGACGGCTTTTCTCGCAGTGCCATGCAAAGCCTGCCACCATCGTCTGGAGCTGCAGGCGGGCTTAACATCACACAGCTGTGTGTGTGTGGTCGATTGAACGTATGTGTAAATGACCTTTTTAGTTTAAGTAACTGGTCAAAAGGTCAAAAATAGGCATTTTGTAATGATATTTTTTAGTTATTACTAACTTCTGACCCGTTGGTGGGGTCCCATGCAAATTCACCAAGGTCACAGCCTATTGATATACATGTTATTATCCAGCATGCACACCCTGTTTTATAAAAGACATGTCGAACAGCAGCCAAAGTATCTCAGTCTAGGTACTTGGCCTTGGAACCAAAGGGTTGCCAGTTCAAGTCCAGATCGAAAAAAACAAAATCACGTAGTTTGCCTTGAGCAAGGCACCGGACCCCCAACTGGCGCCTATTCACCCTGGCACCTCTCTAAATGCATGTGTATTTGTACTGTGTGTGTATTAAATGATGTTTAAACAGTGGAAAATTGAATTTACCCCAAGGGGAATCAATAAAGTTCAATCTTAATCTTGCATGTTTTTCTATACTAATGAAAACAACTGTTAACTTTCACAACTTTATTAAGACAGCACATTGATAAACAGCTGTTGGTGCTATAATATTAGCTATAATTAAAAGAAGTAAAGTACAAAATATAAAATATTATTTGAGTCAAGGCATAGGGAAATAAATTAAAGTGCCACAACAAACAAAGTCTAGTTAACACACATAAACATTTAATGTAACCTTAAAATGTTGCCTATATCTACCACTCCGAAACATGGCTTCATTTACGTACATGGAATGAAGACAGTATTGTTTTGATATTATCATGTGTGAAGGAGACAGTGTTGTTCTTTTGAAAGAGAGGTTAATTTCGTTTACAGTTTAGAGTCTTGTTTAAACGACCGATACGTGAGAACATTTTGGTGTGACATTTTGAGGACATAATAATGACCCACTGCATTCTTCACACAGGAACTATGCCAGAAACCAATTCATTATTTTTACCTTTTTTTTCGGTTTCCCTATGCTTTGTTGAATCCATTGTTGTACAATTTATTCTGTGTCATTTTTCATTGGTATAATCTTAGTATTCTAGTGATTGTCATGAAAAATAAAAATGTACTTTCTCTCTTTCTACAGATGACCCAACTGACGCAGACCTGTGGGTGCTCAACAGCTGTACCGTGAAAAACCCAGCAGAGGACCACTTCAGGAACTCAATCAAGTAATGACAAAACATTTTCCGAACAAACACTATCTCCTATTTTCTATTTGATCTTGGCAGTAGAAAACGGTTAATTTGGTAAAAGATATTCGTAAGGGCTAGTTTGATTGGCTTGTTCAATGAGAAGCAGTAGATAAGAAAACAAACAACAAATCTGAATTATCTAGATGTAGCTTTTCCATTTTGCTTTTAGCTTCCCCTTTAAGACCACAAGTTATATTAAGTTGCTATATGTTTGAGTAGATTCCAAGTCATTCCAAGTTTTGTATGAGATTAAATGATTTAGTCAGAATAATACAATATTATTTTGCACACTGCAAAAAGCCTGCTCAAATTATAACAGCTTCACCCATCAACAAATATAGAGATACACACATACGATTAAAATAGAGTAAAGTGATTTAGGTTCTAGAATGTATTTTGCTTTTCCTCACCACAACACCAAGTACAGCTAAGAGAAAAACATTTGATACTTTTCTCATGCACAACATGTGCTTGTCTTTTTGTTTGTGTGTTACAGTCCATGTTTTCAGCGTGTTGCTCAATGTCAGTTTCCACCTACTCACTGTTACACGCACGCAGGTACACACACACACACACACACACACACACACGTACACACGTACACACGTACACACGTACACACGTACACACTACACACGTACACACACACACACACACACACACACACACACACACACACACACACACACACACACACACACACACACACACACACACACACACACACACACACACACACACACACACACACGGGAGGGCGAGTAAGAGGGAGAAAGACATATTTGCATAAACACAGGAAATTAAGATGGAAACGGTTTTGCATTTTGATTAATATAAATCCATCAGGGGCACACACACCTGGCATGTGTGTGTATTTGTGGGAGGGAGAGAGAACGGAGTCACTGGGTTGACTAAATCATGAATTTACTATTGAAAACAGTTCTTAGATTCACTTCTCATTCAGCTCATTACAGACTGAAAGCAGATGATATCATCATTATTCTATCTTGTGATCTTAATAACTTTTCAATGTAGTCACTATTATCGGATACATCTTTAAAAGTAATTTTACTGTAAAGTTTTAAATAACATGGGTTAGAACAGTGTTTTTCAACCTTTTTTAGGAAAACTAACAACCAAAATGTTACTAAATGACACATTGTAGCCTAATACAGCATATATGTAATGATCATTTAATGACAAGTCTCTCAATTTGGCTGCGAGTTCAGCTCCTAATATAAGTAGTTAGCTTTGAGAGCCCTCTCTTTGTGGTTTTTCTCCTAAAAGTTTCCCGTTTCTCGCAGGCAAACTAAATAGTCTATGTTTTAGTTTTGAAGTGACAGGTGTTTTGTTTGGAATTTACGTTTTTAAAGGGGACCTATCATGCAAAATGCACTTTTGTACGTCTTTTATACATAAATATTTGTCCCCGGTGTGTCAGGGAACTCACCAAATGTCAGAAAACACAACCCTCTCTCTTTTCCTCCATACCCAAATCCCTAAAAACGGGGCTGCAACGGATCTGATACAGACTGATCCAGATTTTAAATATCTCTGACGTCAGAAACGAGGAGCTCCGCCTATATGGGCTACTCTCCACCTATCAGAAGGAGACAGCCACAGCTGTCACTACCCGATCCGTACCCCTGCCCGATCGGTACTGCGCATGTGCGAGATGGTCCGCCATATTGGACAACTCCGGACGGCAACCCAAGATGGACACTTGACACAGTGGCTTTTAGCAAAGCTCAAAAAGAAAACTCGAGAGAGAGAGAGATGAGTTATTGTTATTACAACGTGACTTCACTATTATTTAACAACTCTTTTTATTGGGTTCTTTTATTTGGGGTTAAGTACATTGTCAGAATAAGTGAGAAATGGATTTAACTTCTGTTAGACAGCTATCATACTGAATAAATATTTACTGTGAATGTATGCAAAAATGTATGGCATATGGCTGTCTAACAGAAGTTAAATTAATTACTCAATTATTCTGACAATGTACTTAACCCCAAATAAAATAACCCAATAAAAAGAGTTGTTAAATAATAGTGAAGTCACGTTGTAATAACAATAACTCATCTCTCTCTCTCTCTCTCTCTCTCTCTCTCTCTCTCTCTCTCTCTCTCTCTCTCTCTCTCTCTCTCTCTCTCTCTCTCTCTCTCTCTCTCTCTCTCTCTCTCTCTCTCTCTCTCTCTCTCTCTCTCTCGTTTTCTTTTTGAGCTTTGCTAAAAGCCACTGTGTCAAGTGTCCATCTTGGGTTGCCGTCCGGAGTTGTCCAATATGGCGGACCATCTGGCACATGCGCAGTACCGATCGGGCAGGGGGACGGATCAGGTAGTGACAACGGCCATTGCCGTTAGAAAGCGCTGGAGACACTGTAGTACATATGCCAGGCCTGTAGGTGGCGCTGTAGTCTGCCACAAAAGCAGCGAAGAAGACTTCTCACAGATTCAGCCCTTGCAAAAAACAGGGCTAAAAAAGAGCAAATAGAGCGAAATGAGGCATGGCTAAAATGCATGATCTGTTTGGTATTTTGATTTTTTTTTTCGAAGGCATGTTTTATATAGGTATGGCCCTACAATATATTATTCAAATATAGCATGATAGGTCCACTTTAAGCTAGCTTGGGTCCATTGCACTGTTGGATTTATTTTGCAGCAACTAAATCATATTTTATGTAACCCTTCCCACGGCACACCTGACGATCTTTCACAGCACAGTGGTTGAAAATCACTGGTTTATGGTAATGTGAAATCCAGCTAATCCACCTGAGCCTGTCTCTAGGGGTCATTAGAGGAACTACATGTAGCAAAGATCTAGACTTTTTAGACTTGTGTCTCAACATATCATAAGTGGATATATTTAACGCTAATTGAGTATTTATTAATATCGTTTAAAGGGGACCTATCATGCAAAATGCACTTTTGTACGTCTTTTATACAACAAATCCGGGGCTTATCCGGGGCTTAGCCCCGGATTTGTTGGGGGGGGGGGGGGGTGCAGGGGTAAAGTGCTATTTTTTACAAGTGGGGGGGGTGGACCGAACATCCTTTAGGGGGGTCGTCGCCTCCTCTAGGGGGGTCCGGGGGCATGCTCCCCGGGAAGATTTTATTATTTTATTTTGAAGTTAAAAGCATTATCTGGTGCACTTTGAGAGCAACATTAACCCTACCTTAATAATACCTTAAAGCAGACAAAAGGCACTGGAGAACACTTATTCATTAACACCCTTTAATGAAGCAAACTAATGCCTTAACTCACTCAAATACAGTCGTTTACTTATTTCGGTGAAACTAATGTGCGTAGAGTTTTAAAGGATGCGGAAAGTCTCCCCTTGATTCTGGCGCATTGCTTATCGTTTTATAGATCTATTCCATGGATGTATAATAAGAACTGGATACAGCGTGGAAGGCGGGGCCTCATTCATTCCTATGAGAGTTGCTCATTGGCGCATGGATGACAAAATGGCCCAACTTTTGAGAGATTGAAACGTCACAGATTACCCAGCATGCCTGAGAAGTACCCGTATGTGCACTCATAGAGCATGCGCAACTTTAACCACGCCTCCCAAAAGGCTCGTTCACATCTTCACATCAAGCACGTCAATTTGCGTACACGTAACAGCACCGCACGTTCTGGATTGTTATGATGGATTTGATATGAACGAATAACGAGGCGGCTGCGGCAGTTAGCAGCTAGCGGCTAGCCAGTGTAACGTCCGAGCCATTAGTAATTATGTGTACGTACTAGGGGTGTTGAAAATAATCGTTTCTACGTTGCATTGGGATGCGGACGTGGACGATTCGGTCTCGATGCAGTGACGGAAGATAATCGGTTATAGCGTAGTAACGTTGCTTCCTGATTTTCCGGCCGCGGCTTTACTATAACGTTTTTTTTTCTGTCACTTTAATATCAAATCGGTCGGTGACGCAGAGATCAGGGAACAGACGTGACAGCGGCACAGCAACACCAAACACGGAGTAGTCTGCTTTATCCACCAACCCAACACCACCAGTCCAGAACCAACAGCAGAAGGACCCGCTCTGAATCACTCCGTGTCGCTGCGGCACAGGGATTTATGTTTTTCAAAAATAATCGCGTTACAATCATGTCAGGTTTTTGGTGGATTTAATTAAGTCTTGGATTTCAAAGTATGAATGTCCTCTAGCAATTTTCAGACGATATACGTGTGTAAAGTTTGTGAAGGCAGGAGGAAAAAAGCTTCCGCGATCACCGTCTCCTCCGTTCCTCCAAACCCCGCCCCCTCCCTGAAAATAATGAGTGACAGGCTGATAGTGACCCGATAGAAACTTTATTATTCACTTAATCACTGAGATATAATGAAGCTAATTTAATCTCATACATTCATGGGATGTATGCAACAGTAAGACAGAGAATGTAAGTGTGCACCCACATGCAGTATTTTTGTTTGTATATGCTATTGTAAATACTCCTGTTGTCTGATGTGTTCAGACTCAAGTCCTGTGTGTGATGCCACATTCAGGACATTCAGTGTCCTTTTTTTAACAGAAGACCGTTGCTAGAAGCTGCAGCTAGACTGCAGAAGCATTATTTTTTTGTTTTTGAGGATGGAACAATTTCGCACACAGATATAGGGAGGCTAGACCTATACAATTCATTTATTTTGGTTTATAAATGAATGTCAAGACATTTATGTTATTGATTTCTGAAGCACTTTCTAAATAATAAAAAGAGAGTTCATATGTATTTACTGCATGTATGCATTGATGAAAAATAAGCCATGTGCAGTAATATAGAAAATTGAGGATGCAACGCATTGGTATGAATCGGGATGCATTGGGATGCATCGGGATATCGAATTGAATCGAATCGTTGACAGGATAATCGTAATCGAATCGTGAGACCAGTGAAGATGCACAGCCCTAGTACGTACACATCAATCGTTATGTACTTTTATATTACGCTGATGTAACACGATCTAGTGATGGTTTTGTTCAGCATTGCCAGCTTCACTGTTGAGCTTTATGGTGTGCCCAACATTCTCCTGTGCTCTGAAATCAAAATGTGGATAGGCTACGCATAATAAACAACACTAAAATAAACACTACAATACAACTTGTTATTTGACACACACAAGGTTGTTCATTTGTGTGTATAAATATACAACACAGGCTATATACATATATATATATATATATATATATATATATACATATACAAGTATAATTAATACAACTGTTCATTTGATTAGAGCTTTGACACATGTATCTTTATTAATATATGTATAAGTATGACGATTTCCTCGAGTGATATCATATTGTGACGGCCCCTAGGCCTTAGACTCAGGTCCCTGGTTAGCCACTCCCCCAAATCAGGAGAGATTGCTGACACCTGATTTGGGTTGACAGCTCAGCTACAAGTATGGGTGCCTGAGCAGTCAGTCTTTCTCTCCTCTTGGGTTGCTTGGCTCTACTGGACCTTGGTTTGTTTGTCCTTTCTTTATATACTGATGCATGTTCACACACCCACACACTACACACATTACTGATTAACTGACTTCATAGTTAATTTAGTTTCTTTAAATAAATGCACTTCAATTGGATGAATCATGTGTGGTCTCCTTCCTTTGTCCGTCCTTGAGCCAGGGCGTGACAATATGGTATAGCTAATTAATCTGGGTAAATGTGTTGTGCCCACACGCAAAGGTTGTAAACTCTGGCTTATCCCTGCGTGGTATTATAGTAATAGCAAACAGCAACGTTCAACTCCTTTAATGTTATATTGCAAGTGCAATAAGAAGCTACAGGGACGTTAATCTACGTCGGTAATATTAACTTTATTTAATACAAGATTTGCATCATACAGCCCATGTAGTATAATATTTTACAAATGACGAATTACAGCAAACATGTGCAATATATTAGTGCTGGGGGGAAACGATTATTTTGAAAACGATTAATCGGGCGATTATTTGATCGATTAGTCGACTAATCGAACGATTATTTTTCTGTTGTTCAATTCATAAAAAACGTAATGTAAAAAAAACGTAATGTAAACATTTTTTTTTCACAATACTGTGTCTCAGGGGTTCTTAATATTTAAGAATCTATTAATGTGTTATACCAGATTAACGGAAATAATCTCAGCTAACTGACGATACAAACCATGTTTACCAACAGAAAACACAAGTCTCATAAGAAGCAAACTAAAATGCTATCTAAATTACCCCTGAGCGAAAAATGCTAACGGACATTGGCACAGAACTCAAGATAAAAGTACCCTTATTACTTATCGTAGCTGCACATACAATATATCCGATTAAAGATAAGACTCCACAGATTATGTAGGTACATAGTATCATCACTGAGTGATCCGGACTCGCGACAGGGGAAGCAAATACAGTCATCACAACACGTACCTTCACAGAGCTTCTAGGGAGATCGTCTCACCGCCGTAGCTGTCAATCTGATCAAAATACGTGTTCAATGGCATTAAAATGAGAAAAAACGCGGCTGAATCGGTTAATCGATAGGTTTTTAACGTCTATGTATAAACAAATTATTGAATTTATAATCCATAATTCCATTTTTATGTAAAAATCGGAGAGCAAATGCTAGCTGCTAATGGTTGCCACCACAGCTAGCTGCTGCTTCCGGTCAAGCAGCAGTCTCAGTGAGATATAAATATATAAATATCTTTGCGTTTTGGACTAACTTTAAAATATTCCCATGCTTTTGAAGACCTAGGGCGAGATGTTTTCGTTTGAGGGCTTCGTGCGCAATCCTGTGAGGAGGAGGTGGTAGCCGTTTCAGTCTCCATTGTGTTAGAAGTGAGATTGCGAACTGCTTGTTGCTTTGGGTGACCCACGTGTGTGTGGCGACCATATATACAGTCTATGGTGGCGACGCGTCGACGCGGAAATATGTCGTCGACGATATTTTGAAGTCGACGCGTCGCTACAGCACTACAATATATCCATTATTACAGCTCCGTGGGCATCCAGTAAGGCGATATGGGTCCGTTCTTATTGTGCATCCATGGGTAAAGGTAAAACCATAGTAGTACTGAACACGTCACATCACATGAACGTGCCGGGCAGCGCGGTCCTGTGGGTTAGATGCGCGTTCATAATGCAGAGGGAAATAACTCTCAGAATAACGTTATTAGCACATTTTTACAACTTGAGGAATGAATGTTTTTAATAAGGGCTATACAAGTGTTCATACTGGGTAGTTTTTTAGTTTAAAAAAAATTATTCAACGATTTACAGACCACTCTTTCCCCATGTAAGTCAATGGGAAAAAGTGTTTCCGGGTCTGGCAACCAAACGGAAGTGTAGTACCGCCGTTTGGCCACCACGAATATTTTCATCTGAGTCCGGCGCACTTCCTGGGGGCTTGATCGTTCTTATTATACATCCATGGGCTTTGTCACTACCCGATCCGTACCCCTGCCTGATCTGTACTGCGCATGTGCGAGATGGTCCGCCATATTGGACAACTCCGGACGGCAACCCAGGAAGGACACTTGACACAGTGGCTTTTGGCAAAGCTGAAAAATAAAACGAGAGAGAGATGAGTTATTGATATTACAACGTGACTTAACTATTATTTAACAACTCTTTTTATTGGGTTATTTTATTTGGGGTTAAGTACATTGTCAGAATAAGTGAGAAATGGATTTAACGTCTGTTAGACAGCCATATGCCATACATTTTTGCATACATTCACAGTAAATATTTATTCAGTATGATAGCTGTCTAACAGAAGTTAAATTCATTTCTCACTTATTCTGTCAATGTACTTAACCCCAAATAAAAGAACCTTGGGGTTTAACAGGTTAGCAAACATGTTTAGCTCAGCATCAGCTATGTAATGTTAACTTGCTACTAGCTTTGTAACCATAGACTGTATATATAAATGGACGTAGTGTCCGTGACGTCACCCATAGGATTCTGCAGAGTTGCCGAGAAGCCCTTAGTAGGCGGAGTCGGCCACTAACGGCTCGACTGTGACGTCAGAGTCTAATCCCGCCTGCTCCAAATAAGGGCAAAGAGGCGGAGCCGAGGCGGGACCCGCTGCCTCCGAACTGGAAGTAAACAGAGCTAGCTCAGGCTAAGAAGCTAAGCTAACATGAAATACATGCATACCAAGTTACTGCTAACAGTGTAGTTCCCCTATATCAGGGGTGGGGAACCTTTTTCCTCAAGGGCCATTTCAATTTTTTCAACATCCTCCGAGGGCCGTAC
This sequence comes from Gymnodraco acuticeps, assembly GCF_902827175.1. Classification (NCBI taxonomy): domain Eukaryota; kingdom Metazoa; phylum Chordata; class Actinopteri; order Perciformes; family Bathydraconidae; genus Gymnodraco; species Gymnodraco acuticeps. The sequence continues at coordinate 1,763,782 of NW_022992336.1, read as the reverse complement.
AAATTATTGACCTCTGCTTAAAAAAACTAAAATCACAGCCCATTTATTTCTTCTTTCTTTCATGCTGTGCAAAGAAAAAGCAACCTCTTAATCCAGATATCTCACCATGACTCGCGCATGCATGCACGAGCACGGTTGTGGCATGATCACCAAAACAGAAAGATATGGACACAAGATGTGTGCAAATGTATTTAGTTTCCTATCCATGTGGACATGATTTAAGTGGGGGGGGGGACCTAACCTCCTCTAGGGGGGTCCGGGGGGCATGCTCCCCCGGGAAGATTTTTTTTTAAATGTTGAAGTTAAAAGCATCAATCTGGTGCACTTTGAGAGCAACATTAAGAGATCTATGGAAACATCTCTCAACACCCATATGAAACAGACCTGTAAGCATATTTACTTTTTCTTTATGGATATTTTACAAATCACTCCCCTTTCAAACTGTATTCTTGTTTATTAATAACAACTATTTTTTACTGTCATATAGTATTTTATACCCGTTTACTTTATTCTCTTATTTTTTTATAACTATAATGATCATATAAAGATGTGCCTTTACCTCACTGGTTGTAGAAAAAGCTTCTTATATTCGTTAGCATAGCTAGCTAACCAGATGCTAATAACAACAAAGCTATTGACTGTATGATCAGTATGACAGATGAACAGATCGCCACTGGGCTTTCAACTAAAGACACAGACACGCAAAAACTGCGGCATGTGTACGGCTCCTTATCTGAAGTGCCGAGCCACGTTCTGGTGCTCTCCGTCAGAACGGCACCCCTGTCAGACAAGACATAATACCACGGCTGTGTTGTGTTCAAGGACCCTGACCTTGGCCAGGAAAAACAGGCACTCGCTTGTTTAATTTTTTTGCGGTCTAGATTTCTTAATTTTTTTTCTTTTTTGTGTGTGTTTATAAATTACCTCGAGGGCCGTACCAAATTGTCTCGCGGGCCGTATACGACCCGGGGGCCGGAGGTTCCCCACCCCTGCCCTATATAAACTTTACATTCATAATCAAATGAGACAATCTGCAAGAGAATTAGCTATATTTTGTTATTCTTAATGCTTGTCATTCACACGTTGAGAAAAGACGGACTCCACCGCCCGGACCTAACGGAGCCGCAGTGGGCTAGCTCCGGGATGCCGGCTGGAGCTAGCCCCCTGCGGCTCCGTTAGCTCCGGCGGCCACCACTGGGATAATTGGGTCCCCTATTAACATTTGCTCCCGTTTAGCATTATGGGCGTCATAGCCATAGACTATAAAAGTCTTACCCAAGGCTGAATCATAAACTAAAATGTATGTATAAAGGGTTACGTCCTTAGCTGGCTAATAAGTAGCAAGCTAAGCTACCAAGCACACAAATACCTGTGAACGGGGTTAACATGTATAATATTATAATTTTAGACTTCTTGGAAGTTCTGTTAGTACATTCAAGCGCACAGCACAACATTTTAATTGTCTGGTATTTGTAACAATACTCCCTAAAAGGCACAATCACCACGAACACGGCTAAAGGGTCAAGTACAGTAACTACAATTAACTAACGTTGTAGCCTCTATGGTTGTAGCCTAGCAGAGTGGACAAGTTGCTGTTAGCTGACAGTGAGGCATGTACATGTCCATCAAAGTGACCACGCCCTAATTTATGCAAAAGATTTAAGGCTTAATATTAATTAAACAGATGAGTTGAGAAAAAATTCACCCCCCACACAGTAGTCATGAAGGGGGAATCTAACTATACAGAGAATATGGTTTTTTGAACCACGATGTAAACATGTTTATTTCTGCTGTAAAGTTGGGCATTTTAACATGGGGGTCTATGGAAATTGCTCCCTTCTGTAGCCTGCTCCTACTGGCCACTAGATGAACTGCAGTGTGTGGCACTTCCGTATTGGCGTCCCGGCTCTTCCCCAGAGTTTGCCGCTTGTTTGTAACTGAATATTTAAAAAGATGAGTGAATGTTTGCTTGTCACACTCGTTTGCGTTGAGTGACGTTGACATCCAACTCTTGACATGACATAAAAAAGGTCGGTAACGTTAATCATTACGTTCCGCTGCTACTACTGGCTAACGTTAAATGTAGAAAAATACATACATAAATACATCTGTCGGTTTATAGGCAGGTTACAGGTTTATTGTTGACCACGTAACGTTAATGTTACAGGTTTATCAGGTTACCATTACACTGGGTTTGAGTGAGAGGATAGAGGAATATGTTTATTTATAGTAGACTTAAAAGATGTCAGTAGAGACCCAGTGTAATTAAACAATACGGTTGCAGAGGTCAAACATTTTTGTCCACTGGCCAAATGGCTAGCCTAGTGAATGTTGAAATGTTACCAGCCACTCAATAGATTGCCATTGTTATGTTTGGCTGGTGCGTGCAACATACAGTACCAGCCACTTGCATGATTTACCAGCATTTGGCTGGTAAATGGTGTTAATGGTAGATATCTCGTTTGGAACAGGTCATGTTTTAATATCACCAGTTCAGTATATTTCAGATAATATTGCAGCAATAGTTTTTTAGTTGCAAATGGCACAGAACAAATGTTTACTTTTAAGTACTTTTAACACAGTTTCCCTGTGGGGGATTTGTGATACTGATTTCTGATTCTGAAGTGTTTTGCTTATAAGTTGTTTGTATTTAGCTAAAGTGTGATGTTTTTCCTCATATTGCATTACAATAGCCTGTTTAAAGTGATCATATAACAAACAACTAATCAGTACTGATACTGTATTAGACCCTCCAGAAAAACGCGGGCAAAAATCCTTGATTATGCGAGCTAAAATCCTTGATTATGCGATCAAACATGCAGGGTTTTATGTGATTTTATGCGGTGAAATTGCGGGAAGTTGTGAAATATGCGGAAAGTTGCTAAATATGCGGAAAAAATAAATATTGGGATGTCTTATTTATTTATTCTCTCTCACACACAACCTGCCACTAACGTTAAACCCCTTTACTATACAATTAAACACATTCAATGTTTATTTATTGTAAAAGCAATTGGGCTATTTTAATCACACTCTCTCTCTCTCTCTCTCTCACGCACACACACACACACTTCTCTGCCTCATTCTGTTTTCATTTCATTTTCGTTATCTGACCAGCTTCAATCTTGTAGGCTTCTCACCTAGTTTCTTGTAGCCCTCGAAAGGGTTTTGGAGGTTGATGCCTCGGTGAACGTGAGTTGTTTGGCATTCTTGTCCGCAGCAGCAGAAAGCATGTTCGAATGTTTGAATGACTCAAAGTGGGTCGTCACCGTCGATGTTCTCTTATGCTCCAACACACAGTTGCACGGGGTGCAGAATAGTTTCCCTCCACTTTCGTGCAAGACATCAGGGTACTGCTTTGCCCGGTCTTTAGCAGAAATGTTCGTCGGTAAATGAGATGGATTAGATTTTTTCATCTTGGTGTTTTCTCTCGCGTGTGAGCTCCACACGTTCACTCTACGGTGTTGTTTACCTTCTGTGATGCGCGAGCTGATCACTTCAGTTAACTTTTTTTTTTCTCAACTTTGTGTGGAGAAATGCAGGGATTATGCGGCCTTTTCATAAATATACGGCCTTTTAAAAATCTGCGCCATTTTGCTGATATTATGCGGTAAATTCTGCGATCGCAGAATCACGTTTTTCTGGAGGGTCTACTGCATGGGTCGGCAACAGGCGGCCCGCGGGCCATTGTTGGCCCGCCAGCAATAATATTTGGCCCGTAATTTTGAGAATCAAAAATAAAATATTATTTTGAGATTTTTTCTTTTTTTTAACAACATAGGACCGAGAGTCGCACATTAGGGTTTCCGTTAGCCGGTAATCACCGGTTTTTATCTGGTCAAATTAATTAAAACCCGGTAAATTCAAAACCTGCTGGTCAAAATGTCTGGTAATAATTAGGGATGCTCCGATCGTTCGGCCGCCGGTCATTATCGGCCGATATTCACTCTTAATAGTTTGATCGGTGCTCTCTATAAAGGCCGATCAGCAGAGCTGGATCTGATCGATATGGACATAAACGCGAGTGAAGTAGGCCTATAACCGGACCATCAGCTGCTGCATAATCACCTGAAGCCCCGCCCACTGTTTAGCGAGCTGCATGAGAAACTGACGGGCTGTCAGGAGAGAGAGAGAGGGAGAGAGAGGGAGAGGGGAAAAGAGAGGATCCGTTTCTCCCGTGTTATTATTCAAAGTTATTGTAAACTTTTGAATAATGTACGTCTTCATCTACAAGTAGTTTGTTTGAATGTAATAATTATGTTGTTTGTGGAATCATTTATTGAAAAATGAATCTGAACTTTTCGATCTGTAACGATTATAAACTGAAGCAATATAAAAATGACTCACATTAACTGAGTTTTAAACATCAGCATATCCTGTCATAGTCGGGTGATTACCTGCTAACGGAAACTTTGCTACACCATTCTTATTATTATTATTGAAACATGACCGGTAAGTTTAAAATTTGTCCGGTAAAATAAATTCTGTCCCGACATATCCGCTTACATTCATAATGTCAGCGGAGGGAGGGGAAGCGGCGCTGTGGAAGAGCAGAGTGGCGAGGGAGAGCTGTCATCTTCCCTTTTCAAGCTTCAAACATGTATTTATCGTGTGATTTTGGAAATAAAAGTTCCATATTCTGAAAGCCAAGACTTTATTTATTTAAAATCAAACAAAACACCCGAACCCTGAAAAACTAGTTTTTTACGCAAATCCACGTTTATTTTGAAATGAGCCGTTGCGACTTCCGACTGATTGGGGGTCCTTCTCACTTCGGTTAAATGGATTCCTTGCGTCGTTTCCCTGCGTCTAGTCCCTCCCACCAGGGAAGCATGGAGGGACGCAAGGAAACCACGAGAAGCAGGGAAATTAGTTTTAAGAGCAATGGGACGTCCTTTCCTCCGGAGCGTCACGTGAAGCGACGTCCGTTTGTGATGACGCCGCACAGCTGATCGTCTGACAGCGGCCAGCTCTGTTCCCGTTATTTTCACAAACACCCCCGCCTCTGTTAGTACACATTTACTGACACAAACATTTGTATCATCTGTTGTAGACCCAAATAAATAAAATAAAATAAGAACTAATTCTCAAAAAAGATAAACGCCATTCTTAAAATGTATAAACGAACAATAGTTTGATTAATATTGATTAGATTGCACAATAATAAAATAATTGAGAGAAGAAAAAGAGATATATTATCTATCAAAACCCAGTTAGATTAACATTCATTGGATTGCACACGTTGTGTGTTTGTGTGGATATGTAGCACATTAACATTTTAATAGCACTTAATGACTGACTGAATGGAAATGACAATAAATGAAAATGTTTCCAAAAAATGAATAAAATGATGACCGCTTTGTTGTTCAGATATATCACATATGTGTAACTAAATGATACATGAATTGAAGCAAAACACCGTATAAACTGAGGAGTGACTCCCGTGAGGTTCATGTATTTTCTTCACTCCGCTGGGAAACTGCTCTCATGTCAAGAAGCATCAGATCAGTGCATGCACTGCATCGTCCAATCAGTGAGCGATACACAGTAAGGGGCTGGGCGAGTGTCTGAGGATTTCATCGGAGGATGGTCTGATGGTTCCTCGGTTATAGCTCCTCCATTATCGCTCCTCGCTCCTTGGTCCTCCTGCAAAAATAAGGCCATTGGGACGCTACTCAAGATGGCGCAGACAAATCAACTTCCGGTGAGACCGAGACCGAGGAGCGAGGAAATGAAAAATAAGAGAAGTGAGAAGGGCCCCGGGTCACATATGGCAAATGTGTGGTTGTGGGGAACCAGGTCAATTAAAGTATTTATTTAACTATTAAATACATTGAGTTTGAGTGAAATACTTGGTTACTGATTAATTTAGGTTATAATATATTAAATTGCAAAGCAAAACATGCTGTAATTGATTTATTTTGTCCTTTGATATTTTTTAAAGGTTTTCAACCTGAAAGAATCCTAATGTGTCCTTGAAAAGTTGAAATAAAGAAAAGGAAAAAGGATTCGAGTTGTCCATGCGTTGCCTCTCAAATGTGGGCAAACACTCAAATAAATGCCAAAAACCCAGATAACTTGACAATACTTATCAGAATAAAAGTATGTTAAATAACACTGCTACCGAGTTAATAACTCTACTTTACTCAGTGGAGGCTCGTCCATTGAGGAAAGGGAGGACCATCCTCCCTAACATTTCAGAGAAAAATAAACTTTGAAGAGAACAATAAATACACCTCATTTAAAAGATAAGTCTGTTAAAATACAGATAATAGCCCTGGCTTTGGGGCTGAAATGGGGCTAGAGAGGACGAGCCTCCCTTTGGGCGGGTCTAGCCAGAGGCTCTGAATTGGGCGCCTATATCATCAGTGAACCAATCAGCGGATCAGAGTGTTGATGGGGAGGGTTATCAGCGATATCAGAGTTTTTTTCTGAACCGGGGAATAGGGGCGCTGCGCCCTCTTACCAAAATCAATTCCTTGAATTAGGCTTTGATTATGTTCTGGCCCGCCATCTTGTGGCTCAGCAAAAAATTGGCCCAAGGCCAAACTTACTTGCCTACCCCTGGTCTACTGTATGCTAATAGATATAGGAGTGATAATAATACAGTAAATGCTTTGAATTTATTAGATATAGCTGTGCAGTATTCTTTAACAGACTGGATACAGTGTTGCCAACTTGGCGATTTTCTCGTTAAATTTGGCGGCTTTCCAAACCCTCCGGCTACTTATTTGTGTCAAAAGCGACTAACGACTAATCTAACGATTTATAATGGTGTTATTAGGGACTTTTCTGGTGTTTGGAGACTCACCTATTGTTCTGCAGTTAACGAGCCGCGGGTGCTGCCGTGAGCCCCGCCTCCCTCCCATAGTACTCACAGGCGCTCACGGCCCGTACACACAGCAGCTTTTGGCGATTTGTCCACCGCTTCCAGCGCGTCTCCGCCCATTGACTTTGAATGGGGATGACGTCACTTTCCCTCGCTTGTCGCCGAACTGCATTGTGGGGGGGCGAGGCGAAGATTTCCAGGATTTCCAGGATGTTCAGGATTCCAAAGTTGAACAATGTTCAACTTTTGAGGCTGAGCTGGAAGCGACAGCCAATCAGATCCGTTTATGCAAATCTGACAGTTCAAACGCTAGCCAATCAAACCGCGTGCAAGCTGGGAGAGCCAGACCGCAGTTCATTCTATATTCCTAACAAAAATGGAGGAGAAGTTAGTTATTGCAGTAGCAAATCACCCGGTTCTTTATGACCACTCTCTATTTACTTACCGGGATACAAACCCGGAGGAACCAGGCATGGAGGGAGGTGGCAGAGACAGTGGGTGAAACTGGTAGGTTTTCGCTTGTTTGGGGATTTTATATCCAGTTTACTTCGTTGCTAGTTTACTTCGTTGCTAGCAAGCATAGACAGTATCATTAGCCAGCATGGAATGTAGCATAAAATAGCACCATAGACATTAATCTCATAAATGTTCAAAATGTTAAAAAAAGAAATAGTGGAGAAGAACCGGGGTTTTTTGCTTTGTATGTCGGGGGCGGGAGATTCATGTGATTGGTTGTTGGTCGCAAAATCCCCAAGCTTTCAGACATGCCCAGCTCCAAGATTTTCAAGATTTTTGAAAAGCTGCTGTGTGGACGTACCGTCAGACTGACAGTTGCCTGGCCGCAGCAGAGCTGCTGCTGCAGTCAGAGCAGAGAGGAGACAACCACACTCCCCCGCGTCGAGACTGCAAATGAATTGCGAATGCGCCAACTGCCAAGCCGTCCTGGTTTTGAGCGGGATTTAAATGTTGAATGTAAATGTTTCTTCACTCACTTTCACACTATAATAAATAACTGCCTTTGCTTTGCTTTGCCTCACACAGCCTCAGTCACTCAATCACCTCGTCCACTGTGTGTGTGCCTCTCTGTGACAAGCTAAACATCTCTGTGACAAGCTAAACATCATGATGCTTTCCTGGAGAAGTCCAGAATTTGATCCTTGAAGGGTTGGGAACGTTTTTTGTACTCCCCTCTACCATGCTCTCTCCTACAGCCGCCATTACATAATATGCAAATTAGGCGATGACGTCATTTAGCGACTTCTGGCGACTTTCCGGACAGCCAATAGCTACTTTCCTTACTATGGAGTTGGCAACACTGACTGGATAGCAGCAGACAATAGAAGGCTTATTACAACCAGAAGAGAGCAAAAAAAGACTTGTGAACATCTCTGGGTTACTCCATGTTTACTAGCTATAACATTAACGTTACATCACTCTCGCAGATATCACCATTAGATTCACAAACCTGAAACATCATCCATTTCTTCACTGCTAGTGATGACATTGTTGTCAGCTGCTGATACTACTGCTGCTGCTGCAGCTTGTGGCGTCTGCTTCGATGAAAATAACTTTCTAATATCCATAACTTTATAGGCTATTAGCTTAAAACTTTTCAGGTACTAGGAAGGATCACTTCTTCTTCAGTGCAGGGAAGGCTACGCAGTACCAGAGGTCGCGTTAACCGAATATTTTCCGTCTATGACGGAATTCTTTTAACAATGACGGACAAATCTGAAAGCAGTCCATCATTTTTGACAGATTAGAACAAACTCGGAACAGCGCCAATGTTTCCCCGCAGCGAGGCTCCGGTGTTATGCCGTGTTATGCGTGCCCTCCAAAAAGGAAATGATACCGTTTCCAAACCTAACTGTGCCGTACAAATCATTGAAATGTCTGCGAGTTTTGGCTTTACGCTGTGCACGCTCTCGCGAGGTGCAGCAGCCATGCATAACACGGCGCATGTGAACTGTCCCTCCCCCCGTTGACAGTTCACGAGCATGCTTCCCCCCTCGTCAGAGTTGTGTAAAGGCCGACGGGTAATTCTGGATTTTGACGGAAGTTTTACGATCCTGTCCGTCAAAATGACGGGCAGCGAAAAAGTCTAGCGCAACCTCTGCGCAGTACGCAGGCTAATGTCGGCCGCAGCGGCTGCCTCTCTGGTGGATTCCGGTACTGCACGAGAGTTTAAAAAAAAAAATTTTGTTTTATATAGGTATGGCCCTAAAATATATTATTCAAATATAGCATGATAGGTCCACTTTAAGAGTAGATTTGGTGGGCTCTGAATTTCCCTATTCTTAAAAAAGATATGACCAGCATTTGATGAACTTTGCATTACAAAAATACATTTCAAAGGATCCAATGTTCCACTAATTATTTAACTTTAGGTGGTATATACCCTAACTCTAACCCTATCTGCTTCACATGTAGTTTGATAATTATTTTCAGTCTGAAGAGTTCTGTGGCTTCAATAACTCTGAGCAGCATCTGCACTGTGGTCTGACATGTTTGCATGGACCTATGGCATCGACACATTGTGAGCTTATTAGTTGATTGGCTCCTACTGATGATTTGCATTTTAAGATACATTTAAAAAGCAGAATTTTTTTCGTATGTCACATTTAACATTTTGGATGTCTGAAACGTCCCCGAATAAACTAACCTATAATAGGGAAATGTTCTACTTTCAAGGGTGAACAATTTCACTTGGCCGACCTCATCAGTGAAATCTCCCTGTCTTTCTGCTCCCATGTCTTTATGTCCGCTTTTCTTTCACTCTTACTGTCATGCCAATTTCTATCCAAAGATTTTTCAATTGAATTTCACAAAATAATAACACACTTCAGGACTTTTGAAAATGTCTTAGTTGATGCCAGAGTTTTTTCTTTGACTGGAAATCACCCAGCTGTAATGCTAATGCAATTAATGCTCTATTCATTGGGAGGGACACGCACACGAACATGCCCTCACACACCCCTCACACACTTGAACACACACACACACACACACACACACACACACACACACACACACACACACACACACACACACACACACACACACACACACACACACACACACACACACACACACACACACACACACACACACACACACACACACACACACACACACACACACACACACACACACACACACACACACACACACACACACACACACACACACACGAGGAATGTGCAAAAAAGTTTTTTCCATTCATCACTTGCTGCTTGCATGATGGAGACACAAAATGAGGGGGTCCGGGCTCAGAGCGAATCCAAATGCCCACTTAAGGTCTTTTTAATTCCCTCAATTTTCTTTGGCTTCTCTGCATTTGATATACAGAGAGACAAAATGAGAGCAGGAGGCTGGCGTACGGCTGCCTCGCGCTCAGTCACACGCTGGCCGTTATGCCAGCACCTCCTGGTACCACAAACACACACACATTTATAATTCACATACACACACATTTGCACAGACTAGGGGATCATATGTTAGGTCTCAAAAATGTCTTCCTATTTATTAACTTAATGTTTTAAAATGCACAAAACTCTCCATTGTAGGCCACTCAAAAGTGATATATGTCACTTGATATAGTATCTGTTTACTGTTGTGACCCTTAGCTTCCTGGCTTTTATTGTGTTTTTCCCTCCTGTCAAATGTTCTTCATATAAATAAGGATAGGGTGGTTTGTTTATTGGATATGGCTTTCACACTAATAATGTATTAACCTTTAATTCTGTCTACTAAGTTTTACATGTGTTTGTTTCACCTCTCTGACTCTATCAAGCTGTGCTACGGTGTGGGTCTCAGCTCGCTGTTCTGTCATTAAACATACCGTCTCGCTTTGTCATAGCGCCAAGTTCATATTCTAGTAAACTGGCAATATCCACCTGAAATAATGTAAAGATTTGTCTGATTTACAATTTGTTAACTCAATGCCTGTGCAGTCTGGGTTTATGGATACATTTTATTATTGAGATCTGTGTATTGAGTACATTTTAAGGATTTCAGGCAGTGTTTTGCTGTTTTCTTAGCTCAGCCTACCAAGGCTCTGTATGTTAAAACACTAGTGTGGTACATAATCTCATGTCGTCCCAATTTACTAATGTGTGTGCACATTAGTTTGTAAAACAAGTACTCCTCTTGGCAGTGGCATGTGGGACATCATGTAAAACCACCACACACGCATGGTCACAGAAGTAACAATCAGTGTCCTCGTAAATGAGTTGAGGGCTTTAACATGGAAGCACAGGGGCTTTCAGCAGTCTTCCATCATGGTTTGGAGAGACGCAGTGAAAAGGCGGTTTATTACTTCTGGAGAACTGGGACTTAGTTAGCATCCATGCCAAGTGTGTGGGATAAGGAGTTGTATTTGTGTATTTGTGTGTGTGGGGTTTGTCAGGTGGATAGATGCCCAGGCAGCTTGTAGATAGTTGTGTGTGTATGAGTGTGTCGTGTAGTTTCTTGTAGGGTTACGCTCTGAGAGAATGCTAACATAAATGCATATGGAGTGTTTATGTTTTGCGTGTGCGTTGAAAAACGACTCAACAATATTGACTGGTCTTCAAGCTAAAAGCTAAGGTGACTTTTCAATCCGGACTGTGTGTGTGTGTCGTTTATCTTTATGTGAGCATAACTAAGCACACATGAGTTCTGCATAGATTTAAGTTCAGTCTATAATGAACCTAGACCAGGGGTGCCCAACCTTTTTTGAACCGAGAGCTACTTTTAAAGTTGCCAGTCTGCCGAGATCTACCAGTCCAAATAGACGGGCGTAGCCATTACTGACAGCCTACTACCAGGTAAATACACACTTCTACTTGTATAAAACTGACCTTTGTACGATGAATACTTCATAAAATACTGCAGATCCTTTATCTTACCTCTTTCTAATCTACACACATACAAGTATTTAACTGAAGCTACACAACAGTGTTGTTGATACAGAGTTGGAGTTTATTCACACGTCACATACTACAGTGGGTAATGTTTTCAAGACACATTGAACAGTGCTGCCACATATGACACAGGAAAACAAGAAAAGACTCTGAACCCTTTCTTTGCCATTATATAAAAATAGTGTTGCTACAAAAGTATACATTCGGCTTACTAATAAGACAACTCAGATCTGAAGCTACACAGGAATCTGCTGCAATAAAAAAGACAAAATTAATAGAATCAAACCATTTTTTTGTTGCATTTTAGTAGAGTATAAAAATAAATGCCTTTAAAATAGGATGCAAGCAACACTAGTTTCTTAACCTGAATTGATAATAGATAGTGGTGCACGATAATTATCGGCCCGATAATTATCGGTCCGATATTAGGAATTATGACGTCATCCCGATAAACCCGATAACAGTATTAATAGCCCCGATAATATACAATATATTTTTTGGGTAAGAAAAAAATACTGCGGTGTGGGTGGATTGGGATGAGGGGCGCTTGTTTTTTACTCCACTCCTCCCGTTTTGCCAGTACTGTGGTATTAGTGGTTTAGGAAGAGGGGAGTTTATCACAAATCCAGCGCTCCCTAACTCATGCCTGGCTGTGACGTAAATGGTGTGCGGCGGTGAAGCCAGGACAGTAAACAAACATGTCGCCGGTAGTATGGGACTATTTCAAAGTTTCAGAGTTAGATAGTTCGCTTGCTATTTGTATTAACAAATGCAATGCAGAAGTTCCACGAGGAGGGAAAAAGGCAACGAGCTATAATACTTCCAACCTGATTAGTCACCTGAAACATCGCCATCGCTACGATGATGTGTTAAAAGCGTACGAAGACGCTGCTAAACTAGCGGGGAATCCAAAGCCAGCTGCAAAGGCACCGGGGCTTTTGAAAAAGGCAAGACGTTTGCCAGAGACGACCCCAGGGCTAAAACGATCTCTAACTTCATCATAGAAATGATGGCGCTTGACGAGAGTCAAAACTGTTCTTGGCTTTGTTTTGTTCATAGTAGTAATGCTCATGTCATTTGCTCACTACTAGTCTTTTTTTTACCACCAGGTGTGCAAAAACTACAGGTACATTTAATATATATTATATTATTATCGGTTATCGGTATCGGTCTTGAGAAGCAGGAAGTTATCGGTATCGGTTTCAAAAACCCAATATCGTGCATCCCTAATAATAGACTATAATCAATTTAAACAGAACAGATCTTAATGTTTGCATTCTTATACCATTTTGTACAATAATTATAATGAATAAGTTCAAACAAACTAAAACTTACAGCTGATTAATAACGGTATCTAACTTGAGTTTTTATCAAAAACCTGTTGAAATGCTACTGTTATTTTTACTGTCCCCAAAAAGTGCGTCAACAGCCTCCAGGAATGCTTCTTTCACAACTTCGTCGTCTTTGAAAGACTTCATGTGTTTCGCAAGAACGTGACTGACACGATAAGATGCTGTGGTAGCAGCCTTGCTCTTGTTGTTGGGCCTGGTGAAAATGGACTGCTGTGCATTTAGCTGTCCTTTCAGGCCCCTCCCCTTTTGGGAGCGTAGGGCAGAATTAGGAGGGAGTTCCGTCTCGTAGCGTTTGTGGACTGTTTTGAAATGCCGCTCCTAAATTACCCTTCTTCGATAAAGCCACGCTCGCATTGCAGATGAGACAGATGCACTTTGAATTGGAATAGATACAAAAATAATCATCCTTCCACTCGGAGTGAAAAATTATATATTTTGGGCTTTTTTGCTTCTGCCATAATTGCGGTCTTGTGTGTGTGCGGACTGTCACTCCTGTTGACAAGGTCGGACAACAACGTCAGCGAAATAGTGCCCACTGCCCACCAGCCACGCCCCGACACATGGGGTCACGCCGGCCAATCACAAAGCTTTGATGCATTCAAGTGCATTATTCTGGCACAGGAACATTATGTTACAGGACATTAACGATAAAACAGAATGTTGTTGTTCTATTTTTAGACACATCTCGCGATCGACTGGGAATCTCCTCGCGATCGACCGGTCGATCGCGATCGACTGGTTGGGCACCCCTGACCTAGACATTTGTGTCTTGCCACAATAATTATGCAGTATATCAGTATAGTCCACTACACTCATTTGTTCAATTATGAATTCCTTTCTGCTGTTGCAATGTTTCACTGTTGCCCTCAGTATTTTGAAATGAATCTGTCCTGTATATCATTTTGGTTAGCATGCGAGTCTACATATGAGGGTGATTCTTCTTTAGAGTGATGGCATCCTCTGCCCTGCTGTTCACTTCCTCAGCAGGAACACACCCAGTAGCATAAACTGCTAATGGAGCAGCTCCTGAACACTAAAAAGTCAATTAGTATGGATATTTGGGTGTGCGCGTGTGTGTGCGTTTTAAAATGCCGAAATCTATAGCGTAATTCAATGTCAGAGACCTTTTTAAATCAATGAACGCAGAATGCATTAAAGAAACAGTTGCCCAACAGCATGTAATTAAATTGCTGTGTTTGTGTGTGTGTCTTGGATTTCTCCACTTGGCTGTCTCTAGTAATTTGTATGATCAAGGGAATGTATGCTTAACAAATTAGAACCCAACTCGGAGTTGTGTACTTCTGTTTTCACAATTTGCCAATTCCCACATTATATTTACATTCATTTCAATATCATTTAGAAATTCATGAACCAAACCTAAGAAAGGAAAATCATTAATGTTAATTGAAAAGAGACACACAACACACAGAACTCTTGGAACAAGTCCAAATGTTTGTGCTGTGTGTATACTGTGTATTTATAACAGATGTGTAGGCTGGCTAATGAATATATAGTATGGCCCACGGCAACAGGACTGTCTTTCGTTTGCTCAGCGTGGTTTTGGTAGAAGTTGTTTTTTAAATGTAGAGCCGTAGATTGTAGTTTGCTGTTGACAAAGGGGTTTGTTAAACTGATCTGCTTTACCGTCTGTATACGTCTCATGTCACAGGATAAAACTAAGGTTTAAGATAAGAGATTTGGTCTGAGTTATGATGCATGTTTTGATAATATCCAAAGAGCACAATTTCTTTGTTTATTTAGAGCTATTAGGTGAGCATGATTCTGTATTTTGTGAGCAAATTACTGAAGACGAACAAAACCAAATTCAAAACAATTAAGAAAAATCTAGAAAAAAAACTTTACATTTTAAAGCCCTTTACAAACCTTGCATTTAATGTAACCGTAAAGACAGAACTGCTATGAGGTCCTCATTAACAGTTTTCAAATTATTACATACGTTAGATATTAATAACAGAGTAAAAGGTGGTAAATATGCAGTATAGCCCATTGCTTCATCTCTTGATTAGTAAGATGTCCACTGATGTTAGGCAAGTGATGTTACTTCATTGATTTCTGATCACATATTACCAGAGGCAAAGGTCATTCTTGACAAATAAAATAATTAAAGTGAAAATCCACCCTAAAACCCAAATTAACATATGTTATTCCACAGCATTTATTTCAATCAACACGTGTCTTTCAAAAACCTAGCTTTCAGAAGGCCGAGGCCATAGACTGTCAGATGACAGATCTTTGAAATGACAAAAGCTGAGCTGCTTCATTAATAATGGATCAGAGACTGACCTCCGAAACCATGAACACTGCTCAAACACATACATATATATTTGTCTAGTTTGTTCTTCCAAGAACCAGAATGCTCATATTACATGGAGCAGTTTATTTTGGCTTTAAATAATGTTGTTTTAAATGAACCAACACACTGACTGACATTTAGGCCCAAAATGTTTATTTTTCATCAAGAAATGACAGCCAGGTATAAACAATCTGAAATCTGCAGTGACCTTTAGAGTTGTTTACTAAGGGCAGTTGTTTTATGGCAGCCAGTCAAGCTGACGCACAGGCATGGATTTGTAGCTGGCTGGACACACGCACACGTACACGTACACGTACACATGCAAACAGACAGAGACACGCTCACAGAGCTTCCTGCCTGGGGCTGGTTTTGGTACAAACCAGGGATTGGCATTTAATCTGTCAGTCCTACAGGGCATTAGCCTACATTTCGGGGTACATGCAGACACAGAATAGTCAGAGACAGACTGACTGGAACAGAGGGAAAGTAGACCCATGGACAGAGAGGGGAGGTAAAGAGAGTGCAGCAGAGTTGATTGTGTTGGCCTCAATGAGTCCAGACCTGTATGAGAACCACTACAATGCCGAGTATGTCCCGTACACAACTTTGCTTCAAATCAAATCAAATCAAGTTTTATTTATATAGCACATTTATAAACGATTTTTGGACGAGCCAAAGTGCTGTACATATAATAAAAATAGCCTACAGTAGAGACACTTTACAGCAAATACAACAGCACAGATTGTTCAGAATATCAGTATGAGAAAAACGACACCCTCTATCCTTAGATAATGCTTGTTACATTTCATCTTCATCTTTATAGTTCTGTATAGTTTTGATGTCAACTGTTCTGGTACATAATACTTAATTAGGTGTTTTGTCTAGTAGGGCGTGAGAGGATGGTTTGTTTCTTATAAATGAGTCATTCAAATATTTTTGCTTTGTGCACCCTTCTGTTTTCCTTCTGTTTTGTTTGCCAGCACTTTTACAACATAATAGCTTTTACATTGACAAACTTCAGTCCTCTACATGTCACAGTTGAACTGCTTTCCCCTCTGGTAGATAAAAAATCATGTGCATAACACATACTTTTTCTGTGTTTTATTCTACCTTGTTATGTTCAGTTCTTTTTTTGGTAAGGTAAAATACCTTGAGGCGGCATGTGATTCAGTATGAAGTGAGTAGTCAAAACAAGCATTACTTTCCATTGTTGTCCAATACAACCCTGTCAGATCCGTGATTTATTCATTATAAAGACCATAAGACCTGGAGGCTCGACTCTGTGCTCTTTTCAAATGTACTGTTGCCACTATATAAGTATGCCAGTTTTCACTATATGCAACCCTGTCGTTCCCTGTGTCAAACTAAACCTGTCTGTCTGATATTCCTAAATCATTTTTCACATCATTTAAAAGTTTGCCTCATTGGCTGCTCCAGATCCAGATATATGCCCGACAGCAACCTTCGGATAAGGTTCTCTTCACCAGAGTGCTGAAAATGTTCTGGAACAATGTTAGATCCCCCTTTATACACATCTCCAGCTTTGATCTAACTCACATTAGCATGAATCTGTTAACAGGACTTTCAGCAATCCTCAGGTATCTAGTGTTCCAGACTTATCCTTTAAAAAAATAATGTACCTGCTGTCAGGCTAGACTAGTGATGACAACAACAGACATTCAGACCCAATTTTGTGCAAGGAATGCTGAAAGTGAACTAACAGTCTTACCTTTTGAAAGCTCGCAATCAGAAAAGGTTAGGGCAAATCAGGCATCAGAAGGGATGAATGTAAAGTGCTGAGAGGCTAATAATGTTTAAAACCCTGTAACTAATCGACTTCTACTTTTATCAGCTTCTTTCGGCTTTAAAAGATCAGGTATTATGTTCTCATTTCCAAAGCTGGTTTACAGTGTATACAGCTCTATTAGTGGAATGTCAAGTCTGAGGTTGTTTTGATATTATCTAGTAAATATTGGGTAAAAAAACACAAGATTAGTGTAAACAACTTCTTGTTATATGAATGTGTCTGTTGTTAACCACACACACAAGCACACACAGACACAGATGAAAACCATAGAGATCATATTAGTTAAGCCTAGCTGCAGACTCCCCCCTATTTATAAATATGCCTTGAAGAAATGCACAGTACAGTACACGATCAGTTGTGATTATTTCAGACAGTTCTGTGTCCAAGACATAGTCTGGCCATCTGTAGGCTTCTTTGATGTATGTTTTTAGTAATGTCTACCATTCTATACCACATTTGTATGTGCATTTTGATGTTTACATTCAGTATATATGGAGAATACTGTTTGTGTGTGGTGTGGGTCTGTGTGTGTGTGTGTGTCGGTGCTTGTATGCTGAATCCTCCTCACAAACAACTTGTCACATCCGCTCTACTGAGTGGGTTTGAGTGCAGGTCTCAGCACAGTATGTGGCCCTGGTATCCAAGTCTCATGCACCCGTCGGTATGTTGCTGAAGCGCGGGGCCGATCACAGCATGGGACTAACGGCCTGAGCCTGCAGCCTTTCCCTCCATCTAACCCAATCTCGTTAAACATGACTTATCTCTAAATTCTGCCCCTGTCCATTTACTGTCTACAGTATGTATATGCTTGTCTGTAGACCACTATGTGCACCTTTTTTCCCCACTATTTGTATAAAACATCCATACATACGTTGAAAAATGAAACCTTTATATGTTATTTCTCTAAGAAGTGGAGAGAGCAAACACACATTGCATTCCCACATTTTCTTATCCTCCAAGATTAGTTTGCATGTGCTTTTTTGTACTAAAACATTTAACTTATTTAGGGCTTGCTATTAACATTCATTACCTTCAATTTTAATTGACAAGAAATTAACAAGAAAAATACTTAATTATTTATCTGCTCAGGGTTTGGTTCAAGTCTTTTTATATATTATATATATTTGCCCGTTTTACAATTAACAATGCTGACAGTAAGATAAAGGATTTCCTAATAAAACAATGTATAGGTTTGTCAAAATGACCCCTCTCGATCATCACTTGAACCCAAGTATACCATATCCTCGGCCTGTATTTTTTCATTTGACTCTTTTTCCGGACATAACTAGTAGGGGGTAGAATGTGAGCATGCATCCACGAAGAAACTATAATAAAAAGGGAGACAGAGCGTAGAAAAAAACACAACAAATAGCAAGGTGAAAATTTGATCGCACAAAGCTCATTTAAAAATGAAAGTGAATCTGTTGACACCGACTAACACCCTTGGTTCGGGAGCATGCACTTCTGGTGGCGGTGAGTCAGTGAGCCAACTCTGATTGTTGTGTTTACAACTGATCAAATCCTACTCATTCTGTCTTAAAGCTTTCTTCCCATATCGAGGAAAGTTTTAAGCCTGCAGGAAAAATACTCATGTTCTTCAGTGTCCTTATTGTGTTGTGTTACTCTTAGGGATGTGTGTGCATGAGTGGTCCCTTTTAATAAAAGGCTGTCACATAGTTGCTGTTCTTATAAAATCTTCCTGGACCACAATAACAAACTCCAGCCTCCATGCGTTCAGATGCCAGGTGAAATCTTGCATTTTTAAAAAGCGTTTTAATTTAAGTTTTCCTCATTTAATATAGTTATTATTCAAATGGGGAATTCAAAAGGACTCACTGATCCTGCTGTTGGTCATTTCAACTTCTATACTTCTATAGGAATGTGACTGAGATAAGGGTAATAAGTAAAACATATTATTTAAACAGGAAACGTAGAAAAGAAAGGTCATCACCTTATGAGTTCCACTCCATGTAGTGTCTGCTTTTGTTATTTAAAGAGAGGGTCAATCATATTTAAAGGTCCCATGTCATGGCCATTTCCACTGATCATAATTCCATTGTTGAGGTATACTAGAATAGATTTACATTGTTCAATTTTCCAAACTCACATTGGTTTCGCATACAGCATCTCTGTATAGTATCTGTATTCAGCAGTATTCACTCTCTCCACTAAATGGCTCGTTGCAGCTCTTGCCCCCCCCCCCCCTCCGTGTGAGCCCAGTGTGCTCCGATTGGTCGGGACCAGTCGGGACGTTGTGAATCGCGCTGAGCTCCGTGGAGGTGTGATTTCCTTGTTTAGCGATACACAGCCAAACACAGCCAAACTCACCCTGAGTACACACAAAGTCACAGCCGAAGTAAAAACAATAAGTGTGGCTTGATATTGAGTAAGAAAAAGGTTGATAAACGCTGTGAGAATGGGTCTGCAGAGAGAATTTTGCCGCGATCCCAACTGTCTGTTATCAGCCTGCAGGCAGGGAGGAGAAATCAGCAGAGCTGCCTGCACTGTGTGTGAGGAAGTCCGTGGATTGGTCAATTTGGACCAATCAGCGGGGGCTTAACGTAACGGCTCCGCGGACGTAACGTAACGGCTCCACGGATTGGTCCATTTTGTTCCGGGGACGACATGACATCATGATGTACCCGGAAGAATCAAATGGACAGTGACGTATCTCCAACGAGGCGTTTTGGGGAGGTATTTTCTGTGTTAGAGTTTTACTCGCTACATGGTGTACTTTGAGGGTTTTGACTCTGCAGACCATTTAAATGCATAATAACCTTCATAACACACAAGGGGACGGGTACTAACCAGAAAAGCATGACATGTCACCTTTAAATGAAAGCCAAATCGTAGACATATGTTTTCTACCGAGGCGTTTCATACTGCGGTTTCAGATTAAGGCTTTAAACATTTGTGGAAGGATGAGTCTGGAAATGGGACCAGCCATTTATAATTGACTTTGTAAGAGAAACAATGAAAGTGTTTGTAGTGTAGAAAGGGAACATATCCCTGATTATCCTTGCTGGAAGAGGTTTGTAGATGATGGAAACGTGGTTATGTTCATGTTATGTTATAACTCTGTTGTACACAATAATTGTATGGGTTGCAGGGCTCGACATTATAAATGGTCCGCTGGCCCGGAAGCACTATTTAGACACCCCGGGCCAGCATAACGTACTTTCCACTTGCCCGCTCAGGCCACTAAAAATATTGCTTTAAAAAAAAATTGTCCTGTGGTATTAGTATTTTGACTAGCAATTTTTTTTTCTTTTTCCGTTTATTAACGCTACAACATAGCGTTTCGTGAGTCGGTTGTCGTTGTTGGGTGAAAAGCAAACAGCCGTTTGCTGCGGAGCGCAGTGCGAGCAGGCTCCCGTGAGCGGGAGCGCGCTCCTTCACTACAGACTTTCTCGCCACCTAACCATTCGTCAAAAATGTTTTTAATACCAGCGGTAACCGGCCAAGCGCAGGGCAAAAAACAATCTTCAAATAAAAGAAAGTCACCGGAGGAGTTAAAGGAGAGTGACAGGGAGCATGAGAAGAAGAGGGAGAGAAAGTTTCAGCCAGCTTGATGCAGTGGTGCAGTGACGCATCCTAAAACCCTTTTATAATCTATCGATTCGATTTATGATTAGAAAATTATAAATGTAGAGTAGACATGTGGATATTATCCGGCTGAACAAAACGTGCATTTATCAAACAGGTTTGTTTTCCACAGACCTTATTTCCAGCTATTTTCCAAAATCCTATGGAGAAATCCCATTGCTCTTTTGTCGAGGGTACCAGCAGCTTACTTCCTGATTTTAGGACACGTCACACTGCACCTCTCAATATGATGCCAGTATAAACAAGGTCTTCTGTCTGCTCTGTGCTGACCTATGCTGACAAGTAAGTGAAGAGTAGAACATATAAAGGTATTGGCTTTAGGGAAATGTCCCAGCAGTTTAGGATAATGAAGGTTCTAATCTATTACATAGCCATTAGATTTCTAACTCCTAATGACAGGAAGGCAGAAAGCGCATTATACAAATAATAATACTCATAATAGCAGACATTTTTTAACAATGACCACAATATCATTATTTTAATAAACCAAATTAGAACAATTGAGGAAAATGAGGAAGAACTGATGATTAAAATGTTGTAGTACAAGTAGTAATGTAGTTAGTGCATAAATTACTATTGCAACAAATGTGTTCATTTTCTTCATTATTAGTCGATTGTTTTTGGACGAATGCTCTGGCTGGTGGGGCCAGTGATAATACAACTCCGGGCCAGTGAAATGTTACCCTTAATGTCTACTCCTGGGTTGTATTATTGTTAAGATTACACCTTTCTGTCTTAATTTAAATGTATACATTCAAGAGTGACAGCAAACACATCGTAGCAGTGTGTATCAGCCCACTACGATAGGAGAGGATTACCAGTTTTTCATCTTAACTGATTTCCCTCCGCACCAGTCTCCATGTTTGAGCTTTAGAGAAATGAAGGGTTGCTAAGTCTCCCAGCAGGGGGTTTGTTCGACTTGTCACGCAATTCTCACACTTCTCTAGAAAATACCGATGTCTTAATTAGAGATGAGCATGACAAAGACACTTGGATTGGACAGCTGGAAATGATTAGTAGAAGCTTTACATTTCAGACAGTAACCATAGAATACTCGAGTAATGATTCCAGACTAATTTATATATGATTTAATTAGCATAAACTCATATCTCCATAATGTACGTGTTAAAGGGAAGACCCCTCACCATGACACTAACAAGACCGTAGCCCCTGGATTTCAGCTATCCATCTTCAGAGTAAATGGATGAAAGTGGAATCAGTAAAACCTCAAATTCAGATTAACTAGTTGTAAATAATATAATTGGAAAGATTAAACTAGGAGGCCTGTAGATAACAATTTATAAACAAAACTAACACAGTCTGTCATACATAACCTTCAGGCTGTTAATTAAAAAATATGTCATGAATGCCATCACAGCTTCTTTGACTCTCCGTCAATAAGGCTGTTGCAAAGATCCATGCTTCTCCGACAAGATGACTCGTTTCACTGCAATGCATTATACCCCCCACGGGCAGCTAGATCACACCAATTTCCTATTAGGCATCAGTGACGGACTAGGAATGCATGTGTGTTTTACAATGTTAACAAGGAAGAAGCTGGGGGATTTATGACAGGGGTACAAGGAAAATAAAGAGTCAAGCAGCAGGACAGGAGTGCAAGATTCAGAGACAATGTCAGCTGTCAACTGTAATAAATGAATAAAAGGTGAAATATTTTAAGATCTCTCTTGTCTCTGCAGGAAGCTGAAAAAAACAATGTGATCATTTGGCCAATATATTGTTTTTTTCTTGTGAGAGAGCTGAATATTAGAGACTGATGTTGGTTGTAATGCTCATGAGTCATTATGTCATTTGATACATCTACAATTTGTCTTGTTGAAGAGGTCAAAGGTCACTTAAAAGGTTTTGGAGGTCATGCTCTCCTCAGCTGGTGATGAATCACCCGGCTGTGTCTATGATGCTTTGCACTTAGTGTGTGTGTGGTGTGTGTGTGTGTGTGTTTGTGTGTGCTTGATATTCCTTGATCATACTTAGGGTATAGTCCATACTGTATGTCATCATCTGTGTTTGAAGTCCTACAGTGTGTTTGCTTGCAACATTGTGTATATAGCGATGACTTTGTGTATTTACTTTGCTGTTGTTGAAATTCAAAACCCCCCCCCCCTAAAAACACAAGAGTGAGTTTCGGTTCATGGGGCTTAGATAATATAAGCCAAAGAAAGTGGGTGTTCCTGATCAATAACACGTAATGCTCCATTTGGTAATAAGTTATTTCCCTTGATACCCCCTGCACGTGTGCTTGTGCGATTATTTGAGTATGTTTTTGCCTTCAGGCATGTGGGAGGCCAGATCGTATCCTCCCAGGACCCCTCCTGCCACTGTTGTGACAGGAGAGAAATGAAGACAAACACACACATCCACACTTGGGCTTGATTAAATTCACACATTTCTACCTCATTGCTTTAACACCGGCTTCACTCATTCCTTTACTCTCACTGCTTGGCCTTTTACCATTAGCATGTTACCTTTTCTCATTAGCTAATTTCTTGATTACCTCTTCCATTTTTGTGTGCGTAGGTGTTGGGTGCAGCTGTTGGTATTTATTTTCTGTTGATTTTAAGATGGTTCTTCTGTTATACATAAATAACCATTGCTTCAAAGTCCTGCTATATTCAAGCCCTTGTAAGCAGTGAGGTAGCACAGTAGCCGTACTGTGGCAGGCAGACAAAAAAAAGTCGACATCCACCATCCCACCTTATTAATTGTATGGAATAGAAGAAACCCAATTTAGAGTGCTAATAGAGGGCAAAAGCAGGATATGATTGGAAGATTGAATCAAGATTAATCAGAGATACTCAGAGAGCTAAATACATGGAGATTGAAGGATGATGGGATCAAACTGGAAGTGAAGAGTTGTCAGGGTCAGTTATGGACAGGCCTGCACAATGAATCACAGGTAATAGTATATCAAACATTTAATAATTAGGCAGTGTAAGGCAGTGTTCAATTTGAACCTAAAAGTCCTATTATGGTTTATCAAGCTGCTCCAAGGCATGGGCAGTCACAGTATTACGGCGTGAGAGGACGTGGCTGGCGCCGACTGTTCGCCGACTGTTCGCCGACTGTTCGCCGACTGTTCGCCGACTGTTCGCCGACTGTTCGCCGACTGTTCGCCGACTGTTCGCCGACTGTTCGCCGACTGTTCGCCGCTTCTCTGTCCGAAAATCTCGTCTTTCTTTGTGTTAATCTAAGAGTTTCTGACCACTTTCTACTGCTATAGTTTTCTAACTATTCTGTGGCTTTTGTGTTCTGATCTGGACATATTTGTTACACCTGATTGCCATTTATGACGGACGCTTTGGTTTTCTACCCTGCTACACCTGCCATTGTAGCCCACATGCTAACGCTGCTCCATCCATCAAATAACCAGCCCCATTCTTCGTCCTGCCCCTCCCCGTGGGCCCTGACTCTGGTTCTTTAAACCTCCCGCTCCTGCCGGTCCCCCCATCTGCTGTAAAGGACAGCCTGCAACTGACCTCTCATCCTGTCTGACGGCTGCCAACAGCTCCACTTTCAGCGCCACTGGTCTACAACCATAGCCAGCGCTGTGCTAACGCTAGCATCCTATTGCGGCGCGGTCTCCCAACTTTTTAATCTCAATAACTTTTCTGCGCTTCCTCTAAGCTTGTCTGTCATCAATTGCCTCGGGCTCAACACCTCAACTCCACCCTACTCACCTCCCTCAACACTTTAGCCCCCCTCAAAAATAAAACTGTTACTTTCAAGACCTCCTCACCCTGGTTCACACCCGCACTCCGTAAAATGAAGCAGCGAGGCCGCCAACTTGAACGTCTTTCAAATAAATCATCCCTCACAGTCCATTACATAAGCTACAAACTCCATCTCAATGCATACAAAGATGCTCTTATTGCCGCTAAATCTGCCTACCTCTCCAACATCTTCACTGACCCCTCCCGTAACCCCAGGACCCTCTTCTCCACAGTTAACAAGCTCTTTCAACCCCGTGCTGATAACCTCCCTACTTCTACTTCCGCTACTTGCAGCTCATTCCTCCAGTTTTTCGCAGACAAAATTAACGCCATTAACCACTCCTTCTGAGCTCCATCTGACATACAAGCATCTCCCCCAACCTCCACCGCTACCATTTCTCCCCCCATCTCCCTTGACCCCCTGACTCCTCCTCCCCAGCGCCGCCTCTCCCAGTTCAACCTGGTTACCCCACTTGAAATACTCCATCTGATCGGTTCCTTAAATCCCACAACCTGCTCCCTTGACCCTCTACCCACTTCTCTCCTGAAGTCCTGTCTCTCTGTCCTCTGCCCCTATCTTGCTAACCTTTTCAATTCATCGCTGTCCCATGGAACCGTCCCCTCTGCCTTCAAAACTGCTGCTGTTACTCCAATCCTCAAAAAACCTGGTCTTGATCCCTCCTCCCTCACTAATTACCGCCCCATCTCCAACCTACCATTCCTCTCAAAAACTCTTGAACGCATTATAGCCAAACAAATTCACTGCCATCTCCAAACCAACCAGCTTTATGAACCCCTTCAGTCTGGATTTCGTCCTCACCACAGTACAGAAACTGCACTCGTCAAAGTCCTCAATGACCTCCTCACCTCTGCTGACACTGGTTCCCTCAATTTTCTCATCCTCCTCCACCTGAGTGCAGCCTTCGATACCGTGAGCCACAACATCCTGCTCACCCGACTCAGGGACATTGGTATTGAAGGTATTGCACTCAGATGGCTCCAGTCCTACCTCACTGAACGATCCCACTTCATCTCCCTCCCCAACCACTCCTCTGCCACAGCCTCAGTCACCCAAGGCGTTCCTCAAGGATCAGTACTTGGCCCCCTCCTCTTCATCATTTACATCCTCCCCCTCGGTCAGATACTCTGCCACTTCAACCTGGACTGGACTGATGACACTCAGATCTACCTCAGCACCAAATCCCTCCATAACCCACCCCTTACCCACATTTACCTCATTCACACCAACGGTGTTTCAGGGCCGGTTCGGAGCTGGAGCTTGAAAAGCACCGGGTTTTCCTCTTCACACCGCAGCGGAGCAGCCTCTTAGCTCCGGAATCCGGTTCGTTTCAAGCACCAAAAAATTGTCCGGCCAGAGCAAAAGCACCACATACGTCACGCTTACGTCGAGGCGGGGGCAGGGGCAGAGACAGATCAACTCCTGAACAACAACAAAAAGCCAGCGTTTGTACAGTTTGTACACAACGATGGAGGAACTTAACCAGAGTTTCAGTGTTTCTGCCATAGACTGTATATATAAAGGTTTCTGCTCATGGTAAAGCAACGTGTCTGCGTGTTAAGGTGGAACCTGAGAATTCACGTTGATCACCTCTCATTATAACTCATTATAAATCTATAAAACTATAAATATTAAACTTTACTTCACGTGTTCATTTGAGAACAGCTGTTACATACCTGGGTGAAGGTTACAGTTCATTTAAATGAAAGATACAACGTTACTCCACACTCATGGTTCAGTCCACCTTAAGAAATAAGACCGACCTCGGAAGCAGTTGTGTTTTAAAAAAACCTTTATTGACACGAGTACACTTTTTTATAAGAATATAACTAAACCACAGAAATGACTCCGGAAAAGCTGCAGATAGAGCCATAAGAAATTAATGCAACTGATTTCATCCGCGCGGTTTGGCTTTATGAAGCAGGCACGCAAACGGTTACGTCATGACGCAAACGATGACGCAACGACGCATTACCAGTCGGACTCTGGGCGGTGTGAAAAGAGCCAGAGCTAAACCGAAGAACTGGTTCTGAACCTGAAAAGCTCTAGCACGGAGCTTGAACCGGAGTTGCGTTGGTGTGAATGAGGTACTAGATTCCTGTCTGACAGCTATTAAAACTTGGATGCAACATAACCTCCTCAAACTGAACAGCAACAAAACAAAACTCCTCCTAATCGGCTCCAAATCCACCCTCAGAAAGGTCACTAACATAACACTCACCATTGATGGCACCATTGTTTCCCCCTCCAATCAGGCACGCAACCTTGGCATAATCTTTGACCCCACCCTCTCCCTCGAACCTCACATCCGCCAAACAGTCAAAACCTAATTTTTCCACCTCCGCAATATTGCAAAAATCCTACCCTCTCTCACCCGCCCCGCAGCCGAACAACTAATCCATGCCTTCATTTCCTCCCGCCTTGACTACTGCAACTCACTTCTTTACGGCATCAACACTACATCCCTCAACAGACTCCAACGGGTTCAAAATGCAGCTGCACGTCTCCTCACGCATACCAAATCATGGCATCACATCACCCCAATCCTCAAAGACCTCCACTGGCTTCCTGTCTCCCATCGCATCAACTACAAAATTCGGGTCCTCACCTACAAAGCACTCCACCATCTGGCCCCCCCTTATCTCACAAACCTTCTCACTCCTTATCAACCCCCACGGTCCCTCAGATCCACCGCAGCCGGACTCCTATCCATTCCCACATCCACACTCTGCAGCTTTGGGGACAGAGCCTTCTCAGTGGCAGCTCCTAGGCTCTGGAATTCCCTCCCCCAAGATCTTCGTGACTCTGAGTCCCTCAGTCTTTCAGTCCCACCTCAAAACACATATTTTCAACTCTGTCTACCCATAAGCCCCCCCCCCTCTCAATCAACTTCCTCTTGACTGCCTTTTTATTTATTTTTTATTTTACTATAGTTACTTGTTTGCCTGTCCTTATTTGTCTATCCTCCCTCATACTGTAAAGCGTCTTTGAGTTGTGAAAAGCGCTATATAAATAAAATGCATTATTATTATTATTATTATTATTATTATTAGTATTAATAAAGAAAACCAAACTTTGTCAGTTACTACATAAAGATGAACACGTTCCACTACTTGTTCTGCTTTGCCTTGCTGAGAAGTATGACAACAGTTTGTCAATGGGTTGTTGTAAGCAAATCCAAAACGTAAATGTTGCAATGTGACATTGCTGGGCTCATACCTAAATACTCCATTCATATTGTGTGTGTAGAAAGACACAGCAATTCTTGCTTTAAGTTTGGTCCTTAATGCAAATCTGATGACCTTGATGCCTTGGCAACAACAAGTGGCAGTAAAGCACACTGGGTTTAATTTGCAGCTACAGAGATAATGTGATGATGGATTAAAAACAATTGCAGTGGAGGAAGAAAAGTGAAAAATAAAAAAATATGGATAAACTAAAGGAGTAAATGAGGGTAGGGTTATTTTTCTCCCAATTAATAAAAGCAGAGGACCCACCAGTCATTTTGATTCCAGTTTAATTGAGTTTAGTTATTTCAAGCAAGTAGCATATTCCTCATTTGGGAGTATTTATGGAGGTAGTGGAGGAGCTAGAGGGTACAGAGGTGGATGTTGATATTTTTGCAGGTGCTCTGGCTCCTGCAGGTCATTTCTCTCCCAGCAGGGGATGACAGGCTTTCACAAGGTCACACCATTACCCCTCTCTGTCTATCATCCTCCCTCCCTCACCAATTTTCTCTCCACGTTTGCACCCTCACCCACTCCAGTGACTCTAGTAACTACCACTACATTTCTTTTGTCGTTGGTTTCACAGTTCACTTCCCTGGACCAATGAGATATTGTTGTATGCTTTTATTTGTTTGGCCTTGTCAACCCCAACCCCCCTCCCTGTCTCATGTCCAGGTTGTGTCTGGCAAAGCTCTATCAGAATCATACTGGCACCCAAAACTAAAATATTTGTCCATCATATCATTGAAGTATTTCTAACAAATGCAAACAAACACAGATTTAACAGCTACAGTTTCAAGGATGTTGAATAATTGTATTACTTGTTTCTCAATAGTAACAGCTTTAAAAATGCCTCTAAAACCAAATCACCACTCTTCCTTTAACACCCTTCAGTGTCATGTTGCTACATGGGCCACATGTGTACTATAAGAGCAGGGATTTAAAGGCTCTATACCTATGCTCTATACATAATTCAATGTTATCTGATTCAGAAGAGGACTGTGAAATCACCATTCTGTCTTGCATCGCAACAAAGGGAGAGAAAGTCATGGGGGGAGTCAAATAAAAAACGGAGGTTTTCTTTGTGTTAATTTGATTTATCAAGGGACAGCGTTTTGAGGACGAATGTCGAAGAGGGTTGTTACACATTCAAAGGCTGAAATAATCAGTGGATTATTTAATGTGTAGACAGCATCATGACAACCGCTTGGGTAGTTTAAATATATATTTATATATACACTTTTGGAAAAAAATCTTAGGACAGTGGGAAAAATTGCAAGAATTTCCATTTTGCAATGGTGGATTGTAACTAGGTTGCTAGTAGAACTTTAAAATGCAAACATAAGAAACAGGAGCAAGAGACCAAAAATAGAGATTAGGGAATTGATTGAAAACTGCATTTAAACTCAAACAAGCTGTGAGCCTTCGATCATCTCCTTTCTTAATAAATAAAAGTGTTTTGTTTGGTAAATGTTTAACAAAGAATATTTGTAGGCATTTATCCAACATCTGTATTGGTGAATGCATTATATTGGGGTCTTAGGGGTTTGACGTTGTTACCGAATGTAGGGAAATGTCACTGTGAGATGTAGCTGATCTGACAGATGGCATATGGAGAGCACTTCAATGACCCTCTGGTCACCTGTACCTGTAGTCGGTCAGTCTTTCAGGCTGTTACACACACACACACACACACACACACACACACACACACACACACACACACACACACACACACACCCCCCCCCTCTCCCCTTGTGTGTGTATGTGGGGGGTGATAAAGCCTGAGAGACTACCTGAGTTAGGTGGCAGGTGTCTGTGTGTGTGTGTAACATCCAGCATACCAGCTGCCGTGTTCCTATCAGGTGTCTTTAGTTACACACAGAGGGATTTGACACTGAACCAAACCATGGTACACTGAAACATGATCGGCCTGGATCTGTTCATCAACAGACGAATACACTGTGGGCACAGTAAACGTGGGCACACACACACACATTGAATACATGCAAATTCATCATGTAGTCATGCACAAAGGTCGCCACACACAGTTGAAAGCTTTCAATAAGCTGTTTTTACATACCTAAACATTTATTTATAATGCTCAACTATAAAGAGAAAAGTGTGTGTGTGTGTGAGCGCGCATGTAAGCTTTTGGCATTTTCCCTGTTGAGGTGTGGGGGTCATTTCAGCTGGTGTTGGCTAAAGGAGCACTAACCTGAAAATTACTGAGATACTTTATACTAGCTGCAAGTGATAAAAGATGATATTCTCTCCCTCTGAATGAGTGTGCTCATTCTCCATGCACCTTCAGGGTGAAAAGTGACAGCAGATGTATTTGAGAAACTTTACAGTAACACATACACACACTGATAAGGACATAAACACTCTTTTGAAGTCTCTCTCTATGCATGTCACATCCAGACTCTATGTGTTAAAGTAACAGACGTGCTTGATATACATTAAGTCATGCAAGATGACAGTAAGATGTTTTGACCTTTGCATGCCTTATGCTTATACCCCAAGGGGGAATGTTAGAAGCGGTGCACACAGTGGAAGAGAAAGATAGAAGTAGAAAACAGATGACAGCGTGAAGAGTTGGTCATTGAAAGAAGAAAGATGCAGAGGAAAAAGTGAAAGTAAAACTAATGTTTTGAGGATGAACATAAAGAGGTCAGATTCAATGTGAGACGATTGATTGTTCTTAATAACAATTTTCGATTCAACAAAGTGTATTTCATTGAGACGTACATTTGGATTTGAATCATAGGCGGATTTTGCGGGGGGGCAGGGGGGGCATTGCCCCCCCTAGTGGCTGACATATGTTACAGCATTACTACTTCTAAAACTGTTCCAATACAAATATTTCGTATATCAATATTTTAATAGATGTAATATAATGATTGTTACAATACAAATCTGAATAATATCATGTTTTGTTTGAAATAATTTCATTTTTGAGCAGTCGCATGTTGTGACGTGTGTGTGTGTGACGTGACGTATGAGGTTAAGAACACAAGTTCCCTCGCTTTTTTTTTTTTTTACATACAAGTGATTCAGCTATTGTATTACAATAAGATATGCGGCGATTTTTAAAATGTCTAATTTCTGGGACGTTTAAGGCGTCTACTTCTGCACTAAGTAGGACACTGGTTAATAATATTGTAGCGTGTTCAAGTAACCAAGGGATAGAGTAGTTATCAAATAAGTATAAGATGTGCACAGTTATGATAAGTTTTACAGATGTAATGCACTGTTGTTGGGGGGAGAGACCGCCCCTTCCATATGAGTGTGTGTGTACGGCGGGCATGAGGCGTGCATGACGAGACGAGTTGTGTTCGTATGTGGAAAAGTCATACTCAGTGCGGTGAACGCTGGTTTTATTGCTTCTGTATCCGTAGCACCACACGCAATAGTTGGGACTGTGTACTGACGTCAGTAAAAAAGGTTTGCCCCCCCAAGCGCAAATGTCAAACTCCGCCTATTTTGAATATGTTTGTTTGTTAGATATGTGTGTTAGTGTGTACCGATACTTGAAAGGTACCGCGATACCCTGCCGTTAAAAACGTTACAATTCCTCCGTTTCATTAGTATCGGTACTTTAAGAATGACGGGGAAAAGTAATTTTAATAAGAGCCGTGTGTGTTCAGCGCTCTGCTTCCACTCCCTGCACTGCAGCCGTGCCTGCAGTCCCGCCCCTCTCAAGCACGCACGAAGTCCCTCCCCTCTCTCGTGCACTCGGCCACGCGCTAGCTGCCAGAGCATGTGAGAAAACGAGAAGCATGGCTGCAAGTGGGAGTGCAACTGCCGCTGCGCCTCGGCTTGTTGACAAAAAAGACGCCAGAAGCGAAATTTGGAAGTATTTTAGCTATATCTCTGACAGTGAGGGCAAGCCTACGGACACCACGAGGCCTGTCTGTCAGACATGTTTTAGATCCCTGCAAACCAAGAGAGCCAACACATCAGACTTGGCTAAGCACCCGCCGACCGGCATCCAGAGCTGTTTAAAGGATTTAAAGACAGACAGGTTAGCGAATGTGATAGATTACATAATTACAATCATGCTCAAGCCCATTAGGGCTGAACGATTAATCAATTTTAAATCGAAATCGCGATTTGAAATGATGCGATTATCAAATCGCAAAGCCTGCGATTTTTGTTTACTTTATTATTTTTTTTCTTACCATTTTTTTATTTTTTTAACTATTTTATTTTATTTTTTATTGTGTGTCAGTCATCCACACCAATCAGAAGTGCTGTGCTCCACATGTACCAGCCATTGTTAATCAATCAGAAGTGGCCCATGATGGAAGGTGATAGACAGATTGATCCAGTCACCTGCCAAGTATTTTTGAAAGTGCCTGCCCTTTCCAAATGGCTTCCAATGGAGCTTTAGATGCTTTGGTGAAACCAACCATCTGAGTCAGGTTAGTAATGCTCAATCACATGTTTCTATTACAGGGTGAATCTTAAACTGAAGCTCGACTTTAAAGCAACCCAACGGAAGTTTCATGTATGTTTAGTTCTTTCACTCATAGCTCGGGCTGCGGGGGTGCTAGAGACGGGAGCACGTTGATACGACCTTCCTAGCCGGAGTTATGGCCGCATTTTACAATAAACTTCCGTTGGGTCGCTTAAAAACAAATATCGCAATTCGAATCGCAATCGCAATATTTGTCAGACAAATCGCAATTCGATTTTTTCCCATGTCCTCAAATCTAAGTCAAACAAGTGTAATTTATTTTGTGACAAACGAACGTTTTCGTAGTTTGACAAGGCAAATAATGGCAATGATAACTGTCTAATATGGCTATCTTTTTAGCTAACTTACCAATGTGGCTAACATCGGCAATATACATTTTGTCAATAATTATTTATATTACTGAACATGTTAATAAAATATAAAGTTAACTATCAAAGAAATCACATAAACTCAAGTATAAAGAAGAGACCATGTTGTAAGAAAACACTTAACAGATATACTACTATTTTATTGATCCTGAAAATAATTTAAAAAAAGTATTGAAAAAGAATCGGAATCGCAATTCTTGACGTGGTATCGGTATCGTGACAACACTAATGTGTGTATATATTTTAGATTTATATTTATCTGCCGTATCACTGTGTATATGTACTCATCGGCCTTAAGATGATGATGTCATCAAAGCATCTTCATTAAGCATTTTCTGATTTTACTTTAACAGCAGATGGGAGGGCTGCTTGCTACTTGCCAAGATGCTATTTCACTAAACTGTATTTAGAGTGACACAAGCCCCAGGCTTACAACTTGGCTATAGGTACATGTATGAGCAAAGAATGATGGATGCACGGAAATGTGCACAGCAACATGCCAACCTCTGTAAGGCATGGGGTTGGTGGGCTGTTGCCTTAATATACCTGGGGCAGTCCTTAACCTCTGAGGTGCTGTAAACAAATAGACGGCTGGATATGGAAGGAAGGAATATCGCTGTGGGGAATCAGGCTACATGTGGCATATAGGCTTGTGTGCATTATTTGGCTGCCCCCATTACACTGTGGGTTAGCAGCAGGCAGAGCAGTGATTACATTGCTGTGAGTGTGTCAGGCTGTGAGTTTGTGTCAGATAAAGTTCTGCCATGATCTCTCCCTGTGCCATGTAGGCACATGTGTTGGAAACGATGTATCTATTACAATATAATTGCACTTTATTCAGTGGTTTGCTTAGTATTTATTTAAAGTCAGCAAGCTTTGGAGCTGTATTTTCTCTTTTACTACCTTTCATCTGGACCTCAATGTGGCTAAGGCAGTAGATGAGGGCTCTGTCGTCCAAACAAAATCGAGGCGTTTATGTGTTTTGATGAAACATGAACATGTCATTAATGTGACTTGTGTACTAAAATGTAACATTTTATGTGTGTTGTAGCCCACAGAACCTGGCTCTATATTCAACATGATCTTTACTGATTGAAAGTGTGAAATGCAGTCCAACAAAAGAGACTGAGGCAGCTCTATTCATCCCTAACGAGAAAAATATTCACCATCTCTTTAACAAGCCAAATGTATTTTGAAAATCACCTCCTCATTCTGTAAAGCCTTTTTTCTTCCAACAATTCGCCCCCCTTCCCCTCTCTTCTCTAATCTAATGAACCTTGCCTTGAACCTTCCTTTTAATTGGTGTCGACTCAGATGAGAAGAGTACGCGTGGAGGGAAAATAAAATAATTTTTTAAGCATTCTATAAATATTTTTTTACCAACGGGGGGGGTGGGGGTCCTGCATAGCAATTTAATCAGACAGTTGGCTTTGTACATGCTGCATCCTTGGCTTTTTTCAAAGGAATATTATTTAGAATAAATAAAGCACTGTGGTTAAATGAGGATGCCTTTTAGAAGGACTGATGAGCCACTGTGGAGCCACTTCAGGCTGTGCAGGGGAGAAGACATCAGCCAGGGAAATGAACAGGCTGAATAGATGCTTAGACTTTTTAGCTCTATAATGAGACTCCGCTAATACGCTCATCCACTCACATATCTGCTTTCAAATGCATGCTCACATAGCAAAAACAACTCACAGTGCACCTCCTCACATTAACATAGATGTGTTATAATATATATATGCAATACACGTATGCTCAAAGGGACACACATTTAGTAAGTACCTTAAAAGGCCGCACAATAGTTTTTTAAAGATTCAAATTGAAATATCTCACAATTATTTTTTTTTTCAATACATTTTGGCTTTTTATCAACTGGACACAGTAGGGCCTTTATTAAAGCTGTGATAGCAAAGGAGAGCGGATCAGAATGAGGTTGCAATCTGTTGAAAATGAGAGATGGAAATAAAAAGTGAAATATTATGAGGAAGCTTACAGTATCTCCAGTACAGATGTTGATCTCATGTGTCACCACAGGTTGTGCTAAAGACACTGGCTGTGGTTCTGCTTACATTTAGCCATATTGTACTTGGTTAAATAGGTATGTCACAATACACTGGCTTTGTTCAGATACATATCCCAGCAATTATTTTGCTGTCATGCATTTACATAGCACTATTTAAAAATAATCATGTGCCCTCTGTATTAACATCATATAGAAGTTCACACCAGAGTAAACCGTACAATGATATAGAAGACAAGAAGAAAGAATGTAATGGTACTTGCAAACCTGAATATTTGGTCATTAAGGTTAGTAAAACAGTTTGGTTGACATTTAGGACAGATACACATTTACTTTTTGTTATGATTGAGTACTGCTTTGCATTTCCTACTTGTTGGTATACGGTATAATTATATTACATTATTTGATCTTTCTGTTGACTGGGAATAAAACACAAATTGATTTGAAAGATTGTTGATGCATTCCAGGTCACTGAGCATGTGCCGTTCCACTTTTCCAAACCCTTGCTTGTAATAATTGATGACCTTGAAACCAATCATGATTGTTTATGCTTGGACTAATTATGTGTGTATTAATTCAACCAAGAATGTCCTTTCACCTCTGTCATCCTAGCAAGGATTTTCCACTTCCACCTCTGGATCAAAGCAATTGTACAGATGCATACAAATCTATACACATAGAGTGCACCTGCACATATGCACATACGTCTTGTAACCACACAGGCAGAAAAATGCATGAACACTTGTACAGTTTCATATTGATTCACATGGAGGTGAAAGTCCTCGTGGTGAGTGGCTCTGAATGATACATGCCTTTGTGTGCCCTGTGACTTGCCTGTTTAGTGTTACACTAAAGCTGCCACACAGACACACAACGGCCCAATGCCTGTCCCAGAGACAAGCTGAGTGTGTGCCTTCAACCGTTGACATTAAAATAGAATAGAAAACTCAAAGAACCTCACTTAGATGGTTTGTTTGTAGCACAAAACCTCTATGATCTACATCAGTAACTGTCCATTTTTAGAAACATAAACTCCTACTGACATTTGTTCTAATAACCACATGATTCTTTGTTGAAAATGAACATTTATTCCATATGTTTGTTTGGTATAGCCCAGCAGTTGTCTCTTCACAACAGCCTCAGGCTGCGTGCTTGCTCCCATATCGTTGTCCCATTACAGCCTCTCGTATAGAAAGTAGGCCTTTGCATCAGAAATGGGACTCGTGGGACTCTTCTCAGGATTCAGCTTTGGTGTTCCACTCTTCATGGTTCAGTCAAGTGCTCATCTGTAATGCAATTCCCTGCACATATGTGTGTATGGATGTTTGTGTGTGCCTTTGCATTTATCTCTCTTGTTTTTTCCCCTTTATTACGAACCATTGAAGCGGCGAATACAACTCATTTACAGTAATGCAATATTTATCACACATTCAACTCATTTTTACAAGACCGATGCCATCCATTTCACAGCACCGGGCAGGTGTGTGGGGCCTTTTTTAAAAGGCCATAATGTGAAAGCCTTCCATTTCCTCTGACCTGGCTTTACTAGGCCCATGTTGACAATCGGCCTGGGTCCTATCTCTGACATACCCGCAGGCCATGTGAGCTGGTCATAAACTAACCGTGTTATAGGTGTATCGATTGGTCAACAGATTGCCTATATATTGTAAAACGCAGCTTTTACATGAATGCCTTATTAAGACACGTTGGTGATAATTGTGGAAAACAAAAAGCATTTCCATATGGTTGTTTTATCAAGTGGTTTAGGGATATGGTTGTGGTCTGCTAAGTCTTTAAAAATGTAGATTGAAAATACTGTGTCGAGAGGCAATCAGGCCTTTGCAACTTGTCTTGTGCTTGGGCTGCTCACATCTTTATTGTCTTTCGCATCACTTACCACAACTCACTTTTATAGATCCTTCTTTCATGTAATTATCTTGTATTGATTAGATTAGACATCCCATTTCTTCCAATTTTTATTTCTGACCTTGCTCACGCTTTTCTTTTGCTTTCTGCTTTTTTTCCTCTTTAAGGTTGTTTTCTACTTTTCATTGTCTCTTTATGGTCATCAACTCTTGCTCTCCTATAATACAAAAACAGCAGTCGATGAGTGTTGTGTGTGTGTGTGTGTGTGTGTGTGTGTGTGTGTGTGTGTGTGTGTGTGTGTGTGTGTGTGTGTGTGTGATTGTCTATATGTGTGAGAGAATCCCAACGGATTCTGCAGCTTTACCTCTCAAACCCCCGCTCTCATCCCTCAATCACAATCCTTCTTCACAGCCTCTGAGCTCTCGTCCTCCCCCTTCATTCATTTGAGTCCTGTTGTCATCCTTCCTCTTCCTCTCGGCCTCCCCACTTGGAGACAAAGATGTGCTCTTTGCCAGTTTTCTTTTCTTCTTCATTTATACTTATCGCCATCTCTGAATCTCTTTCTCGTTCCCGTCTGACATATTCCACTTTCTGTCTGTATTTGGATTTCTCAAAAGGTGCATGGTTCTCATTTTGACAAATTGTATTTCTATGTTTTGTACAAACCTTTTACACAGGCACATGAGGTTTTAAGCTAATGCCGACACATTTACAACGATGTTATATATAATATCAAAGTGGATTCATGTGCAATGTTAGATGTAGATAATATAAATATATTTTCTAAAGTAATACAAATTGTCTACTTTTCATCCATTTCTTTGATTTCTTATCCGTATTTTCTCCTCTTACCTTGAAAGCTGAAGGCCAACACATAGTATGATTGATGAGACACCTTTACTGAGTTCCCTCTTAGCTTCACCTGTCATGTTTCCCTGCTCTTCATCCCCTCTAACCATCATCTTTTACCTTTTTACACAAACTTGCGTCATTTCCTTCTGTCTCTCCTTTTAACTTGTCTATGAAGATGTTCTTTTGACACTTTCCTGTCAATCACTCTTATCTATGTCTCCCGCTTCCTTCTTTCTCTCAGCTACATCCCCTAGTCACCCCTAACACTTTCATTTAGTTTAGTGTGTCTGCAGTCAGGTCCCACAGGCCCAGAGTTAGCTGCTGTTTTATTTATACTGTTTTTATTTGATAGTTTTTTGCTAGTACACTTATTCACAGAGGAGTGTAACTGTTTGTTCTCTCCACATTCACTCAGTCTGAGCTGTCAGTCAGTGACGGACACATTTCTCTAGCACAGGAAAACAAGCAAATAAATATGAAAAACTTAATAAAAATTACACAATTTAAGTTTACGTTATAGTCCCCCCAATGGATTGAAAGAAACTAAGTACAAGTATGGCATTGGGTTGTTTGTGGAATTCAAATCAGCACAGTGACCAACGTAAACATTGTTAAAGTTTGTGGAAGTGGAAAATATCTGAAGTGGAAGATTAAATACTTTGGTTTCTCTCGCTCTCACATAATCACACTCACACACTCTCATGGACCCACCAGCTCACATCTTAATTACTGAGGCTTGATGGGTACTTAACCTTGCCCCTTGCTGCTTATGCAAATGCAGAGAGGTCAGGGATGTGCTGATTGGCTGGCTCGCTGTCAACTCAGCCAGAAAACTGTCGGGAGTGCAGATGTGAGGGTGAGGGAGGAGAGGAGACTGAAGTGGAAGGAAAAGGGAAATATGGGAAAGTAAAAGAGAAAAAAAGCAGGGATGTAAGGAACAAAAAATAATCTTATACTGTATTGGACTTTAATGCAATTGTCTTGTGTTTGAAACAACAGAAACATTTATTCTAACACATTGTATTGTGTTAATCATGGCACACAACAAAAAACAAGGTAGGCATTTTACACAACCTTTCCTCACTTCTCTTATCAGTATGACCTCATCCTTTAAGCAACATGTTTGCTAAGAAGCATATGGCCAGCTCTGTGTGTGTGTGTGTGAAATGAGCTCATCCTCTTCCCCCCTATGTAGTTATCTCTATACGGCTGAGGGTGTTTAGCAGCAGGGAGAGTCATTGAGAGGACACACACACACACACACACACACACACACACACACACACACACACACACACACACACACACACACACACACACACACACACACACACACACACACACACACACACACACACACACACACACACACACACACACACACACACACACTCTTCACAGCTGCTAGCCTATTTGGATGTTGCTCCACCTGACAACATGTGTGCTTCATTGGATGAGGTTCCAGGTCTTCCTGAAAGGCTCAAAACTTAAAAATACATATAGGGTGTTTTTTCTATTCTGTTAATTGTTATCATTCATGAGGAAATAGAACAAAAGAGCCCTGTGCTCACAACTATGTAATTACCTTAACTAGAAGAAACTCCAGTACCTATGAACACAGCGACAGAATTCATCAGGACTCGTGCATAACGAAAATAATAACCACTTAATATAAAAATAAGAAATAAAACAGCTTTTTGGGATGTGAAACATTTGTGGCAGTTGCGA
Source organism: Gymnodraco acuticeps (assembly GCF_902827175.1). Lineage (NCBI taxonomy): Eukaryota > Metazoa > Chordata > Actinopteri > Perciformes > Bathydraconidae > Gymnodraco > Gymnodraco acuticeps. The sequence continues at coordinate 1,724,673 of NW_022992336.1, read as the reverse complement.
TCAGCTTGGTGTGTCATTTATATGATGATGTCTCTACTTTTCCCAAACAGTGGTGAAAGGCGCTATATAAGACCGCCATAACCCACAAAGTAATGGTCTCTCTTTCACTTCAAGTTTTGTTCTGAGAAAGTTGAAGAGGCCATTATATAGGTCATGTTATGTGGTGCATCTTAATGCCTTGAGTTATTTTAATGTCATATTTACAGCACAGGGCTTCTTCAAGTCAACCTGATCAATTCAGTTGGACATTTAGTCCGCTCTAGTTTGACTGATTCACTGTGTCCACTCAGCTGTTAAAAACCAGTATGTACAGCACTTCTCCCTACTATACATACACAGCACAGAGGTCATGCATGTATGTATGGACCTCTGCTTGCTTTTGCCTCTCTAACCCTTGGTATGTGTATGTACAGTATGTTCGGAGCATGTGGGTGTTCGGACCCTATGTGTGGGTGCGTGTGTGTGGTCTTGAGGCTATGGAGGGCAGTAACACCGAGTTGACAGGCGGCTGCAGAGATTTAGGTCGAGGTGCCAAGGAAGCCAAGGAAATTCACGCATGCACACACACACGCACGCACGCACGCACGCACGCACGCACACACACACACACACACACACACACACACACACACACACACACACACACACACACACACACACACACACACACACACACACACACACCCACACACACACACACACACACACACCTCGTCCTCAGATCTCGGGGGCATCTGCTCTGGTTCCGGTGTCACTGGCATCGTGCGCTCAATCGGCTCAAAAGTATCGCCACGGCAACGGCATCGCATAATCCCATTCCATCTCATCCCATCCACAAACTGTGTGCGACGTGATTGGCCTGTTCCCCCCTGGGGCGCCGAGGCGACGGCTCAGGCGCTGTCTGCTTACTCGCTGTGTCAGCTCCGGCTCTGAGTCTGTGGGCGGGGAGCGAGGAGCGCATTAAAGGAGCGTTTGGCGCTGTTTGGCAAGAGACGGTGTGAATTATGCAGACACACCCCTACTGCGTGTGCAGTGCTGCCAGTGTGAGTCCTTCATGTGTAAAAGTGTGTGGAAGATACGCTACTCTAAGAAGGCATTATCCCTCTTTTTGTCTGATTCTTGTTTTACCCAGTTTTAAAAGTTTACATCTTTATCCACTTTTGATTATTTACTAGTATCATCATATGATGCTTTCACATTCCTACCCGCCTCTGTCTGTATGTAAGTATCTCTAAACACCAGAAAAAGAGTCAGGTTGGCATGAATATCATTTGTTTGTTGTAAAAAGTCAATGGGTAAAACCAGTGAATGTGCAATTAAACATTGCATAGCTGAGGATGAACAAGTGCCTCTGAATGTGGTGTTAAAACTGTTTAGTATGCAGTGAGGGATCATATCCAACAGGCGTCTTCTTTTTTCTTAAGTGATTTGTGGTTACCTTCTCAACACATGTTTGCCAAGAGAGGGTTAGAGTGAGCAGTAAAGATGAGACAATTCACTAAAATAACCCTGAATAATATAAATGGCTCTGAATAATCAACACAATCATTAAACAAACACTATATTTCTGCCTTCATTCATCCATTAAAATGTGAGTTGTCTACTTTCCTTTTCTCTCTCCCCTCACTCTGCTCTTTCACACACCTCCTCCACCGTCTCCACCGTCACTATCTCTTTGTTTTTCTGGAGAATACAAACATAGTCTGAATTAAAACACAACTGACAGTTTGCATCCAGTTTCACTGCTCCTCCTCTGTCCTCCTCCCACGATTCCTCCCTCCCTCACAGCCCCCCCCTCTTCCATCTCTCCCTTTCTCTCCTGCTCCAGCTGTCAGGAGGCTTCATTATTAAAGATTCATGGCGGAGTCTGGGCAGCTCCTCCAAAAGCTTTTGTCAGACAGACCGAGTGTCTCAAATCTCACTGCCACTAACTGGAGGTGACATACAGACTCACATAGATCCACATGCACACAGGCAAACACACACACACACACACACACACACACACACACACACACACACACCACACACACACACACACACACACACACACACACACCACACACACACACACACACACACACACACACACACACACACACACACACACACACACACACACACACTCACACACACTCACACACTCACACTCCTCATTATGGTTTGCTTCACTATTTGATTTATTTTATTGCTCCAGCCCTTTTTAATTCAAATCATCTTGACAATGGGATTTTTAGTGCTACTTTTATTCCTAATATAATTCATTATAAAACAGCTCATCAGTGTTAACTCTTTTGCCAATGAAAACTTCACGCCGTGCATAACTGTTAATGAATGTTTGACACTGAGCGTTGTGTTATAAATCCCCAGTTTAGGCTTGCTTATGTTGTTTGTCATCAGAAGTGATGGTGACCTATTTTGTCTGACAAAAACAATGTTATTCTTTTCATCTGCTGTCTCTATCATGTTTTCACAGAATGTTTCATCAGACAAGGGCTGCTCTGTTTTCCCATCACACTTATCACAGTACTTTTTTCTCTCTCAGCCTTCCACATGCACACGTATGCATATAATCCATTGCACTACGATCAAACATTATGTATCAATTACAGTTCTAGCAGATCTTAGATAAAGGTACATATAATTTGTCTCTGGCTCCAAGGAGATTACGTAGCCAGGAGTGTGTTCTGTGTTAACATTGGCCTTTTTGCTCAACCCTATATTGGCTGAAATTAACTTTCTATTAACATGTATGGCTGCACTCTTTAACATACAGCTCTTTCATAAACTACTCTCCCTGGCTGAACTGTCTTCATTCGTATACGGCCCGCGAGGTAATTTATAAACACACGCAAAAAAGAAAACAATTAAAGAAATCTAGACCGCAAAAAAATTAAACAAAGCGAGTGCCTGTTTTTCCTGTCCAAGGTCGGGATCCTTGAACACAACACAAGCCTAACGTGTCATCACGTGGTATATGTCTCGTCTGACAGGAGTGCAGTTCTGACGGAGAGCACCAGAACGCCACTCCTGCACTTCCAAAAATTGCAGTACCGATAAGGAGCCGTACACATGCCGCAGTTTCTGCGTGTCTGCGTCTTTAGTTGAAAGCCCAGTGGCGATCTGTTCATCTGTCATTCTGATCATACAGTCAATAACTTTGTTGTTATTAGCATCTGGTTAGCTAGCTATGCTAACGAATATAAGAAGCTTTTTCTCCAACCAGTGAGGTAAAGGCACATCTTTATATGATCATTATAGTTATAACAAAATAAGAGAATAAAGTAAACGGGTATAAAATACTATATGACAGTAAAAAAAAGTTGTTATTAATAAACAAGAATACAGTTTGAGTGATTTGTAAAATATTCATAAAGAAAAATAAATCTGCTTACAGTTCTGTTTCATCTGGGTGTTGAGAAATATATCCATAGATCTCTTAATGTTGCTCTCAAAGTGCAAAAATCTTCATGTCCACATGAATAGGAAACTAAATACATATGCACACATCTTGTGTCCATATCTTTCTGTTTTGGTGATCATGCCACAACCGTGCACGTGAATGCATGTGCGAGTCATGGTGAGATATCTGGATTAAGAGGTTGCTTTTTCTTTGCACAGCATGAAAGAAAGGTGAAATGAATGGGCTGTGATTTTAGTATTTTTAAGCAGAGGTCAATCATTTGTACGGCCCTCGGAGGATGTTGAAAACATTGAAATGGCCCTTGAGAGGAAAAAGGTTCCTCACCCCTGCCCTAGAAGATGGTAAAGATGACTCCCTACTTGTTATACTATGTCCATTCAAAAAAACATGTTGCCAGTCAAATTAGCCTTTCTCACATTAATGCAAAACACAATACATAGAATGGATTCAATTCTAGAGTTAATCAAATCTACTGTTTATTAATAATTGTGAAGTGAAAGACAACCACTTATACACACAAGCAATCTCAATTGTGCATAACATAATGAATAGTTTTCATCTTAAACTAGAAACAAAATCCTGCCATACCTCAGTTTGATGTGTTGGACATGAAACCCAATTTGCACTATAGGAATGACCTGAGGTGATTCTCCTCATGGACATTTCAGGAGTGAATAGCTAACATACCACCAGGGAAACCAAAACGGTTTTCACTGAAGTAGAACACGTCCACAAGTGTTTAACATGGTGTTCCTTTGTCACACAGACCGTTACTGACAGAAGTTTCTGCTTCTCCATGTGCAACCGTAGACTATACCGGCCCTGTGCCTTGAGAAACTGTCAACAATGCTCTTAAGTGTTTTCTGCCTCATTTCCTCTTAATACAGCAAATCCAGCCTTTCTTTCCTGATTGATGATGCTTCTTAGGTGTTTTTATATTTGAAACACGATTCACACGTGCGCTCTCATTCACTGTGTGTTTGTACGCGCATGCTTTTCAGCCCCATCAAGCAATTATAACTGTATTAATGGTTTATCAAAATTGGAGTACCTTTTTATGTGTATCTGCTTTAGTGAAGTGGAATACTGCAAATGGGATATGTCACTTTAGAGACGTTATAGTGAAGTTCCTGATTTACATTCACCCACTTGGTTGCAAGGGGAATCCTTTAAAGGAAGCATTGTGCTTGTCATGTACTTGCTGTCTTTTCTTACACTATCATATCATTTTTTACTTGTGTAAATCAAAAACATTTTGCTGGAAATGTCGCTTTCTTTTTGTGCACAAATGTAAAGTTACCTACTAATATTGATCTCCTTTTCTATGTTTTTCTCTGCCTTTGTTTATACAGAAAAGCCCAGGAACAGCAGAAGAAGGTGGTAGTAGCAGGTTGTGTTCCCCAGGCTCAGCCACGGATGGACTACCTAAAAGGACTCAGCATCATCGGGGTATGTATATGTGTTTGTGTAGGGCTTTGATTCACTTGTATGAAAGAAATCATCTGAGAAATGTGGCTATGCAGCATAAACCGTATGTCTGTTTGTGTGGCCTTTGTTCTTCCCTATTTGTGTCTAATGGACAACCTTTGAGGAGTACACGCACGCCCGCACACACACACACACACACACCACATGGTTTGACCTGTCATTCACCTGGCTGCCACCCTGCTGTGTCTTTCAATTCTGGCCTTCCTGCCGCTTGTTTGATCAATAGCCCCCCCCAAGAGACACAACTACAAGTACCAGAATGAACATGATGGGAAGTAGAAAAGAAAGAAGGATTTATGATGGAAGGATAAAGAAAGGTATGAGAGATAGAGGTACACTTACTTTCTTAGTTTAAAGTAAGAAAGTGTCACTTGAGGACAGAGTGCCAGAGGACAAATGTAAGACAAAATAAATGACAGCACACCCTCCTTCAACCTGTTGATCCTTATATTCTTAGACTCCAACAATTCTTTGTAGCAAATCCTTTAACTGAATGATTCATGGGAACAAAGTTATAAAGACAGCGAATGAGTGGTTACAGCTGTTGGTTATGTTATATTGCTCTCCCTATGATATTGCAGTCCCACTCATTACACTGTGGTGCAGGTATACATAAGTTGTTTGGCAAATTGTGATAGGACAAAGTTTAACACCTCATTTTCGATTGCCGTTTCACCTCAGTAATCACAGGAGGAAAGTGAAAGGATGTGTCAAGGTTATTTCTATTTAAAAGTTAAATTCGTTTTCCTCTTTAAATAATTGACTGATGATGTTTGTTGAATAAAGAGTTGTTTTTTCTATCTGCTAATCCTGCTAAATGATCTTGAGTTTCACATCTAATATTTTGCTATGGGCGAAAGTAAAGTTTGTATTGCTATCTTTCAGTAAAAAAAACATATGAAGTGGTTAAAATGTGCCTTGTAGTTCTACAATGGGTTTTACAAACATATTCTGGCCACACATTAACATTTTAAGAAGACACCAAAGACATATCCTGCATGACAAAGAAAGCAAACAGTTGGTCAATTAAGAACACATATGGATTCATTGTTTCTTTTCACTCTATCCTCTTAAAGCTCCAAGCTGTGCCTTATAAATCACTGCAGAAAAAACCTTGATCTTAATTTCACATATTTTCTTCATAAAATACAAACTGCCCTGATGAAAATGACGATAAATCAAACGGTCCAATATATCAGTTGATTGCTCTTAAACATAATGGGTGGGGGGAGGGGGGTAGATGGGTCTCTCAAATGTCACGTTAAATATCTTCTACTATAAATAATGTTATTCCATTGAAGTAAACATGCCACTGTGTAACATAATTACATTCAAATCCAGTGTCATGTATGTATAATATAATGACATTCAGATAAACAGACTATGTAATAGCCTTCAGGGTGAGGCAAAAACATCTGGAAAGTTTACCACTGTCAGTCCTTTCATTGTCATGAGTGGATTGGATTATGCATTGAAACACACACACACACACATGGCTGGACACATGCATGAACAGGCACACATGCTAACAGACACAGACGGAGGTATAGGAGTATGCACCCGCTCCCCTTGTGTATCCATGGTAGTTACAATCAGCCACACAATGACTGTGACAGTTGGTGACTTATGCAAATCAGAATGCAAATCACCAGTCGTAGAATTTGTATATAGTGATTGCACTAACGGCTAGATAAGGGGTGTAGTGTAGTTAAATAAAAGTGCTTCCTGTTGAACTCATTCGGGTTTAATTGACCTGTGTGTGTATTTGTCCTGCGTGTTCCTGTCTGAAGTTGCTGTGAAGGATGACCGTGTATTGTGTAAGGTACACAGTCAGTCACGCAAGACTACAGTGTTTCGTGACTCTGAACTGGACATGTCACATCCTGTATCTGAGATACAGACACAAACACACACAAGACGCACACTCTGCATGTTAGGTAATCAGAGTATGTCGGTGTGTAAGCAATGTTGTAACCCTGAGAAATACACACATCAGTCGTTTTACCATGTATTTTGTACCTATGAATAAGTGACCCCAGTTTGTGTTCCTTTTATCTTTTTCCTATAACTTACAAATTATATTCATTTTTCATTGTTTACTCTGAGTGTATCATGCCACACAAGTTGACATCTCACTACGATAGATGTGTTGCCTTAATGTTTTTCTTATTTTTACTTAGCTTTATCCATAAGCTAGTAATGTAAAGGATAATATTAGTTTACTTATAATAGCTCAGTTACTACAGATGCTCGCTCTTAGCATTGTGATAGCCTTTGGTAATGTGTGAGTGTATGCTTGGCGGAAAGAAGAAAGGACCTAATGGTACTTTTACATCCCATTTCCAAATGGCAGTATAGTTTATATATATATATATATCTTTACTTCTTACCTAAAATAATAATCTTGGCACTTTTAACAGAACACTTTCTATGAAAGCCTAGATCTACTGAAAATAGTACTTTTCCCAACACATATTTATTCTTATTCAAACACAATTCCAGGTGCATAAAGCAGCATTCACTAAGAACCATAATTGAAAAGTGAGATCTGAATTAATCGCTAAAATGTGAACAATACCCAAACCCTGCTGTGAGCAGGGACACCTGCTGCTGCTCTGAATGAACCCAGATTGCCTGGCCATTAGAAGAAAATAGGTTTTTATCTCAGTGTGCATACAACGACTGCCTACAAGGCACAGTGTGCATCTGTGAGTGTGTTTTGAAAGAAGAGTTATTCTGGGTAATGGGCCTGGAGACATTGAGAGGAGTTGCCAAGGGCCAGAGCCTGGACCTCTAAGGATAGAGAAAGTGAGCGAATTAGAGGTAGAAGGCATGCTGGTTGGAATAAAAGGAGAAATAATAGCAGGGAAATTAGTTTCTCTACTACTTACATATCCCTCGCTCCAACCTCCTCTGGCTCACTACCCACCCTTTCCTCTCCAGATTATTAGTAGAAGGATGGCAGATTTGTAAAATAAGTGCTGTTCTCAATGGAATATAAAAATACCTAATAGTCTCTTCTTGCCTAATTTCTTTACAACATAGCTGTAGAATGTTCTGCATGGATCGCAAAGAGTGAAAAAAACACTGTTGATTGATCATAACATGATTCAGTTTTAGTCATTGTCTTACCATATCAGGATAACTGTATACAGTTGCAATAAAAAGTATGTGAACCCTTTGGATTCTCCACACATAGCATTGTGTGTTCCTTCCAAACAACTCATTTGTCCACAGAATATGTTGCCAGTAGTGCTGTGGAACATCCAGGTGCTCTTTTGCAAACTTCAAACGTGCAGCAATGTTTTTTCTGGACAGCAGTGGCTTCCTCCGTGGTGTCCTCCCATGAACTCCATTCTTGTTCAGTGTTTTACGTATCGTAGATTCGTCAACAGAGATGTTAGCATGTGCCAGAGATTTCTTTAAGTCTCTAGCTGACACTCTAGGATTCTTCTTCACCTCATTGAGCATTCTGCGCTGTGCTCTTGCAGTCATCTTTACAGGACGGCCACTCCTAGGGAGAGTAGCAACAGTGCTGAACTTTCTCCATTTATAGACAACTTGTCTTACCGTGGACTGATGAACATCAAGGCTTTTAGAGATACTTTTGTAACCCTTTCCAGCTTTATGCAAGTCAACAATTCTTAATCGTAGGTCTTCTGAGAGCTCTTTTGTGCGAGGCATGGTTCACATCTGGCAATGCTTCTTAAGAATAGCAAATTCAAAACTGGTGTGTATTTGTTATAGGGCAGCTTTAACCAACACCTCCAATCTCATCTCATTGATTGGACTCCAGGTTGGCTGACTCCTGACTCCAATTAGCTCTTGAAGAAGTCTTTAGCCTAGGGGTTCACATACTTTTTCCACCCTGCACTGTGAATGTTTACATGGTGTGTTCAATAAAAACATGAAAACATATAATTGTTTGTGTGGTATTAGTTTAAGCAGACTGTGTTTGTCTATTGTTGTGACTTAGATGAAGATCAGAACACATTTTATGACCAACTTATGCAGAAATCCAGGTAATTCCAAAGGGTTCACATACTTTTTCTTGCAACTGTATATGCCACCCTCTCTACATCTTCCTGTTCCTGCTTCTTGGTTCTCATCAATGAAATCCTGCTGCTAGACTGTGTTTCTGTCAATACATAATATGATTGCTGTTGCAGCTACATAGACACATGTGACATTAAGGAAATCTATATCACTTAATCCTGGCTGGAGAAAACTGTTTGTTTTTGTTTTCACTCATTTCTCTGTGTGCATACTGCATATTGCTTTTTGTGTATATTTACATGCCCACCTTGATTGTTTGTGTGTTTTCAATATCCGCCCTTTGTTCGGCTGTGTGGACTCGGTTTGTCGGCATCAATAAACCTTTCCTATGTGTGTCTGTCTGTGCTTCAGGTCCAACAGATTGATCGTGTGGTGGAAGTAGTGGACGAGGCAATTAAAGGTATTTCAACACACATGCACATACACAAAGAAGCACTCATTGTTTGAGGGAATAAGCAGAAATGCATTGATCAGCTAATGAACGAAAGTCCCTTCATTGTCGGAATTGGAAATATTTCCTTCTCACAATTAACATTTGAAGACATTTGATTCTGAGCAATTACTATCAACAAAGTATAAACTAGAGCAGGGGTTCCCAACCTTTTTTCCCAAGAGCCCCCCCAACTGACTCCTGTTGGAAGTTGCGCCCCCCCCCCACACACACACACAATTTATTCAATTTATGTGGATTCAAAAGTCGTAAATAATCTACAAAATGGAGGAGATCGATCTGATCGGAGCAACTGTGACAAATAATCCAACTGAAACCGGCATGGACAATGACTATGTTTTAAAAATGCGCTTATCCAGAAAAGCCTGGTTTGGACACTTTATGGGCAGAAGAAACATTTATATCAAAGAAATAATTATACATTTCTGTCTTTTTATGCCTATAATAGCTACTAACTTGAATTGTTATCCAAATTAATTAATCAATTATTTTTTATATTTTATTGTAATGTAGAGACAAGGCCTTTAGTGACAATCATGTATTGCGTTACAATTACATGTAAATATGATATTTGGCCTCAAATTATCTGAGGCCTGGCGCCCCCCCCAGGTTGGGAACCACTGAGCTAGAGTGTTATTAGATGATTCAGTATTGTTCAAAGATCTGCAGGGGTATGCTTTTGGTGACAACATTAGATATTCCAGAGCAGCTGATCTCAATGGTACATTTCATGAAACAAAGTCATTTCAAACTAATTGTTGACTCCATTTCTCGACACAGTGTTAGGATTGACATTGTGGTTTTAAAAGAGAAGTCATCAGTGTTGCTTTCAGATCTCTCTGTCTGAGTAGCTAGTTAAGCTGTCTTCTCGGTCTTAAAAGACAGACTCACATGGCAGTGATTAGGTCATCCATTTAAACTGTTAGTGAACCACGGCACCTAACTGTTTAATGAAGGTCAGGCTGAGTTTACAGTGTGAGAGTGTCCAGTCAAGCTGTCACACACCCCCAGCTGTTCTCTAATAAAGAACAGATTGAGTTTACTCTGAGCGAGCCTGTGTGTGTGTATGTGTGTGTGTATGACTTACTAGTTTGCACTGCAGGCTTCCCTCTAATGAAGGACAGCTGAACTGAGGCTTAATTTTACAATGTGTCATCCACCCTAAATCATCTACAGTACACACAGACTCACACACACTCACATTCACACATGTACACTGTGACTCTCAGTCTCTCTTTCTTCTCAGTGATTTTCCTGTTCTTTCCTTTTTCCTCTTTTCCCCTCCCTTTCCTGTTCCTCAGCATCTTCTGATCTCCTTCCTTTCTTCCTCCTCCCTCTGCTTTCTCTCTGCCCTGTTCCATCCCTTCTGCACTCCTTCCTTTCTCTTTGCTCCCTCCTTAGCCCCCTTCATAGAAACTAATTTCCCCGGTATCATTACAGTTCTTTATGACCTCGTATAAACTGAGAGCTGTTATTCCATCTCGGAGGCCTGGGCATAAAGCTTTAAGCTAGGGGATTTGCCTTTGGTAATGGCTACTAAAATACTTACTTCAATGAACTGCTAATAGACACACTTTTTCGCTTCACCAAAATTGCTTGCAGGTCTGTTTTCCACATGACAGGAGTACTGGTGTACATTTACGAGCTTGTTTCTTGAGGTGAGACTATGTATTCAGTTTGGATCGCGGCTCAAAGGGAACTTTACAACTGTCACTCCATAAGCATTCTTCACTACTGTAAAACTGCATTTAATCGTAGTGCATCTACCAAACATAAATGGCAGGGCTTTTTATCCTTAACTTATCTCAAGTTAGGTTGCTCACGCATGCTCACAGTACTTAACATTTACTCAGTCATGCAACATTACAACTACTGCCCAGTGTGTGGTGGCTGGCACTGTGCAGCGTCAGGGATTCAGTTGGTAATGTTACTGTGGCTGCTAGCTTTGCCAGATGTGTATACTTGCTAACAACAAACACATCTTTTACCTTTTCTTGTTTTTCAAGCCCTATAGAAGATCTATAAAAAATCATTAATTGCCCCATGGATGCACACTTTTGCAAGGGGACCTAGCCAAATGTAATGTCTAAGCGCTTTGAGCACCAGGAAAAGAGCTTTATAAATGTAATGTATTATTATTATTATTATTATTAGTGATGCTCACCTACTGTACCAAGATAACATGAATAATTGGCTATATAAAGTTGGAAATTCAGGGGACGAATGTTTACATTTTTAATCAAGAAAATGATTGTATACAGAAACCCATACAAAGGCTAGAAAATATGTTTTATTTATGTTTTCACTCTTCACAGATTTCCACTGAAATCTGATCTTTGCACCATTAATAAATAACCGCGGTTCTTCTTTTTTTATAGTGCCATGTTGATGTCTTTGTGTCTTTATTGGCCTAATATTGATCTTTTCTCACTGAGATGATAACGTTGCATGATACAATTTCACCTCATATTAGTTTATCTTTTAGAAAGGGTTTAGATTCAGTGTGTGCATGCGTGACATAGAACGAGGGGGCAGAAGAGGTTACACAGGCTAATGTATCTACTTAGCTCCAGTTCAGAGGATATAAGGCACCCATATAACCTCATGATCCTTATTTCACCAGGATAAACAAACTGTTTACATGTATCAATGTTGAACAAATAAAGTGTGAGAATAAACACACGGCTGAATAGAAAGAGACAGTTAGACAGAGGGAAGAGGAAATGAAGTGCATTTGAAAAGCAGATGCATTCACATATATTTTTAAGTCATCTGCAGGTTGAACATAGTCTTTAAATGCTCAGTGACCTCTTGTTGAGAACCGACAAAACAAAGCCCTGTGAAGGAGCTTGTCATTGTCAACCTTCAAAGCCCCGTGTGTGATATATATTTTTAAAGGAAATATTCTTTTGAAATGTTTGCATAAGAACACTGCGTATATTTGTTATGAATTCATTTGATTTTTGATTTCCAACTGACATCCGGCATTAACCTAAACCGCCTTTTCAAGGACAGTTATACATATCTAATTACCTGTTCTATAGAGGGGATAAATGAGCATCATTACACCCCTTGTGTCCTCCTCCTCATCCTCCACCTCTGTCCCCTCTTTCCTATGTGCCCCCACCCCCCCCCGTTTCTGACTGCTGCTATACAATCAAACAAGGGAGCACAGCAAGACCTGCCACTTATGAGACATCAGACACAGGTCAACGGGTCAGTCTTTTAGCGCCCTACCTCTGATCCAACCATCCATCTGGCTATCCCGCACATCCCTCATCTGTTTTGTTTTTTTCTATCATCATCCAACCGTCCATCCATCTCCCTTTCCCTCCATCTATCCTTGCCTTTCCTCCAGCATGTTATTATGGGCCGTTAGGATAGAAGGATTTATGTCCGTTTGTATTTATGAAGGATAGAAAAGAACAAAGGAAAGAGAGATTGGGAAAAACAGGAAGGAAAGGAGGAGGGTAGTCAGTAACTAGAACATGTGGTATAGTGATGTGTCTTTCTGTGTGTATGCAGGGTTGCCCCTCACAGCAGTTGGCCTCTCTAAACTCTGTAATTGAGATGACAAAATAGGACAGCATTCTCCAGTTTTATTCAGCAACTCAAGTTAGCTATTTTATCTCTTGCTTCCCATTCATGGTCCCCTAGGCCCTGACATTGAATTTGGCTTTGGGTTCACTACTAGAGTGATTCCATGCTGGTATTGAGATTATTTATTATTCCCCCCCTCTCAATCAACTTCCTCCTGACTGCTTTTCTGTTTTGTTTTGTTTCTTTTTGGCTTTGTTTTTGTTTTGTTTGTCTACCCTCCCTCCCAAATGTAAAGCGTCTTTGGGTTCAAAAAAAGCGCTATAGAAATACAATATATTATTATTATTATTATTATTATTTCTTGAGTCATGCATGGCAGGCAGGGGTCCTGTGCAGTTTTAGAGGCATACAAAATGAATATACAAGTAATGACAAATTCCAAGTTCTTTCCAAGGGAAATGTAACACCCTAATGGTAATTGCTTATTCCTGAAAGGACTATGTTTCGCTATATACCGACAACTTTATTCTCCCTCGGCCTTAATCATTAGAAATAATTGTTGTATCAGAATGAAACCAAAACTTCCCAGGCCTGAGCTAAAGATACATTACTGTCGAGCCTTTTTCCAGTCAGTAAAGTTGCATATCTTCAAAATGTATTTTTCAGCGTGAGCATGCATTCCATTATGGTTAGGTTCCCATTGTAATAGCCTGCCAATTTGTGGCTACTTAGAATAAGTTGTGTGATTGGTACATTACTTGTTAGATTGCACAATTGTGTAGTTTTTCACAGCACATGGGTATGATTCTCATCTTGTTCAGTGTTTTCACTTTTATTTGGATAGAGCATAATAAAGTTTCAAACATTTGTATTGCTATTAAAAGGTAATGCAGTTAAAATACTCTGGGCTTACAATCAAGAAGTAAATGTTCCTCAAAAAAGTCATCCTTTAGCCATCATCCTTGTTTTAAGTGTTCATTAATGTGCATTGTCCCTGCTAAATAAACAATTACATGAAAATGAAATCATTTCTTAACTTACTTCTCTCCCACATAATACATTTATTGAAAAATACTTCTGATAAAATGTTATCAGCAGCAGCTAAAGAGAAGGCGGACATGTGAAGCCTAGATTTGAAGGGAAGTATTAATGAATAGATGAACTGATCGATCAGTCAACAGATGGAGCAACGGTTATAGAGCAAACAATAAAAGAGCTCTCATGAATTTTAAATCCGTGTTTAAAGGACCAGAGATGGAGACACAGATAGCTAGCTATAAGAGAGCCGGGCCGAACACGCGTTAAGTCCCAGCTGTATTCCATGAGGGAAGTTTTCTAATTTCCTTGCTTGTACTGGGATATTACGACCAGTCACGCCTCACCGATTGGCTCTTTGTCCTCCTCTGGGGCAGATTGTCATTTTTATCTACCAATTGATAGCTACGCTTCCTGCCCTGAGCCCACCCTCCCAGGAGACCCATGTAAAGCGGATGAAAACAGGAAGACAATTCCATCCCTCAACGCCTCCATCTCGCACACCCTCTAGCTGGTATTCTATTAGATGGTTAGAGAGGAGAGATTACTGCATCTCAACGGCTGGACATCACTAGCTATTAGCTATTTGACTGCTATCGGTTTTCATTTGCTATCTACTGAGTAATACGCTACTAAATTTGGAGTTGTACAAGATGCAGTTGACAAAAGATCTCAGTGAAATAGGCCTCTTTTATTTTATATCCCCTTGTTCCTGTCGGCCTGCATTAGTTCCTCATGTATGAAATATCTTGGTAGTATCAGTGGAGTTTCCTTCAGAAAGAAATATCATGTTCTTTCCTTACTTCCCACTTTGTGCTTTCGTCTTCCCCCTTAACTGAATGAATGTTCACCTGATACCAGGGGTTTGCCTTTTATGCCATTTAATGCACCTCCAAGCCTTTTCATTTATGTCTCTATTCACCATTACTTTATGAAATTGTGTCTGCTCTGACATAGTATTCTGCCCTATTTTGATTGGATGAGACAAGTCTAACAAAGGCTTTTTTTGGCTAGTTGAACTTTCAAAATTGAAGTGATGTGACCATCCATACAGTCCTTTTTACCGTTATCTCAATTTTCCTTAATTGTTTACTCACAAACACTGTGAATAATCAGCTCCAGCTGTTGGTTCTTTCAAGCAAAGATAATCCGTTTTTTCAATTTAAACAGGACAACTAAATTATATTTAACTTGAAGTAATTGTAATATGCATATGCTTACATCTGGGCACCACTTCACACATAGGCCCTGCTGTCACGTGTACAACACGTAAACTTAAGAGAAAAGGTAACAACGGAAGTAAACTATTCTCAATAGGATATGCATTAAAGGGATGTTTGTCGTTTTCAGGTCACTCAGTTCGTCTGCTGGGTCAGAAGAAAGATGGAGGCCGGAGGCTCGGTGGAGCAAGACTGGACCTGCCCAAGATCAGGAAGAACCCTCTCATCGAGATCATCTCCATTAACACAGGGTAGGACACACACACGGAGAACACCACCCATAAGATATTCCGCTTTAAGTGTGAATTCAATTTCACTGCTTCCCTGCCATTCCGCTTTATGGTGTCCGTGCTCTCTCTCTCTTTGCACAGCCACTTAAACAGAGCCCCTCTGTGCTTCTAATGTTTATCAATTTCACATGGCTTCTCTGGGATACGATTGTGTAGTACGGTGTTTTTATGTGCATGTGCTCATAGTGCAGTTTGTTATTCAAATGTATATGTAATGGAAACCCAACAGGTTACAAGTGTTTTGTCTCTGCTTCCCTTTCACTTATATCATGACAGAAGGAAAGAAAACACACAGCTACCGGTACATGAATACACCTCTTTCCTTCGTCCCCTTTTTCTATCAAAGCTGTGATGTTATGTATTCTTTTGTTACAATTCTTTGGTGTTTTGCCTGTTAGGCCCCTGTCAGTTTATTTAAAAACATTTCTGTCGTGTCTACAATGTTTATAGTTTACCATAAAAAGTGATGAAGGAAGGAAATAAGATTTTATCGTCTAGATAGATAAATAAATGTACATATTCTCGTTAAATACTATAGATAAATAGGTAGAAAGACTTTACCAGTTTAATATGTGTGGATGCTCCAGCACACACACCATAACCCACATGTAGGCTCACATTTTTATGGGCTATTTTCATGTTGTTTACAGATCTGTGTGTCTCTACTAACCCACGTGCTGTATTCTCAGAGCGCTAGTTAAAAAGGTTACGACGGCTAATTCCACTGTGCCCGGCCCCTCCATTGATGATAATCCATCAATCACCCCCCTGTGCTTCTTCAATGTTGGTACACTCATGGTATGACTCACTAAGCAAAGTAAATAACTTGTAGACACGCTAGTGGAGACTACAGCTATAGCTTTCTTGGTTTAAATACATAATGTTTTGTTCCCAAGCTTTTAAACAAGCTGTCAAGTAAACAAGTTTTAGTTTTTCTAAACACCATCTCTTAAATTCAAGACATGGTAACAATAAATGTTATTCATTCAAATTGTTTGTTATATCGGGAACATTATGAATTAAAAACAAACATTCAAGTCCACCATAAGCAGAGATCTACTCCCCAAATTATACTTTTGTCTAACTTTCATTCATAAGAACATTGTGTGGAGATTTTCTTCTAAACTCATGATACTCCCAGCCTCAAAACCACTGTGTGGTTTCCGAAAGAGCCTACTGCCCTAGATGTTTGTGGTCTGTACCAGGGTTTCCGTTAGCCGGTAATTACCGGTTTTTAGCTGGTAACATTTATTAAAAACCGGTAAATTCAAAACCTGCCGGTCAAAATGTCTGGTAATAATTAGGGAGGCTCCGATAGATCGGCCGCCGGTCATTATCGGCCGATATTCACTCTTAATAGTTTGATCGGTGCTCTCTATAAAGGACGATCAGGAGATCTGATCGATATGGACATAAACGAGAGTGAAGTATAACCGGACACGAGAGAGAGATCAGATCAGCTGCTGAGTCTGACAGAGACACGCAGCTCTGCATGATCACCTGAAGCCCCGCCCACTGTTTAGCGAGCTGCATGAGAAACTGACGGGCTGTCAGGAGAGAGGGAGGGAGAGGGAAAAGAGAGGATCCGTTTCTCCCGTGTTATTATTCAAAGTTGATGTAAACTTTTGAATAATGTACTTCATCTACTACAAGTAGTTTGTTTGAATGTAATAATTATGTTGTTTGTTGTTTGTGGAATCATTTATTGGAAAATGAATCTGAATTTTTCGATCTGTTACGATTATAAACTATATAAAATATAAAATATAAAAATATAAAAATGTTTTAAACATCAGCATATCTGCTCATAGTCCGGTAATGACCTGCTAACGGAAACTCTGCAACACAACTCTTCTTATTATTAGTGAAACATGACGGTAAGTTTCAAATTTGTCCGGTAAAATAAATTCTGCCCGGACATTTGACCGGCGAGAAAAAATCCTAGCGGAAACCCTGGTCTGTACATCTCATCTCTTCTTAGATTACACTAAACCTTAAACTCCTTGAACAGCTGTTATCCAACTGTATCAGCCGTCATTTGTCAGAGAAACTTGCACTTTTGAGCAGCAGCAAATGTGGCGTGTTTAAAATGAAACTTGGAAGCTTTGTGAACCAACAAAAAACATTTTAGTACTACTGTACCTAGTATAGGATGACCCTGCCAAATGGTATTCACTGCCCCCTCCAGTGCCACATAGTTTATTGTTGTATTTATAAATAGCTACATCAGATGCCGCACACTGGCCCTGATACATCCTCAGTGTGTCATTTTGATAATTGTTGTTGATTAAGAATCAGATATCCCTCATTCGTCCCACATCAGGGACATCGACAGTGTCACCACAGGAACATGACAGTAAAGATTAAAAGCAAAACATAATAAATAGAAACATCAAACATGTGTGTAATATAATCTAATAAGTAAACTATGGAATGTTTTTTTAAACCTCATCTCACTGTCTGGATTAACCTCAAATCACGTTTACATTTAAACATCACATTTCTTTGCTTTATGTGCTTGTGTACTGGCCATTTCTATGTGTGCTTTTGTGCGCCTTCCAGTCCGGTGACCGGTTTATATGTGTGTGTGCAGATGTCAGTCCCTTGCCAGTCTCTTTACAGGGGGTCTGCATCCGATCCAAATGAACTCACTGGTGTTTTTCGAAAGGGTCAGGCTGGCTGCAAATAAATCCCTTTGCTGTTACTCTTTTAACTGGAACTCTAAGTGCGCGGGGATTACACAAACATGTTGACCGGGTGAACGGGATGTTGACAAATCTCTAACACTGGTATTACTAAAAGTCCAAGCTCAATGTGTGCTTTGAATATGTCCGTCAGTCATTGGTGCCACTAATTTCACATTTTTGACATTTGACTTATCTTAATGTGCGCATGTATTAAGGGAACTAGAGAAAGAGAATGTGCTCTCTCTGTTTTTGCTTATAGATGATCTGTTTTCAAAATTCCTCGGAGGCAGTCGTGACATCATTGGTGACATTTGTCCGCTGAAGAAACAGAGAGATCTTTGTCTGACATACAAACAGACACACGCACAACATCAGTTGTAGTTCATTTTTAAACTGCTTCTGCGTCAGAAGAGAATATTTGAAACTATGAATATGTGTGTGGCCTTTAATGTCTCCCGTTAGTTGTCAGTTTGTCTTTTTGTGACCATGAGGGATGCATCCCTTTGCTTTCTAACCAAAAGTAGCGTAGACCTGCTGCAGGTAAGTACCTTCACACATTATCTGGGGGTCCAGGAAAACCCTTAAATCATGAATAAATAAATATGAACATGTTTTATATGACGTTTTAATACCTGTATTTTCTTACTATTAATGAAATACATGGTAGGCAGTCACTATACAGCATTATTATTGTGAGCATGTTAGCCAATAGCATAGCTGTATATACAGTTTTTCAAAAAGATCCTTTTCAAATGAAGCATAATGTCACCCAGCATGTTGCTAATATCAGCGATATCTAGTAGAACCCAACAAAAAAAGCAGAACAGGATTTGTTTCAAGCAATACAAAATGTTTTAAACATGCAGACCCTGTTGTTGAAGTCAACCCTGCCCATCATAATATAACCCATTAACTCATTTGAAATGACTCTGCACAGAGTCATTTCAGCCTGCGTCTGACAGATGGACCCAATGTATCACCCCCTTTTCTTTTTCAGTGCAAATCACAACAGTCTGGCGTACAGTTTCACCTGGGACTACCTATGAAAATGTAATTTCATGTTCAAATTGATTCACAATATTAGTTTCATTAAGTTGCATATTAATTTCATTTGGACCTATTCAATCCAAATTAGATTGGCTTTTTCCCCTCACCCAGTTAATTTTAACCCAATCAGAAAATAATTTCAACATGGTCCAGCTAGTCGTCAAATGCCCTCTGGCTTTGTAATTAAGGAATATTGTCAGGTTTCTCCTGGGCCATTAGCGATTGCTTTTTTGGACTTCACTGTGAGTATTGCATACATATTATAGATGTGAAGGACACATATTATAACAATAATGGAGCAGCGGAGGGTAACATAGACGATGAATGAAAGAGATAAATACACCTATTGTTGTTTTTTAACATGGGATTGAATCTGACAGTGTTCCTTTTTACTCCACCATACCTGAGCTCTTGTTCTTGTTCATGTTCTTCAGCAGCTGAGTGTTGTAGCTGTTGAGTGTGTTTTATTTAATTGGCTGACGTTCTAGTCGCCGGCATTTAGTTTTGGGTTGGTTCTCATGTTGTGTCTTCTTTATGCAAACACATAAGCCTGAGGGCAGAGTTCATTTCCATACAGCCTCAGACTGGAGAAAGACTCCACTGTGTTTCTAATGCTCCGTTTTGTGTCCCAGTTTTAGCACGCTTGATACTATTAGGGAAGCTGGTTTGTGTGTGCGTTTTGCCCTAGGCTACACTAACGGTCCCCTTTTGCTCTTTGTATATGTGTGTGTATTGTGTATGTGTGTGTTAGCAACATTAAAAGCCCCTTTGTGAACAAGTTGAATCGTGATGCTTCGGTGTCATAAACAAGGAATTTACAGCCACTCAGTCAGAATGCCTCATTAAACTTGTGTGTGTGTGTGTGTGAGAGTGTGTGTGTGTGTGTGTGTTTATTTGTGAGTCTGTTTGTGTAAACCATAGCCATTATACTCCAGGCATTAAAAAAAAGCCCTTTGTTCCACAGTTACAGCTCATTTCATTTCATTATCAGCCTCTTCCCTCCACTCAATTTAGTCACATTTGTGGCAGTCCTAATCTGTTATTGTTATAGCAATATGCTAAAAGTCAGGTGTTAATGATCCTCTGCTGTAAGCCCAAACCAATAACCAACTTCATCATTCCTCCTTCATATCCTCCAGGCAGCCAGGGAGCAAGCAGGTAGACAGGATGACACTCTGGCTTTTTCCAACATGAGTGAAGTATTGCTGGCAGGCTGACTGCTGCCTAATGTTTGATTACTGGCAGTTCTAATTTCCAATAGATAGTTTGAGGTTTAATTAATGATATTAAGGCCTGTACTGCTGTGTAAATATAACATTTAACTTCAAACCATTTAGATGTATCTTTCCTGAACAGTTTCTTGTAAAACCAACATGTTTTTGACTTCTTTTGTGTTAATGTTTCCCTTAGCCTCCTCCTGCACATCATTCCCAATCAAATGCTTTCAGGGTTAAACTTAGACCGACCGACAAAGACACATGCTGCCATCTCTTGATAAAAGCAAACATTGAAGGGTTGAATACATAATATATTTCAACAGTCCTGGTTTTTGTAATAGGAGAGTAGAAATATCTTTGAGTTAGTGGCCTCGCCTATCCAGGGAGTATAAAAGATAACCTTGGAGCCCACACAGTATTTGATCCTCTTTGCTTTGTTCAGCTCCTTCTATTCAATTCACCCTTTTTTCAGCGTCTGACACTAATAGAAACATATTTATTTGCTTAGCGGAAAGCTAATTTAATCTGACCATAAGTCCATGTTCAACACTGCAGGATGCCATTGTCCTTTGAAAAGATGTTTGGAAACCATTTAAACATACGTTTGATTTGTCAAGCAGTATTAATCTCTAATCATTATTTTGTGTCGTTTTCTTTATATACATGTATGTGGCTGGCTGCTATCATAAAGGATTTGAACAGGCTAGTGGCTCATTTCTCACATACCTTTATCCCAGCCAAATCCTTGATTTCTATAATCACTAATAATCACCGTAGCAAAACACACACACACGCGTGACAACACAATATGTAAAGCTGAGTGAAAAGTGTCTGCGTGCTTGTGTGTTGGCGTGCATTTTCAATATGTTTGTGGAAGCTTAAATGCCCCCAGTGTGTTAGCTGCTTGTTTCCTGTGATTTGCGTCTGGCTGCCACAGTGGAATAATAGGTCTTATCAACTTCACCGCTGACCTTTACATAGATGTGTGTTAACCATTGTGACCAAGGTGTAATGTTCACGGCTTTAGACAGCTGAGAGAGAAAGTACATTTGGGGTCACAGACATCTACATTGAGAGGAAAAACAATAAACTTTGAAACAGGAAGGAAGGGCTAACGTTTGGCTGCGAAGCCACAGACACAGCAGCAACTTCCTGCAGGTCAAAGGTAGACTCACTACCTTAACTTATTATTTTATAACTGCTGTTTTTGCCCTGATGTGTCCATGCAGTTTAAGGACAGGGCTAGAATGAGAGAGACATGGGGTATTTCATTTATTGGCTCGGCCAAACAAAGGAGAGGTGTTGAGGACACAGTGTTGTTAAGCCTTTAAAACATTATAGAGCAGCATCAGAGTGACAACGCAGCTTTTATTAATAATGTGGACTGATCATCTGGATTATTTTTGTACTCTACCTTTGTTCAATTGTGCACATATGAGTCCTTCAGGATAGTGATCTACCTAGTATGTATTATTATAAACTCCAGGATTGTTTTGCCCATTAAAGGTACGGTAGGTCATTCACTTCAGAAACACTTTTTGTTATATTCCATGGAATGCTCTTAACATCCCGATAGCAATGAATACATTGGCAATAAATATATACAAATATTTCATCTGTGGAAGCCGTGGCGCTGTAAAAAGCACGACCAATTATCTGCCCCGGCCCGGGTCAAATAATTGGAAGTCTACCTGCCTGTCAACCTTCCATCTCGTGCACAAACTTATCTCGAGCCCTCATTGGTCATGTGCACGTTTGTGTGTTGGAGGAGGGGCTCTGTAGGAAGTCTGAAGGAAGGGGCAGATTTTTTTCGGCTGTATACTTTCAAAGTAGCTGGTTTCTCCATTCTTACCTAGCCTACCTTTAAGTTAAAGCTTATCATCTGTTGAAGCCATTTTGTTTATCTACTGTACCTTATTTATTTTTATAATGAAATATTATGAATGTTTTGCAAGTGTTGTTTTATTATGAATAGGTTGTTATGGATTCCCCTTTGTTGATGTTTATTATTGTTATGATTGATGTTGACTATCTCTAAATCATAGAGACATCACATAAAGGCGTGGTTTTGGCACTTTAGGACAGGTGTGCTCACTATGAGTGGAAGGGCAAATCTTTTTCAACCGCTTAATATAAACTACTGCATGATGATCTCTGCTTGATACAAGCTACCCATGACATGCTGTATGGCTTCAAATCTTTAGTTTTTGAGTTGAACGTTTATGTTTATTGACGACAATGAATCATTAATGTGGATACGCACTTAATATCATGGTTTCATGACTAGTAAACATGCATACCATGCTATAAGGAAGTCTAAACAGCAAAGGCATGCTGTACACAGGGCCCTGACCTGCCTTTTTTTCTGTATCCCTCTGACAGCCATACATTTACTATAGAACAACCAAATATTTTCCTTTGTCTCTTGCAATACTTGATACAAACATCTGAAATCTCTTTACGATACCATAACCTTTTTTCAACCTTTGCTAACCGTCGCATCATGTTCCAGTCTGTAGACATTGTTCAATACTTACTTTACTTATATTGACTATTATCATACCAGTACTGTTTTCATGCTTTCCAGCCCAAAAATGACATTCTTCAGCACCTGATAGTCGTGCTCCTCTTTCTGTCCCAGTCAGCACGCCTCGGAGCCTCCGCTGCTCGATTCTTTTCTTAGCCCTCTTTGCAACCATTTCTGTTTGGAGATCAGTCGAACTCAGCTCATTGTGTTTTTGATGCTAGGGGCCTTGACGTGGTAGGATAATAGAGACACAGCATAGCTCATTGGCGACACACTTTATAATAAAGGCAATCACTAAATAATTGTAGAGTCACTATAAGAATAGAGGAGGCATTTGTGCAGATAAAAGTCTCCGCTTGAAAGAAAAGGCACTGCGCTACAGAAAGAGAGACACAGGGAGAAACGGTTGAGATGGGAAGTCATTAGCCGAGTTAAAAGCAAATTGAATCAGGCCTATGTGCTCTTTTGTAATTTGAATTTCAGTGGGGAAGTGAATATGGCCTATGAAAATGAGCAGCCTGCTTTGGCCTGCTTTGTATTTTATATGCTTGTGCTTCTTTGTCCTAAACCCACACAAATACACAAGCCCCATGTCAGTGCTCTACTTCACAGCATTTTCATTGTGTTGATCATTGGTCAATGATCTCATCTTTCGTTCCTGCACGTTTTTTTTCTGAGAGGAGCAGAATAAAAAATGCTTCATCTAGGAGGAGTGAAGGGTGTTTACACAAGGATTTCTGATCATGTACACATGTGTGTAGGATTGTGGGAATGCATGGATGCACAATATACACATTATTCCCTTTTTGATTTAGCTTACACTCAAACACACACACACACCAAGAATTCCCATTTTCTTTTCTATTTCGTACCCGAAACACACATGATCATATGCAGACATGCTCCATCTCACTCACACACACACATACCCACACCTCTACTAGCTATGTACCGTGGTGGCCTTTCCTGCTGTTTATCAAACCAATGTATGGGTAGTTTTCAGCTCCACTGATCTGAACATATTATTCCATTTCCCTCTTTCCCACTGC